>NC_137553.1:10414377-10835739 GCF_963082525.1 Nesoenas mayeri | reverse complement strand
GTACTTGTTGACCTAGAGGCTTTGCTTGTCAGACAGTGACATATCTATTACTAATGACTGTAAATGTCCTGAGACTGAATTGTCTCAACCTGCATGTAAAATTCAGATTTCTGTAGTATGGCTTCATAATTGGCTTAATCTGGTTTGATGGGAAAGCATTTAAAACATTCTGAACTCAAGGTCAATTTATTGTCCAAAATGAGACTACTGTCTGTAGTCTGTTTTGTTGCCAATCAGTTTTTGCAGATACAGAGAAAATGCTTGTTAAGCCTGCTGGTTGTCCTTGGCTTTTCTTTAAAAGTTTTGTCTGATAGGGATGTCAGCAGATCACTTCTTCCAGAAGAGGTATTTCCTTAGGCAATTCCACTCCTGTTATCCCAAATTCAGAAATTCTGCAGTCTTTGTGCAGCACAGTGACCAATTTCAGCTGCTGCTTATATGAGTTGCCGGAGAAACAATCCTGGAGCTAAGTTTTTGAAATGTAAATTCTCAACCCTGCTCCGTGCCAATGCTACAGAATTATGTTGCATCTGGATAATTTTATCGCACCTTGATAAAAATAGATGCAGAACAAATTAGCACTGCAAAAAAACCCCCACATTTTGGATGCCTCCATTTGAATGGGACACCTCGTGCGCATGAAAAAATAATTACTTATAATTCTATACTTTGTGTTCTAGTCTCTCTCTTTGGTTGGTATGGGCCAGTTGCAAAATTTCTGTGACACTTAACTACCCTGAGGCAAAAGAAATGCTTTGAGATTCTCAAAGGTTTAAGTGAGGAATGCAGAAGGAGGTGTACATCAGAAAGGCACTGCTGTCCCTGCAATGGTCTTTTCTGAAGGCTTCATTATTTCTTCTGTACACTATACAACTTGTTTTCACTGCTGCGTAGGCTGAATTGCTTTGCAATGAAAGCTGGTGATCCTTCAGGGAAAGTATCTTGCTGTGGTATTAGCTTATTTTGAATACTATTAAAGTGATAACTTCACAGTTGCAAGTTCTAAAAATTATTTTAAAATTAACATTTTGGAAACAAAGTGATATATGAGAATGTAAGAAGCATGAGACATTTTCAGAAGAATACTGAAAGCAGGCAAAAAATAATTTAATTTATTACCAATCAAATCAGAGTAGGCTAATGAGAAATAAAAACGCCTTCCCCTCACCCCTCCCTTCTTCTGAGGCTCATCTTTACTCATGATTTCTCTAAGTCCTCTGCCCTCCGAGCAGTGCAGGGGCATGGGGAATGGGGGTTGCACTCAGTTAATCACACATTGTCTCTGCCACTCCT
The DNA here is from genome assembly GCF_963082525.1 of Nesoenas mayeri. NCBI lineage: Eukaryota > Metazoa > Chordata > Aves > Columbiformes > Columbidae > Nesoenas > Nesoenas mayeri. Next base: position 10,834,446 of record NC_137553.1, on the reverse strand, counting down.
TCCTCCTCACACTCTTCCTCTGCTCCAGCATGGGATCCCTGCAGAGGAGGAGTGATAGAGTAGCTTGGTGGGCACCTGGCATCCATCCAGGGTCAACCTACCACACCCTGATGCCAGTTTTGGCCAGTATGGCATCTTGATCCACGAGATATTTGTGGTTAGAGCAGGGCTGGCCAATGCTACTGATCCAAAGAGCTGTATAGCAAAATAGTCTCTTGGTTTTAAATGAGAGAGAAGTCCCCCCTTACACTGTGGGGAAAGGACAGCTCATGGCAGGTCCCCAGGTCCCTCTCCCCTACACTGCTCTCTAATGGATCATTCCCCAACTTATACTGGAACCTGGGGCTGTTCCTGCCCAGATGCAATACTCTACATTTGCCCTTGTTATATTTCATTAAGTTTTTCCCCGCCTGTTAGCAATCAGGACACATAACCACGGGCGTAGTTATATGCGGTGCTTTATTTCAGCGCTGGGAAACCAGGGGTTCGCACCCAAAGCTGGCTTCCCTGGTCAGTTTAAGTTACACAGTATTTATACAGTCCATTCACATACATATTCATATATTCATTAAGATACGTAATGGTTACTCAGCATTGATTGCAACATCGATTGCAACATCTTGGAACTATTTTGATCATGTGCAGTGTCCTCTGGTGGTCTTTCAGGGGGTCTTCAGGATGAAGTAAGTAGTCTTCATCACTTCTGTCCCTTTCACCTTTGGCGTACTACTTCTATAGCTAGATAACTGCTGACTTGCTCAACCTCCGGAGATACTGCATGTACTTCTCCTCACTCTATGCGTATTTAGGCTAAGATAAAGCTAGGTTGTTAAGATAAGAGTATACTCGAACACGATATGCTTGAACATCCTTTCAGGGACAGTTTACAAAACTGATTCATCCTTTCAGGAACATTTTGTAAAACTGGTTCTGTTACTAACATTTCCCCCCTTTGAAAATGCTTTTCTATTTTTAGACAATGCATTTTCACCTCAATCAATTTCTTCGATTATTGATTCATTTGCTATTATTGATTGGTAATTCCCTTCAGGTGTGATAGTTCCAGTCGTGCCTCTTCATAAGCTGGAGGGTTATCAAATATAGGATTAGCATAATTCCTACTCAGGATACTGAAAATGTGATTATTCCTAGCATTTGTTTGACTAATTATGCGCTTAATACCCACATACAACAAACAAAGAAGAACAATCACAACTCTAAGTACAACTACACTTTCTAGTAGTGAATGTACCCATCCTCCCAAATTTAAATCGAATTTATTCAACAGAGCTCCTATCCAGCTCTATTCTGCATCTTGTCTTTCTTTTTGCAGCTCCACTTCTGTTTGGGTCAGCTCGGAAATGTCTTTCTCAACCTCTGAAGTTACGTCTGGAATATGGATGCAGCAGTGATCGATTTTGTCTTTCAAATATCCACAGACGCCATTTTCTTTCAATAACATTATGTCGAGTGCCATTCTATTCTGCAAGGTCATTTTAGTCGTAGCTTGTAATTGTATATTAAGATCCCGAAAACCTTTTTTAGTTATTCTGGCCAATCAATCCATTTGCCCGATCAATTTATCAATCATTTCTCTATTCCTATAGGCTGCAATTGGTGCAAAGAAAGATTCTAGTGCCCAGCCAAATTTAACACTGCTGGATGGTTCATGCCACACATCATCCTCGTTTATTTCTCGTTTATGTCTGACCTGTAAAAGTTCTTGCCTATTTTTCAAAGGTGACCTTTTCCAAATGGGACATAGTGTTGGCAACCCCAAAGTAATTTCTCTAATTGGTCCTCCCATTGGCAAATGTGTAGTCCAGGTCCCCATCACTTAAGGCCCAAACTAAATGTCCCATACTGCCTATAACTCCTTTACAGTCAATTTAGTCTTTATCAATGCCAATTTTAAAGGCTGCCTGTGAGTCTAATTGTTTCCGACAAATGCAGCCTGTAATCAGTGCTACTTTGACAATGGACAAAGGTATCTCTTTAATGTCTGTTTGACAAGTTATCACCCGTGAGCAATTCCACCATGGTACTGTCATTCCTTCTGTTACATCGGACCACCGTATGCACCATGGAATTGCTTCACTGTATTGGTATTGTTGTACAATACTTAATGTCCACATATTGTTCCATAATTCAGTTATGTTTTTGTTATCCTGATCTTTGCATTCCCAGTAGGTCTGTTCAACCTTTTGACTCACTATTTTAGTGGTCCACTTGTCATAGAAGCACCATCCTACATCGTGGAATCGTCCTATTGTAATATACCTTGCTTTAGGTAATTTTAAACAATCTGCCCTGTGTCCTGGCGTTTTCCATTTTTGTCGTTCTCTTATCCTTTGTTCAGTTGGGACTTCTTCTATTCTAGTGTGGGATTCACATGCTATCTTACCAGTTCTGTTTATTTCTGGTAAGGTAGTAGCGATTATTCCCCACTGTACTGGGTCCTCAGCTGATTTTGGTATGAGAAGGCAGGCAGTGATGCTACTGATATTTTGTGTTCGTGCAAAGTCTCAGATTAATCCTATCATTAGGTTCTCTGGCTGATTTTGTACACTTTGTACTACCTGTGGTATCTGGGTACTTTCATTAATATCTACTGCTCTTCGTGGCCTAATTTGCAATTCCATTCGAATAGTCTCATTTTTGCATTTATAAATTTTCCATGCATCGGGCGAGCTTTCCCACTGTCTATCAGGGGCCTTGTGGAATAGAGTGGCACTTCCCTCTCCAATTTTCAAAAGCACAAAAACTTGGGGTATAACCAAAACCAAAGCTTGGTAATGCAAACCAGGCATTATTGCGATGTAATCTTGAGTGTGGTTGGACCTAGGATATGTGATGACCACGCTCTTGGAACCTTCTTCACACGGGTGTAATGTATCCAGGAGTCTACTCCGGCAACTTTAACTGCGGTGAACGTGGTCAAGAGTACTTGCTAGGGTCCGTCCCAACGTTCTCTCAAAGGCTCTTCGTTCCAGTTTTTCACATATACAGTGTCCCCAGGTTCTATATTATGTACTGGATTTTCAAGTGCCAGTGGTCGACTCCACACTAATGCAGATCGGAGTCGATTCAGTGTCCTGAAGTAGTACGGCCATTCCTACAACCCTTAGGTTTGTGTTTTGGAGGAAAGGAATTAACCCACGAGTTCTTATATGTTCCAGACTGTCCAGTTTCCCTTTTAGGACGGGATTTATTGACCAAATTGGATGCCGTAATAACATTTGAGGATGGAAACCTGGTAATGAAAATTCCAGAATCTAAGGTAGGACAAATTCTGTTATTAAAAGAAAACCTGGTAGTGAAAATACCACAAGCAGTGGAGGAGGCTGTGATTCCTATGGTATGGGAGACTGACATACCTGGGAAATCAAAAACAGCCCAGCCCGTAAAAGTGGAACTGAAGGAAGATGCCAAGCCAGTACAGTTGAGGCTGAAACTAGAAGCTAGGTTAGGAATAGTACCTCTAATTGAAAAATTCTTGAAATATGGTATTCTAGAGGAATGTGAATCAGAATATAATACTCCAATTTTTCCAGTAAAGAAACCTGATGGTAGTTATCGATTAGTCCAAGATTTGCGGGCTGTAAACCAGATCACTAAGGACATTTATCCGGTAGTTGCAAATCCATATACCTTGTTAACATCTGTGAAAGAGAAATATAAATGGTTTACTGTACTTGATTTAAAAGATGCCTTCTTCTGCATACCCCTTGACCATGAAAGCAAAAAGCTATTTGCCTTTGAATGGGAAAATCCACACAATGGGAGGAAAACTCAATTAACCTGGACATGCCTTCCACAAGGGTTCAAGAATAGCCCAACCATCTTTGGAAATCAACTAGCCAAGGAACTCGAGGAATGGCCTACAAAAGGTCATATCATGATCCCTCGACAATGGTATTCGTTGCTACAATATGTAGATGATACTCTGATTGCGACTGAGACACGAGAACTCTGCATCCAGGTAACAATTGAAATATTGAACCAATTGGAAATGAACAGGTACAAAGTATCAAAAAATAAAGCTCAGATTGCATCCGAGACTGTGATCTATTTAGGATGCGAGCTCTCTCAAGGACAGCGAAGGCTAAGCCTGAACAGGATACATGCTATTTGTGCTATTCCAGAACCACAAAGCTTACATGAGTTGAGATCTTTTTAGGGATGACAGGATGGTGCAGACTGTGGATTATGGACTATGGGTTGATCGCCAAACCTTTGTATGAAGCACAAGGGAATAAAACGTTCAAGTGGGGAAAGCCACAACGTGAGGCCTTCCAAAAGCTAAAACAGGCTTTGATGCAGGCACCTGCTTTGGGCCTGCCAGACTTGAGCAAAGACTTCCAGTTGTTTGTACACGAGCGACAAAGACTTGCCTTGGGAGTATTAACCCAACGACTAGGATCCTGGAAAAGACCTGTTGGCTATTTTTCCAAACAGCTAGATCCGGTAAGTGCTGGGTGGCCGGCATGCTTACGGGCGGTAGCTGCTACAGTAATGCTGATCCAGGAGGTCCGAAAATTAACTATAGGAAAAAGGATAGAAGTGTTTGTATCCCATATGGTGACAACAGTATTGGAACAAAAGGGGGGCCATTGGCTTTCCCCAAGCAGAATGATGAAATACCAGGTAATTCTGACAGAACAAGATGATGTTGTTCTAAAAACTACTAACCTAATGAATCCTGCTGCGTTTTTGGGTGCAGGTACTGAAGAAGGAGATCTGGAACATGATTGTGTGGAAGTCATCGAATACACCCATGCAAGTCATCCTGATTTGAGAGACACCCTTGTTGCGGTTGAGACGGACAAGCGACATGGACCAAATTCTTTCAAGATGAAAGTAATAGATGCCATTTATTGCTACAAGTGCATTTTTATACAATTCTGCCAGTTCATGTGTCTTTTCACTATTGGTTACAAGTTACAGCACTAACATCTCATTGGTTGAACTTGCTATCATCCATGTTATTCTTCTATCCCCTTCTCTCTCATGGGTATATCTCTCCTCTCTCCGGATACTCCTTTACTCCCATCCTCCTCAAGGGTAAATCTTAATATCTCAAGGCTGATCTCTACTCTCATATTTTCTGTCAAGGATTCCACAGACCCGCTGCAGTTTCCCACACACCCCGCTGGCAGAAACTGACTGGGAACTCTTTACTGACGGCAGTAGCTTTATGGAAAGTGGAGTACGGTATGCAGGATATGCGATCACTACTGTCAAGACAGTGATTGAGGCCAAACCCTTACCACCAAACACCTCAGCACAAAAAGCGGAATTAGTCGCCTTAACCAGGGCATTGGAACTCAGCGAGAACGAGAAAGTTAACATATGGACTGACTCAAAATATGCTTTCGGAGTTGTTCATGTGCATGGAGCCCTTTGGAAAGAGCGGGAACTGCTCTCTTCACAAGGAACAAACATTAAATACCAGAAGGAAATACTGAACTTGATTAATGCCATTCAGAAACCATCGCAAGTTGCTATAATGCACTGTAAAGCTCATCAAAGTGGAACATCGAAAATTATTGGGGGAAATCGGCTTGCTGATCAAACAGCTCGGTTGGTGGCACGGCAAGTGAGAACAATGGTGAGTCTTGTCTCCCAGAAGGTAAGAGCAATTGATTTATTACCTTCAGAGCCACCTAAATATTCCATAGAAGATGAAAAACTGGCAAGTCTAGTAAGAGCCAGCAAGAATAATTCTGGGTGGTATGTAACCACCAATGGACAAGTTGTGGTGCCAACCACTATTATGAGAGGAATACTTCAGACGGAACACCAGAAGTGTCACTGGGGTGCAGAAGCATTGGTAACTTATCTAAGAAAACAAATTATCTTGGTCCAGATGTTAACAATGGCAAAGTCTATTACAGCTAAGTGTGAAATTTGCTTGAAAAATAATCCTCTATTAAAAAGAAAAATAGAAATGGGGAAAACTAAGACAGGCATGCAACCCGGGGATTATTGGCAAATAGATTACGCGGAACTCCCCAGAACTCGTGGATATAGATATCTACTCGTTGTGGTGGATACCTTTTCTGGATGGCCAGAAGCCTTCCCTTGTCGCACCAATCAAGCAAAAGAAGGTGTGAAATGGTTATTAAAAAGAAATAATCCCTAGATTTGGGGTACCAATAGGAATATCATCCGACAGGGGGCCCCATTTTGTGGCACAACTGGTAAAGGAGGTTAGCAGATGTTTAGGGATTCAGTGGGATCTGCATACTCCCTGGAGGCCCCAGTCCAGTGGACAGGTAGAGAAAATGAACCAAACTTTAAAAGACAACTTAGTAAGGTCTGTCAGGAGGCAAAGATTCAATGGCCGCAGCCCTTACCAATAGCATTGTTGCGTATCAGGATAAAACCTGAGAGCAGAATGTCAGTAAGTCCGTACGAAATTCTGTATGGCAAACCCTATGAAGCACCAAACCCAAATCCAGAGGTCCACATAAAGGGTAATCAGGACTTGTACAATTATGTGTTGTCTCTTGGCAGGACACTGAATCGACTCCGATCTGCATTAGTGTGGAGTCGACCACTGGCACTTGAAAATCCAGTACATAATATAGAACCTGGGGACACTGTATATGTGAAAAACTGGAACGAAGAGCCTTTGAGAGAACGTTGGGACGGACCCTAGCAAGTACTCTTGACCACGTTCACCGCAGTTAAAGTTGCCGGAGTAGACTCCTGGATACATTACACCCGTGTGAAGAAGGTTCCAAGAGCGTGGTCATCACATATCCTAGGTCCAACCACACTCAAGATTACATCGCAATAATGCCTGGTTTGCATTACCAAGCTTTGGTTTTGGTTATACCCCAAGTTTTTGTGCTTTTGAAAATTGGAGAGGGAAGTGCCACTCTATTCCACAAGGCCCCTGATAGACAGTGGGAAAGCTCGCCCGATGCATGGAAAATTTATAAATGCAAAAATGAGACTATTCGAATGGAATTGCAAATTAGGCCACGAAGAGCAGTAGATATTAATGAAAGTACCCAGATACCACAGGTAGTACAAAGTGTACAAAATCAGCCAGAGAACCTAATGATAGGATTAATCTGAGACTTTGCACGAACACAAAATATCAGTAGCATCACTGCCTGCCTTCTCATACCAAAATCAGCTGAGGACCCAGTACAGTGGGGAATAATCGCTACTACCTTACCAGAAATAAACAGAACTGGTAAGATAGCATGTGAATCCCACACTAGAATAGAAGAAGTCCCAACTGAACAAAGGATAAGAGAACGACAAAAATGGAAAACGCCAGGACACAGGGCAGATTGTTTAAAATTACCTAAAGCAAGGTATATTACAATAGGACGATTCCACGATGTAGGATGGTGCTTCTATGACAAGTGGACCACTAAAATAGTGAGTCAAAAGGTTGAACAGACCTACTGGGAATGCAAAGATCAGGATAACAAAAACATAACTGAATTATGGAACAATATGTGGACATTAAGTATTGTACAACAATACCAATACAGTGAAGCAATTCCATGGTGCATACGGTGGTCCGATGTAACAGAAGGAATGACAGTACCATGGTGGAATTGCTCACGGGTGATAACTTGTCAAACAGACATTAAAGAGATACCTTTGTCCATTGTCAAAGTAGCACTGATTACAGGCTGCATTTGTCGGAAACAATTAGACTCACAGGCAGCCTTTAAAATTGGCATTGATAAAGACTAAATTGACTGTAAAGGAGTTATAGGCAGTATGGGACATTTAGTTTGGGCCTTAAGTGATGGGACCTGGACTACACATTTGCCAATGGGAGGACCAATTAGAGAAATTACTTTGGGGTTGCCAACACTATGTCCCATTTGGAAAAGGTCACCTTTGAAAAATAGGCAAGAACTTTTACAGGTCAGACATAAACGAGAAATAAACGAGGATGATGTGTGGCATGAACCATCCAGCAGTGTTAAATTTGGCTGGGCACTAGAATCTTTCTTTGCACCAATTGCAGCCTATAGGAATAGAGAAATGATTGATAAATTGATCGGGCAAATGGATTGATTGGCCAGAATAACTAAAAAAGGTTTTCGGGATCTTAATATACAATTACAAGCTACGACTAAAATGACCTTGCAGAATAGAATGGCACTCGACATAATGTTATTGAAAGAAAATGGCGTCTGTGGATATTTGAAAGACAAAATCGATCACTGCTGCATCCATATTCCAGACGTAACTTCAGAGGTTGAGAAAGACATTTCCGAGCTGACCCAAACAGAAGTGGAGCTGCAAAAAGAAAGACAAGATGCAGAATAGAGCTGGATAGGAGCTCTGTTGAATAAATTCGATTTAAATTTGGGAGGATGGGTACATTCACTACTAGAAAGTGTAGTTGTACTTAGAGTTGTGATTGTTCTTCTTTGTTTGTTGTATGTGGGTATTAAGCGCATAATTAGTCAAACAAATGCTAGGAATAATCACATTTTCAGTATCCTGAGTAGGAATTATGCTAATCCTATATTTGATAACCCTCCAGCTTATGAAGAGGCACGACTGGAACTATCACACCTGAAGGGAATTACCAATCAATAATAGCAAATGAATCAATAATCGAAGAAATTGATTGAGGTGAAAATGCATTGTCTAAAAATAGAAAAGCATTTTCAAAGGGGGGAAATGTTAGTAACAGAACCAGTTTTACAAAATGTTCCTGAAAGGATGAATCAGTTTTGTAAACTGTCCCTGAAAGGATGTTCAAGCATATCGTGTTCGAGTATACTCTTATCTTAACAACCTAGCTTTATCTTAGCCTAAATACGCATAGAGTGAGGAGAAGTACATGCAGTATCTCCGGAGGTTGAGCAAGTCAGCAGTTATCTAGCTATAGAAGTAGTACGCCAAAGGTGAAAGGGACAGAAGTGATGAAGACTACTTACTTCATCCTGAAGACCCCCTGAAAGACCACCAGAGGACACTGCACATGATCAAAATAGTTCCAAGATGTTGCAATCGATGTTGCAATCAATGCTGAGTAACCATTACGTATCTTAATGAATATATGAATATGTATGTGAATGGACTGTATAAATACTGTGTAACTTAAACTGACCAGGGAAGCCAGCTTTGGGTGCGAACCCCTGGTTTCCCAGCGCTGAAATAAAGCACCGCATATAACTACGCCCGTGGTTATGTGTCCTGATTGCTAACAGGCGGGGAAAAACTTAATGAAATATAACAAGGGCAAATGTAGAGTATTGCATCTGGGCAGGAACAGCCCCAGGTTCCAGTATAAGTTGGGGAATGATCCATTAGAGAGCAGTGTAGGGGAGAGGGACCTGGGGACCTGCCATGAGCTGTCCTTTCCCCACAGTGTAAGGGGGGACTTCTCTCTCATTTAAAACCAAGAGACTATTTTGCTATACAGCTCTTTGGATCAGTAGCATTGGCCAGCCCTGCTCTAACCACAAATATCTCGTGGATCAAGATGCCATACTGGCCAAAACTGGCATCAGGGTGTGGTAGGTTGACCCTGGATGGATGCCAGGTGCCCACCAAGCTACTCTATCACTCCTCCTCTGCAGGGATCCCATGCTGGAGCAGAGGAAGAGTGTGAGGAGGAAGGAGTGGCAGAGACAATGTGTGATTAACTGAGTGCAACCCCCATTCCCCATGCCCCTGCACTGCTCGGAGGGCAGAGGACTTAGAGAAATCATGAGTAAAGATGAGCCTCAGAAGAAGGGAGGGGTGAGGGGAAGGCGTTTTTATTTCTCATTAGCCTACTCTGATTTGATTGGTAATAAATTAAATTATTTTTTGCCTGCTTTCAGTATTCTTCTGAAAATGTCTCATGCTTCTTACATTCTCATATATCACTTTGTTTCCAAAATGTTAATTTTAAAATAATTTTTAGAACTTGCAACTGTGAAGTTATCACTTTAATAGTATTCAAAATAAGCTAATACCACAGCAAGATACTTTCCCTGAAGGATCACCAGCTTTCATTGCAAAGCAATTCAGCCTACGCAGCAGTGAAAACAAGTTGTATAGTGTACAGAAGAAATAATGAAGCCTTCAGAAAAGACCATTGCAGGGACAGCAGTGCCTTTCTGATGTACACCTCCTTCTGCATTCCTCACTTAAACCTTTGAGAATCTCAAAGCATTTCTTTTGCCTCAGGGTAGTTAAGTGTCACAGAAATTTTGCAACTGGCCCATACCAACCAAAGAGAGAGACTAGAACACAAAGTATAGAATTATAAGTAATTATTTTTTCATGCGCACGAGGTGTCCCATTCAAATGGAGGCATCCAAAATGTGGGGGTTTTTTTGCAGTGCTAATTTGTTCTGCATCTATTTTTATCAAGGTGCGATAAAATTATCCAGATGCAACATAATTCTGTAGCATTGGCACGGAGCAGGGTTGAGAATTTACATTTCAAAAACTTAGCTCCAGGATTGTTTCTCCGGCAACTCATATAAGCAGCAGCTGAAATTGGTCACTGTGCTGCACAAAGACTGCAGAATTTCTGAATTTGGGATAACAGGAGTGGAATTGCCTAAGGAAATACCTCTTCTGGAAGAAGTGATCTGCTGACATCCCTATCAGACAAAACTTTTAAAGAAAAGCCAAGGACAACCAGCAGGCTTAACAAGCATTTTCTCTGTATCTGCAAAAACTGATTGGCAACAAAACAGACTACAGACAGTAGTCTCATTTTGGACAATAAATTGACCTTGAGTTCAGAATGTTTTAAATGCTTTCCCATCAAACCAGATTAAGCCAATTATGAAGCCATACTACAGAAATCTGAATTTTACATGCAGGTTGAGACAATTCAGTCTCAGGACATTTACAGTCATTAGTAATAGATATGTCACTGTCTGACAAGCAAAGCCTCTAGGTCAACAAGTACAGTCAATGTAGTGACTAATGATTGCTGTTAGAAGGTAATTCGCCTACCTTGTAGGCCCACCTACAAGATCACATAGAAAGAGGCAGTTGACCCCACGCCTCAAGACCACCTCAGATAAGAAAGAAAGAAGGGTAATTGTAGAAGGCAATTCCATTCTGAGAGGGGCAGAGGGCCCAATCTGCAGAGTTGACCCTCATCGCAGGGAAGTGTGCAGTCTACCTGGAACCTGGATCAGGGATATCACCAGGGCACTCCCCAACCTGGTGCACTCAATGGACTACTACCCACTGCTGATCTTCCAGACAGATGGGGAGGAAGCTGCATCCTGCAGGCTGAGGGGAATGAAAACTTATTTCAAGGCCTTGGGACGGATGGTAAAAGAGTCTGGGGCTCAAGTGATTTTCTCTTCCCTCCTTCCAGTTTTGGGTGATGACATGGGATGGAATAGGAAAATTCAGTCTGTAAACAATTGGCTACAAGACTGGTGCTACAGGCAGGGCTTTGGGTTCTTTGATAATGGCTGGTTTTACAAGACACCAGTCCAAACAGTGATACGTGGGAAAGGTTTATCTCGCAGGGGCAAAAGGATGCTGGGACAGGAATTAGCAGGGCTAATTTGGAGAGCTTTAAACTAGACTCAAAGGGGGATGGGGTTGTAGCTGGGCTTGCATCAGTGGGACAGCACTCTAGAGTTGATGAAGACTGGGAGGCCTCCCATACCCCTGGGGTGAAATCGATGTGCTCAGCTCGCTCCCTGAAATGCCTGTGCACCAATGCGTGCAGCATGGGGAATAAGCAGGAGGAGTTAAAAACCTGTGTTCGGGCAGGAGACTATGACCTGGTGGCAATTACAGAGACATGGTGGGACAGCACGCATGACTGGAATGTGGTCATGGATGGCTATGTCCTTTTCAGGAAAGACAGGCCAGCCAGGCGTGGTGGTGGAGTTGCTCTTTATGTGAGAGAGCAACTACGATGTATTGAGTATTGTCCAGACACGGATGAGGAGCGAGTTGAGAGTCTATGGGTGAAAATTAAGGGGCAGGCTGGCAAGGGTGATACTATTGTGGGTGTCCATTATAGGCCACCAGATCAGGGTGAGGAAGTTGATGAGACCTTCTACAGACAGCTGAGAGCAGCCTCACAATAACAGGCCCTGGTTGTGGTGGGGGATTTTAACTTCCCTGATGTTTGCTGGAAGGACTACTCGGCCAGCCAGCCACAGTCTAGGAGGTTCCTCCAGTGCCTTGACGATAACTTTCTGATGCAAAGGGTAGAGGAGCCGACTAGGAGAGGTGCACTGCTAGACCTCATCCTCACTAACAAGGAGGGTCTGGTTGAAGCAGTAAAGGTCGAGGGCTGCCTTGGTTGCAGTGACCATGAGATGGTAGAGTTCAGGATCTCATGTGGCGGGAAAAGACTACAAGCAGAATTGCAACCCTGGACTTCAGCAGGGCAAACTTTGGCCTTTTCAAGCAATTGCTAGGGGAAATCCCATGGGCAAGGCTGCTTGAAGGTAAAGGGGCCCAAGATAGTTGGTTAGTGTCCAGGGACTGTTTCTACCACGCTCAAGATCAGAGCATCCCGACACGTAGGAAGTCAAGGAAGGGAGCCAGGAGACCTGCGTGGTTAAACAGGGAGCTGCTGGGTAAGCTCAAGTGGAAGAGGAGAGTTTATAGATCACGGAAGGAGGCGCTGGCCACTTGGGGAGAATATAAGGCTATTGTCAGAGGGTGCAGGGAGGCAACTAGGAAAGCTAAGGCTTCCTTAGAATTAAACCTGGCGAGAGGGGTCAAGGACAACAGAAAGAGCTTTTCCGAATATGTGGCAGATAAAACTGACACCAGAGGCAATGTAGGCTCACTGATGAACGAGGTGGGTGACAGAAAACACAGAGAAGGCAGAGTTACTGAATGCCTTCTTTGTCTCTGTCTACTCTGCCAGAGGCTACCCTGAAGGAGTCCCGCACCCCTGAGGCCCCAGAGGAAGTCAGGACGATGGAGGAATCTGCCTGAGTTGATGAGGACTGGGTCAGGGAGCAATTAGGCAATCTGGACATCCATAAATCCATGGGTCTGGATGGGATGCACCATCGGGTGCTGAGGGAGCTGGCTGAGGTCATTGCTGGACCACTCTCCATCATCTTTGAGAAGTCTTGGGAAACGGGAGAGGTGCCTGAGGACTGGAGGAAAGCAAATGTCACTCCAGTCTTCAAAAAGGGCAAGAAGGAGGAGCCGGGTAACTGTAGACCTGTCAGCCTCACCTCCATCCCTGGGAAAGTGATGGAACGACTTATCCTTGGTGCCATCTCAAGGCATATCAAGGATAAGAGGGTCATTAGGGGCAGTCAACATGGCTTCGCCAAGGGGAAGTCGTGCTTGACCAACCTCATTGACTTTTATGAGGACATAACAAGATGGATGGATGATGGCAGAGCGGTGGATGTGGTCTACCTTGACTTCAGCAAGGCATTTGACACAGTCTCCCACAGCATTCTTACAGCTAAACCGAGGGAGTGCGGCCTGGACGATCGGGTAGTGAGGTGGACTGCGAACTGGCTGAAGGGAAGAAGCCAGAGAGTCGTGGTCAATGGGTCGGAGTCTAGTTGGAGGCCTGTATCTAGTGGAGTGCCTCAAGGGTCAGTACTGGGGCCTGTATTATTCAATATATTCATCAACGATTTGGACGAGGGAATAGAGTGTACTATCAGCAAGTTTGTTGATGACACGAAGCTGGGAGGAGTGGCTGACACGCCAGAAGGCTGTGCCGCCATCCGGCGAGACCTGGACAGGCTGGAGAGTTGGGCAGGGAAAAATTTAATGAAATATAACAAGGGCAAGTGTAGAGTCTTGCGTCTGGGTAGGAACAACCCCAGGTTCCAGTATAGGTTGGGAAATTACATATTAGAGAGCAGTGTAGGGGAAAGGGACCTGGGGGTCCTGGTGGACAACAGGATGACCATGAGCCAGCACTGTGCCCTTGTGGCCAGGAAGGCCAATGGCATCCTGGGGTGTATTACAAGGGGGGTGGTTAGTAGGTCCAGAGAGGTTCTCCTTCCCCTCTACTCTGCCCTGGTGAGACCACATCTGGAATATTGTGTCCATTTCTGGGCCCCTCAGCTCATGAAGGACAGGGAACTGCTGGAGAGAGTCCAGCGCAGGGCAACAAAGATGATTAAGGGAGTGGAACATCTCCCTTCTGAGGAAAGGCTGAGGGAGCTGGGTCTCTTTAGCTTGGAGGAGACTGAGGGGTGACCTCATTAACGTTTACAAATATATAAAGGGTGAGTGTCACGAGGATGGAGCCAGGCTCTTCTCGGTGCCAACCAATGGTAGGACAAGGGGTAATGGGTACAAACTGGAACACAAGAGGTTCCACTTAAATTTGAGAAGAAACTTCTTCTCAGTAAGGGTATCAGAAAAGTGGAACAAGCTGCCCGGGGGGGGGGGGTGTGGAGTATCCTTCTCTCGAGACATTCAGATCCCACCTGGACATATTCCTGTGTAACCTCATCTAGGTGTTCCTGCTCCGGCAGGGGGATTGGACTAGATGATCTTTCGAGGTCCCTTCCAAGCCCTAACATTCTGTGATTCTGTGATTTGTCTATAATAGCTGTATGTGTCGAGGGTTTAGATGACAGCAAGATGACAGCGGGGTGACAGTAAAACCCTGGCAGATGTATTGTTAACCTCCTCTCCCCTCCACTTCCCCCTTTTGCCCCTCCCTCTCCCCCCTTTCCACTAAGAACAGGCGATCGGGAGGGAAAGAAGGACAGAGAGAAGAGAGTTGGAAAAAATTAAAGATGTTTTACTAATGCTACTAATAAGAATAGAGAAAAATAATACAAAATATACAAAACCAATCTTGAAAGTCTCAGCAACTGCAGAGCCGGCACCCAAAGTCCTGGATTGGACTCTGCAGCCAACTGGAGCTGGATTCAGTCTCTCACTAGGCCTCAGTTCGCAGAGACGACTAGCAAGGTCCTCTCCTAATGTCGGCCATAAGCAGAAGGGACGAAGAAGGGCAAAGAGGAAAAAGGGACGAGATCCTCGTGATCTCCCACTTTTATATGAAGTATTCACGTGAATGGAATGTTATACACAGTTGGTCAGTTTCTTGGTCACTTGTTTCTCGTTGCCCCTCTCGCGAGATGTCCATCCATGCTTATCGATAAATTTGCATTCCATTGCTATGTTTACCAAAACATGTATCTGGTTCTCCAGGAAAATGCAGCTAATATGAAGGCTTTAGCTGACAGGCAAATTCACTAAAAGAGAAACTTGTTTTTAACAAAACCAGGACAGTATGACAAAAACATTCATGTATTAGCCAGTGCATGTTTAAACATTTTAGGCTTCTAATCTGGAAGTAATATGAGCAGCACAACAAATTACAGTAATAACTAAAATGATGAGAGCATATCTCAGTGGAAAATACTTCTAGAAGACTTTCATTCTCTGCTTTAGAAAGTAGTTCAAGAAATCTCTATTCGGGTAATTCCTCTGACTGTTCAGCCTTTGAAGATGTTAGAAATAATTTTTTTTCTAACAATATTTTGACCACAAAAAAATAAAACCTCTTTACTGTCTCCAGCACCAGCATCCTAGTGTTTCAGCACCACTCCACAATTACTGCAATTTGCAAACTCAAATTCATATTGCCTCCTCAAAATGCTTAGAAATCCTAAACTACTAACTTCAAAATTTAACATTCAACAGTACATACAAAATACAATCCAAAAGGCCAAAAAAATTAATAAAACCAGCACACAACTGCTTTGGGAGGATCTTTGTAAGAGTTTGGTGAGAGGAAATAAACAAAATGGCATTTAAAATTCAGACATCCTCTCTCCCACAAATGAAAAAAGTAGCTTTCAGACTACCACAGGAAATAACTGTCACAAGAACTTTTCTTGATTTCCTAATGTTATCTATCCTTTAAAGTTGGAATATGCTGTAAGGAGAAGGGGCTGCTGTTCTTTCTTAATCTAAAAATAAAATACAATTTTTAAAAATCTTTCTTTTGAATGACATCAAGTAGCACAAACAACAAATCAAATTGCCATATTCCATGTAATTTTTTGAAGACACATACAAGAATGGAGATTTCTCCTCAGAGCTTTTAAAAATGTATTTAAAAGTGAATCTTCATGATATTAGCAAATTAGGTTTTATTCTTATTCTACTCCAGAAGCTGTACAAAACATCAGCGTAACAGTGCAGGCTTGGCTTCTCTGATTCCACAGCAGTGTGCAGCAAGTAAAACTGCACTTTCTTTAGTGCCAGCCCAAAAAACCACGAGATCAGAAATTCACATCCCTATATATCCCTCTTGCTGGCAAACCAACAGTAAAGTTTCTCCAGAGGACCCGTGCTCGCAGATGACAGCTGTGCAGCTCCTGAACTTCTCAAATTGGACTCTCATTTGCACCTATGCAACCCCATTAAGATGCTAATAGGTTTATACTGGTGTAACTGCCTGTCACTCAATAGAATACTGATGATAAATAAAACCACAAAATCTTCTCTACAGGGCTCAGAGAACTTAAAGCTTTGAAAGTGTTTAAAAAACTGAAGCTGGCACAGTGCTGCTACATCGCAAAAATCTTATAAACGCAATGAAGTTGTTTGTCATTTTCCAGGAACATTCACACACCTGAAGTTCCAACTGAAATAGCTCTCCCTTTGATGTGCTCTCAAAAAAGAGTTAAAAGGACAGCAAAAACATAACAGCAACAAATCTGGAGTAGAGAAACTCTTTTTGGAGGAGAAAGCCAAATATTAATTTATTTCACCTTGACGAGCTTGTGATTTATGGCAGGTGTTCATGAATACTAATCAGATTATTCTGAGACATGAAATAGGAGGTTTTCCTTATTTTAAGCAAAAATTAATAACTTGGGAAAGAAATGGAGACAAGTGATTCTTTACTTCATCTGTGTCAGCCCTTGCTGGTTTAGGGTAGCAAATCAACTCTTTCAGCATAACTTTAAAGTCAATGTACTTTGTAGTGATCTCAAAAAGTGAAGGTGGATGAGGGAAAGGCTGTGGATGTTGTGTACTTAGACCTCAGTAAAGCCTTTGACACTGTATCCCACAGCACTCTCCTGGAGAAGCTGGCAGCTCATGACCCGGATAGGTGTCCTCTTCAATGGATAAAGAACTGACTGGATGGCCGGACCCAAAGAGTTGTGGTGAACGGAGGCAAATCCAGTTGGCAGCCGGTCACGAGTGGTGTTCCCCAGGGTTCAGCATTGGGGCCAGTTCTGTTTAATATCTTTATCAATGATGTGGATGAGAGGATTGAGTGCACCCTCACTAAGTTTGCAGATGACACCAAATTGGGTGGGAGTGTTGATCTGCTGGAGGGTAGGAAGGCCATACAGAGGGATCTGGACTGGCTGGATCATTGGGCTGAGGCCAATTGTATGAAGTTTAACAAGGCCAAGTGCCAGGTCCTACACTTGGGTCATAACAACCCCAGACAGCGCTACAGGCTTGGGGAAGAGTAGCTGGAAAGCTGCCTGGCAGAAAAGGATCTGGGACTGGTGATTGACAGACAGCTGAATATGAGCCAGCAGTGTGCCCAGGTGGCCAAAAAGGCCAACAGCATCCTGGCTTGTATCAGGAATAGTGTGGTCAGTAGGACTAGAGAAGTGATCGTGCCACTGTATTTGGCATTGGTGAGGCCCTACCTTGAATACTGTGTTCAGTTTTGGGCCCCTCATCATAAGACACTGAGGTACTAGAGAGAGTTCACAGGAGGGCGACGAAGCTGGTGAGGGTCCTGGAGCACAAGTCTTATGAGGAGTGGTTGAGGGAACTGGAGCTGTTTAGCCTGGAGAAAAGGAGGCTGAGGAGAGAAGGTCTACAGGTACCTGAAAGGAGTTTGTAGCATGGAGGGTGTTGGTCTCTTTTCCCAAGTAGCAAGTGATAGGACAAGAGGAAATGGCCTCAAGGAGTGCCAGGGGAGGTTTAGATTGTATATTAGGAAAAAATTCTTCACGGAGAGGGTTTTCAGGCATTGGAAGAGGCTACCCAGGGAAGTGGTGGAGTCACCATCCCTGGAGGTGTTTAAAAGACGTTTAGATTGATACAGGGAATTAACAATTAATTAACTAACAATTAACTAACTAACTCTTAAAGAACTAAGGAGCTAACACTTAGAAAGCTAACCCTTAGCCCACATCACTATTGCCTAGCCTTGCTTAGCTTTGTGTAACTTGCTGTATGAGAAACAGGAGTTCGCCGACGCCTTGCAAAGATAATAATCCTTGGGTGCATCCTTGGGTGAACTAGATAACAGAAACTTGGGCACAGGACAGGAGATACACCAGTTTTAACCAACTCAGCAGTCTGAGTCCTAACCAACTCATCACACTGGACCAAAGGTGACCGTGTACAGAGAAGAGGACCCGGGTTCATGATCACTGCGCAGCTGCAACCAGGAGGAGCCGGAGACTATGGAAGTGCTCTCCCGGAACTCATTGTAACAAGAACTGCCTTCTCGGGGACAGGTTATGAATATGTATAGGCGTTCCTAGAACTTTCATGAATATGTAACACTTTACAGCATTTAACCAAGCTCACAGCTACTGTAAATTTACACAAGTCTCGGGCAGAGTTATCCCCCATGTGTCCGGTGCTGTGTAAATAAACATACCTCTTTACAGTCTTACGGGTTGTAAAGTAATTTCCGCACCTCAAGATGAGGTTCTTAAGGACATGGTTTAGTGCTAGAGTTAGGTTATGTTTGGACTCGATGATCCTGAGGGTGTCTTCCAACTGAAACAATTCTATGATTCTATGGAAAGAATTTTTAAAGAAAAATGTTTGCTTGAGCATCCCTGGTTATGGCAGCTGTGGCACTAAGACACGGGAAAAGGAGGCATCCTCTGACATTCAGTCCTTCTGTGTCTTTTAAAACCTTATGAATCCAAGAAACAGCAGATTACACAGAAGTAAAGAAACTACTCAGAGACCGGAAAGGTCCAAATTTAATTACTAGCTGTTCTGTGTCATTCTACAAGAATTTTGCTCTACCTTGAAAAGACCATGTAATGTCTCTTTGCACAAATCCCTCCCCGTCACGGAGGAAATACTAATACTTCCTTTTCTACAATATCCACTGCCTGGTCTTCCTAGACTGTATGTTTACTGTGGTGGGTTGACCTCGGCTAGATGCCAGGTACACACCAAGCCCCTCTATCAGTCCCCCTCCTCAACTTGACAGGGGGGAGAAAATTATGTCAAATGGCTTGTGGGTTGAGATAAGGACAGGGAGATGACTCAGAAATTACTGTCACAGGCAAAACAGACTCAACTCAGGGAAATTAATTTAATTTATTGCCAATCAAAAGTCAGAGCAGGATAAGGACAAATAAAACCAAATCTTAAAACACTTTCCCCTCACCCCTCCCTTCTTCCCAGGATCAACTTTGCTCCTGGATTCTCTACCTCCTCCCCTCGAGTGGAACAGGAGGATAGGGAATGGGGGTTGCAGCCAGTTCATCACATGTTGTCTCTGTCCCTCCTTCCTCCTTATACTCTTCCTCTGCTCCACTGTGAGATCCCTCCCATGGAAGACAGTCCTCCATGAACTTCTCCAATATGGTTCCTTCCCACAGGCTGCAGTTCTTCATGAGCTGCTCTAGCACAGATCCTTTCCATGTGTCCTTTCCACAGGGTACAGTCGTTCAGGAACAGACTGCTCCAACATGGGTCTCCCATGGGGTCACAGGTCCTGCTAGCAAACCTGCTCCAGTGCAGGCTTCCCACAGGGTCACAGCCTTCTTCAGGTAAATCCAGCTGATCCACTGTAGGGTTCTCCACGGGCTGCAGGGGGACAGTCTGCCTCACTGAGGCGTGGAAATTACTTTACAACCTGTGAGATTGTAAAGAGGTATGTTTATTTACAGCGCTGGACACAGTATCACACAGTATCACAGTATGTTTGGGATTGCAAGGGACCTCAAAAGATCATCTAGTCCAATCCCCCTGCTGGAGCAGGAACGCCTAGGTGAGGTCGCACAGGAACATGTCCAGGTGGGTCTTGAATGTCTCGAGAGAAGGAGACTCCACAACCCCCCTGGGCAGCCTGTTCCAGTGCTCTGTCACCCTTACTGAGAAGAAGTTTTTTCTCAAATTTAAGTGGAACCTCTTGTGTTCCAGCTTGATCTCATTACCCCTTGTCCTATCATTGTTTGCCAATGAGAAGAGCCTGGCTCCATCCTCGTGGCACTCACCCTTTATATATTTATAAACATTAATAAGGTCACCCCTCAGTCTCCTCTTCTCCAAACTAAAGAGACCCAGCTCCCTCAGCCTTTCCTCATAAGGGAGGTGCTCCACTCCCTTAATCATCTTTGTTGCCCTACGCTGGACCCTCTCCAGCAGTTCCCTGTCCTTCTTGAACTGAGGGGCCCAGAACTGGACACAATATTCCAGATGTGGTCTCACCAGGGCAGAGTAGAGTGGAAAGAGGACCTCTCTTGATCTACTAACCACCCCCCTTCTAATACACCCCAGGATGCCATTGGCCTTCCTGGCCACAAGGGCACAGTGCTGGCTCATGGTCATCCACACGGTGGAATATTTTCCACCTAAGACGTGTGTAAATTTCCAGTAGCTGTGAGCTTGGTTTCTTAGGATTAGTCTGGAGGCAAAGATCGCGTTGCTGTGTCACCTGTCTTACAGTAGTCGTAAACAAATTTCTGGCTACTGTTCTTTTCAAATGTTTATATAGTGCTTCTGTTCCCCAATGTCTCTTTCTGTGCTCTTCCCTTACTTTCTTCACTCTAGAATGATGGATCCGGGCGTTCCATTCTTTAATCTTGATAGCAGTGAAACATGTCAGGAGGACTTGAAATGGACCTTCCTATCGTGGTTCCAAAGTCCTTTTCTGTCAAAAGGACTTAACCCTTCCTTTGCCCTTGGCCTTTTTCATATGCAAGACAGCCAAAGGCAAAGACTGAGGCCAAGCCAAGTTTGCCTCCTGCCCCAATTTTACAATTTGTTATTTAATTAGATGATTCATTTTTTTTTTTCTACCTGGCCACTGCATTGAGAACGATAAGGGGTATGTAGCTGCCAGTCTGTTCCCAAGTGCTGACTGATTTGCTGTACAACTTTTGAAATAAAATGTGGCCCCTTATGCCAGGATATAACAGCTGGAGCTCCAAACCTTGGTATTAGTTCTTGTACTAATGTTTTAATTACCTCCCGAGCTTTTGCTGTTCTGGTAGGGAATGCTTCTGGCCAACCAGTTAGTACCGGCAAATATCGGCACCCCCTTTTCTTGGCAGTTCCAAAAAATCAATTAGCCGTTGTTGCCCAGGTCCATTTCCTTTCCCAATTTGACCCATTTCTGGCTTGGGTATATTCTTAGGATTAGTCTGGAGGCAAAGATCGCATTGCTGTGTCACCTGTCTTACAGTAGTATACAAATTTCTAGCTACTATTTTTGATCAAATGTTTATATAGTGCTTCTGCTCCCCAGTGTCTCTTTCTGTGCTCTTCCCTTGCTAAAGGCCAAACTAAATAGGAGGTAACAATAGGTTTTCCCTGTGGGGTGTGAGCCCACCCTTCCTAATCCTCTAAATCTATAATAAGTTTCCGATCTTTCTTGGAATACTCTGGCTTACCTTCTAAAGTAACCTGCCCGTTGGGGACTAGGGCACTTTCTACTTTTACCTTTTGCTTAGCCGCCAGTTTTGCCTCTCTGTCCACCAGCTTGTTCCCTTTTTCCAATTCCGAGCTCACTTTCTGGTGTGGCTCGATATGCATGATTGCCACCTTCTCAGGAAGTTGAACTGCTTCCAATAATTTCAATATCTCGTTTGCATGTTTGATATGTTTGCCTTGAGAGTTCAAGGGTCCTCTTTCTTTCCAAATTGCTCTGTGCGCATGCACGACCCTGAAAGCATACTTAGAGTCCGTATAAAAATTCACAGTTTTACCTTCGGCTAGTTCCAGAGCACGAATAAGGGCGATTATTTCTGCCTTCTGTGCTGAAGTACTTTGAGGTGGAGGTCCAGATTCCATCACTTCATGGCTATAGCATAACCAGCATGCCTTTTGCTGTTCAGGATATTGCTGCTTTCGTCCGTAAAGCAGTTCTTCCATAGTATCGTCCTTTAGATCTGGTCAGCTGGAGTATGTTGCTTCGATGATGAACTGATTCTCCAACATTACCACTGAGGAAAGAAGCTGGATTGACAATGTTAGTGACGATGATTTAGCCTGATATTTGAGAAATCTTTGTGGGGAAAGCCAACGTCCCCCTGTCACGGAGGCACCCCAAAGTTAGTTAGGGGACAACGGGGTCCAAAACAAACTTTTATTGGGTAAAAAAAAAGTACAGCAGATTGACCGGTGGAAGATGGGGTTTTAGCTCTCCAAAGTGACTTGAATACAGGTTCAAATATCAGCTGAGGTAATTATTAAAGGTGCAGCAACTAATACCAGTAGAGATCCACAGTGTGCATACACGTGGCTTCACCAAAAACAATGCCAGAGCCGTCCCTGAGTCCAGGAAAAGTATACACTTGCCTGAATCTGGCAAGGAATTATTAAAGAAAATACACGTGCTTATATTGAAGCACGGAGTAAGCACTCACCTACACGTGGAGATGAGGCAAACGGCGTCCCTGTCCCGGGAGGGCTCTCGGCCGCAGCATCTGGCTCGTGCTCCAAGAGGTCCACACAAAAAGGGCGGAGCCTCGACGAGAATCCCATTTTATACAGCCTGATCAGATCTGGCTGTAGGCATTCCAGAAACTTCTCTGCATCCCCACTCTGGCTGTGGGGTGCCCCTGAAGCTTCCAAGCATCCCCCACACCGGATGTGGGTGTCCAGCGACTCTTTGGCACCTCTGCGCTCCCTTCTCCTCTCTCTTAATGACCCTGGCCAGCGGGCTCTGGGGTCAAACAAAAGAAGCTGTTAGCCTCAAGGAGCAGAGAGAGAGGGAGATGTGTCTACTGTGGGACTACGGTGGGTCCGTGGATTCCCTGACCGAGGGCATGGGAACAGAAATTAGCCTTGAAGATATTAAGGCCTACCCGTGAGAAAGATGGGAGTAAAGGAGTATCCGGAGATGTTAAGGATGTACCCATGAGAGAGAAGGGAGTAAAAGAGTAACATTGATGATAGCAAAAGCAGCCAATGAGATGTTACTGCTGTAACTTGTAACCAATAGTGAAGAGACACATGAACTGGTAAAACTGTATAAAAATGCACTTGTGGCAATAAATGGCATCTACTGCTTTCATCCTGGAAGAACTTGGTCTATGTCGTTTGTCCGTCTCAACCGCGACAGTCTACGCCTTCCATATCGAAGGAAGGGAGGGGGAGAGAGGGGGGTTTGCATTCTGCCACACCCCCTTTTACTTCTAGAACTGTAAACACTGCGTGGGATACTAGCACAGTCATTTTCTGCCCCATGGTAAATTTCCGGGCCTCCGGTATGTTCAGTACCACCGCTGCAACTGCCCGCAGGCATCCAGGCCACTCCTTTGCAGTTGCATCTAATTGTTTGGAGAAATAGGCCACTGCTCATTGGTATGGGCCAAGATCCTGTGCCAATATACCCTGCTTCTCGTGAGAGAAGAGAAAAAAAATGGTTTACTGACATCTGGGAGTCCTAAAGCAGGGGCTGTCATCAAAGACTTACCAAGTTCTTCAAAGGCTCATGTAGCTTCTTTATTCCATTGAAGGTGTTTCTGATCTGTGGCTGCTAGTGCATACAATGGCTTGACAAGCAGTCCATAATTATAAGTCCACAACCGGCACCACTCTGTCATGCCCAAAAAGGTTTGTAATGCTTTTACAGTTTGAGGCTTTGGAGTTTGGCATATAGCCTCCTTTCGAGCCTGTCCCAGGGTCCTCTGCCCTGCACTGATTTCATAGCCCAAATAAGTTACTTGTTGCTGTCTTCTGTGATACCCAGGATCCTTGGAGCCCCCAAAAGTTCAATAAACTTACAGTTCAGGTTATGCACGTCTCCTTTGTTCTGGTAGCGATCAAAATGTCATCCACATATTGTAGCATCTGTCCTTCATCAAAGGGGGCTTCCCAAGATTCAAGATCTTTAGCAAGCTGATTTCCAAATATTGTTGGACTGTTCTTAAATCCTTGTGGCAACACCATCCACGTGAGCTGGGTTCTACGTCCACTTTTAGGGTTTTCCCATTCAAATGCAAATATTGTCTGGCTGTCTTCATGGAGAGGGAAGCCAAAAGGCATCTTTTAAATCTAAAACAGTAAACCAAATCAAATCAGAGTTAATACAGTTAGAAAGGTGTATGGGTTTGCTACCACTGGTTAGAGGTCCTCTGTTATTCTGTTTATAGCTCCTAAGTCCTGAACCACCCAATATGACCCATCCGGCTTACGGATAGGCAATATAGGGGTGTTATAACTGGACTCACATTCCTTTAATAACCCGATTTGTAGGAATTTCTCTATTACTGGCCGAATTCCTTCCCTGTCCTCCCTTTATCCTTACCTCGACAGGTGGAGCATTTTTGGCCCTTCCAGGTACATCAGTAGCCCATACCCCGGGGTACACTTGGTTCACAACTTCTTCATTAATCTTGCCTTCTGTGGGAACAGTTGCTAAAAGCAAGCCCATCATTTGCATGTATTGCTGATCATTTACCTCCAGAGTAATTTCTCCTTTTTCAAATATGATTACTGCATCCATTTGTTCTAACAGATTTCTCCCCAAAAGAGGTTTTGGGGAATTAGGCATATATAAAAATTTATAAATGCCTACTTGTTTACCCAGTTTATATTTCAAAGGTTCACAAAAATACACCCTTTCACTTTGGCCAGTGGCTCCCTTTACTTACTATGTAATCGTTACTTATTGGCAATCTACCAAAAATTCCACTCGTTTCTGTTCATTCCAGGTTCCCTTCAGTCTTTTTCAAAACTTGCTGCTGTCCATTTCTCTCTCTGCCCACCTCCTCTGACATTCATTTTCCCAATGTACGTTGACCTCTCTCTAAAGGCTTTCAAAGCCTTCCAACCTCTTTAGTTCCCTACTTTCTTATCCTTTCGACATTCTTCCTTTTCCCTGTTACTGAATACTCTCCAAGCTTCATCTAACAACGTTTCCAAATTTCTACTTTCTGTTGCCCTCAGTTTCTCTAACTTATCTAGGGGAGCTTGCACCATTTCCGGTGCAAGAGGCTACCCTGAGAGGCATACGGCTTGCCCCGCCCCCTTCGCCACTTCTGGCAGTGGTTTTTCTATTTTTTTTCTTCTTTCTTTCCTTGCTGCAGTTTAGACACAGGCAAGGCCATGCGGATGGGGGAGGTTGAGTTTATCTTGCAGCTTGGCACAGGCCTGAAATTTATGTTACAGCACAGGCCTGGGATATTTTGCTTTTTTTGTTTTTCCGTTTAATTCCAGTCATAATACGCTTTATATGCAATTCCAATCAGCTCAGCAATAGTTACATTCCCCAGTCCCATTTACCTTGTGCAGATGTCAGAAAAACAGCATATTAAACATAAGTCCATTATTTCCATTTTCCTAGATCCAATTCAGTTCATATTCTAGCCACTTTGAAACACAACCTCTCCCAAGCTCACATCCATCATAACATTTAGTTTGTTTTTGTTTTTGTTTTTTTTTCCATATCTCTGACTAGCACATAAATTCAATATGAATCTGAGTTTAACAACTTAAATCCTTTCCTGGTCTCAAAATATTAGATAACAATAAGAGCAAATTAACTTACAGTACTGTACTTCATCCTATTTTTCCCAAGTTCTGCAGAACAACATTAATTGCCACTAATTGCTACAATCCCACATTCAAGCCACAAGTGAATACAACATTGTTTCAAACTTTCTTTTATCAGGATTCCCCACTAAGTTACTCTAATGTGTAAGGATGCATCCTAAGGGGAGCAAGGTGGTGTTTTAGTATTTTAACGGAACCGGTTCCCATTTTGTTATTATGTCCCTGGTTTTGAAGGGTGAAAAACATATCTGCATATACTTTCTTACACCGCGCGCACTGTAATTTAACTCATGCCACGTGACTTAAATCAAGCCATACATTTAAACAGTAAATCACCATACATTTAAACAGTAGTTACTGTAATTAGCACACACTCACACAGACACTTTTCCCAGCTGGTTGGTTTTACAACTTACAATTTACTTTGCGATTTAGAATGGAATGCATGGAATGCCCGGACACTTACAAAAGATAACACACAGTTACGGACTGACTATCATCTTTTTCAGCAGCTGCAAAAATAACTTGAGAGATTGCTGCATTACCTTTCACCCTTGCTAAAATCATTAGCAAAGGTCCATCCTGGCTCCCGAAACCGGAACGCAGAAATCTCGGGGTTGCTCGATATACTCCCAAGATCACTAGCGGCCGACTCTCAGACACCAGCCCCCACTTCCCAGGTACCTCTACACCAAATACCACTGCGGAAACTCTGGCCACGCGTGGGGTGTCCCTCCACGTCTTATTGGCTCCCCGCCAAATGCAATTAAATGCAATTTTATTACAACATACCTTACCCGCTGTCAGTGCCGGAGGTCTTTTGTCTGCTCCTGCAATGACCAGCTGGGGGCGGAGGTCTTCTGAAAAAAAGCTTTCGGGTGTGCCAAATTCGTCCGTTCTCAGCTGTTCATGCAGCCGAGCAAAACGCCTTCCTGGCTGGCTCGCCAAAGTGAGGCGCGGAAATGACTTTACAACCCGTGAGACTGTAAAGAGGTATGTTTATTTACAGTGCTGGACACACGGGGGAATCATTTCACCTAATACGTGTCTAAATTTTCAGTAGCTGTGAGCTTGGTTAAATGCAGTAAAGTGTTACATATTCATGACAGTTCTAGGAACGCCTATACATGTTCATAACCTGTCCCCAAGGAGGCGGTTCTTATTACAATGAGTTACGGGAGACCATTTCCATAGTTTCCACCTCCGGCTCCTCCTGGTTGCAGCCGTGCAGTGATCGTGAACCCGGGTCTCCTTCTCTGTACACGGTCACCTTTGGTCTAGTGTGATGAGTTGGTTAGGACTCAGACTGCTGAGTTGGTTAAAACTGGCGTATCTCCTGTCCTGTGCCCAAGTTTCTGTTATCTAGTTCACCCAAGGATGCACCAAGGACGCACCCAAGGTTTTTTATCTTTGCAAGGCGTCAGCGAACTCCTGTTTCTCGTACAATAAGTTATGCAAAGCTAAGCAAGGCTAGGCAACAGTGATGTGGGTTAAGGGTTAGCTCTGTAAGTGTTAGCTCCTTAGTTCTTTAAGTGTTAGTTCTTTAAGTGTTAATTAGTTAATTGTTAATTCCCTGTATCATCACCATGGTCTTTGCCATGGGCTGTAGGGGAATCTCTACACTGGTGCCTGGAGCATCTCTTCCCCCTCCTTCTTCACTGACCTTGGTGTGTGCAGAGTTGTTTTTCTCACATATTCTCACTCCTCTCTCCTGGCTGCTGTTGTGCAGCAGATTTTTCCCCCTTCTTAAATGTGTTATCACTGAGGCGCTACCACTGTCGCTGATTGGGTCAGCTTTGATTAGCAGAGGGTCCCTCTTGGAGCCAGCTGGCATTGGCTCTATTGGACATAATGGAAGCTTCTAGCAACTTCTCAGAGAAGCCACCCCTGTAGCCCCCCGGTACCAAAACCTTGCCACGCAAACCCAGTACACTTAAACCAGATTGAATCATTTACCTGTCTGGTATAGCAGCTGTCACGTCGACTGCTACTCAGGTCTGAACAGGTAGTTTTTGGAGTTCCAGTCTCAGAGGTGCCAAAGGAGGTGCCCTCACGTTGACAGAGTGCCAGCCCAATTACACACTGCCGCTGCCTCCTGTGATGCTGAAAACTGCCCTCTTGCTCCCTCCCCACTCCATTTCACTTTCAGCGGAGATTC
Organism: Nesoenas mayeri; assembly: GCF_963082525.1. NCBI lineage: Eukaryota > Metazoa > Chordata > Aves > Columbiformes > Columbidae > Nesoenas > Nesoenas mayeri. The sequence continues at coordinate 10,806,632 of NC_137553.1, read as the reverse complement.
AACTCAGGGTGCAGCCACGCTATTGCAAGAGCTAACACAGAAGAGGGAGAAGGGGGTAGGAGCACAGTCATGGGGACGGGATCAAGAACAGGACTGATACCAGTTTTGATCATTGGTTAGGCTGTGCGAGTCCCCAGGAGCAGTTCTGCCATAAGCAACTGCCACCCTGCCCACCGCCAACCCTGCAGCCACTCTAAATGCCCCATCCCAGCTATCTTGCACAACACAGCAAAACAAATGAAGACTGACCATACCACTTCCCTCCCTGTTGAAACACAGGAATACTGGTAAGTTTAAAAATGATACTATTACCTTCTGTAATTTAAGCGCCAAACAGCAAACTAAATTCCTACTGTCCATTATATTTTCACATGGGTGCTTATGCTCACATGCACATAAAGCATCACAGAAAGCTAGAAAACACTTAAAAGATCTTTAAACATGCTCACTTTCAGAACAACAACAAAAAATTACTAGAAACTCTCCTGCTTTTTTTTCTATTAGAACCGTACATTTCATTGAGGGTTTCATGAAAGAGAGCAATACAGTTGTCACAAAGTGACTATTTTAAGCTTTCTGTCTTTAAGTGATTCGGGGATGCAGGAATGTTGGGGAAAAGAAGAAGTGCAGCCAGAGAAAGTGGCTCTGTCATTGGTGTTATGGCCAGAATTTTGGGTTTTTCAATAATGAGATGGTCTACACAGCACCAGGCCTGCTGGTGTTGGATGGGATTCATCTTTCTCAAAGGGGTAAGATCTTGTTTGCAATCTTGCACCACATTCCTTGTCCAGGCACAATAAATTCCTTAAGCAGCCATCAGATAGAGTCTTCTATCAGCACACACTAATTTGCAGTAGAAATTCCTGCTAACAGAAGATATGTGATCAACTGGCTATAGAAGCAGACACTCTAAAGAACAAACTGATCTAAATCTCTATACTTTCAGTGTAGCAATGGTACTTATTAAAACACTCATCTCAGGTCAACTTGTTTACTTCATCTCTACACAAATATAAGCAGCAACGCCAAAGTATCTACTGAAGAGAGCTACAGCAACGTGAATTTCCAGTTCAACACTGGTTTGCAGCATGAGGAACTCATTGCTCAGATTTAGGTGGAACTGTTGATATGTGCTCTGCAGGCTTTCTCCTGTAATAATTTTAATGTAATATTGCACATTATTCTAACTTAAGGCACTTAGAATTTCTCCCAATAAACACGAGACTGCAAAGACTGTAGGCTTTAGGATAAAAAAATTCCAAACAAGCCCCAAAACTTTCGTAAACAGAGAAAGAGGTTTTTATTAAGAACACAAATTTTCTGTAACTTGAGAATCTCAAGAATGCATTTTGTCTAGCTTTTATAATTAACATGGAAAATACTTTATTACTCCAAAATCATCTGTCTAAAATTGCTTGGATAATTTTTTCCAGGACTAATCACCCAAGATTCATAAATACTTAAATGAAGTTTCTGTCCTCAGCTATAATGAATCCTATTAGAATTTCTGCACTTTGCAAATGATGTACCTTGACATAAGCACGTTCAGAACAATAGTGCCCTTTTGCAAAAATACATTTGATGAAATTCCCTCCCTGAGACAGAAAGAGGAACATCTATCAGAAAAAACACAAAAGCAAGTATCCTCCCAGTACCAGGAAGAAGGCAGTAACTTCAAGGAAAGCAGTGAACTGAGGCAAGTCTACACTTGGGGCGGCAGGTGAACTTCCTCCCTGCCTGCCTCGCCTTCCCGGGTGCCTCTATACAACAGGTATGAGGCTCTGGACTTGGAAAGTCAGTCAGCTGATTATGTGGGTGATGATTCATCTACACCAGAAGTGTTGCCAAGGTCAGAAAGGCCTACCCCCTGTATCACAACCACCTCCATGAGGGAAAAAAAAAAGATGGGTTATAGTTGTAGGTGACTCCCTTCTAATGGGAACAGAGAGTCCAATATGCCAGACAGACCCTCCTCTTAGAGAAGTCTGGTGCCTCCCTGAGGCCCAGGTTAAGGACATCACTAGGAAACTTTCTAGCCTGGTATGGCCCTTGGACTATTACCCATTATTGCTCTTCAATGTGGGTGGTGGTGAAGCTGCAAGACATAGTCCAAGGACGATCAAAAGAGACTTCAGGGTCTTGGGATGGTTAGTAAGGGGATTCAGGGCACAAGTAATATTTTCCTCTATCCTTCCAGTTGTGGGCAGCGACATCGGAAGAAACAGATGGACCCAGTCTATTGATACACAGCTCTATGGCTGGTGTCATCACCAGAATTTTTGTTTTTTTCAATAATGAGATGGTCTATGTGACACCAGGGCTGCTGGCATCAGATGGGATTCAGAGAGAGGGGGTGCTAGCAAGGCACCTCAGCCTGTTGCTCTCAGACATGCTGGGTACACTGGAGCACACTTGAAGTGTCACAGAGAAGAGCCAGGGGCTCCTGAGGTAATAGGAGCCAACAGGGAAACACCAGTGAAATACACCAAAGGAATTAAGGTGTGTTCCTCTAAGAAGGTGACATGGCTGACAGCCCAGCTGAAGTGCCTCTACAACAATGCACGCAGCATAGGCAACAAACAGGAGGAGTTGGAAGCCACCGTGCTGCTAGAAAACTATGACCTAGTTGCCTTTACTGAAACTTGGTGGGATGAATCCCATGACTGGAGCACTGCTATCAATGGCTACAAGCTGTTCAGAAGGGACAGGCTAGGAAGGAGGGGCAGAGGGGTTGCCCTCTACATCAAGAAATGGAGAGACTGTGAAGAGCTGTATCTGGAGAATAGCCACGAGCAGGTTGAAAGCTTACGGGTAAGAATTGGAGAGTGAGCCAACAAAAGGAAACCTTGTATTGGATGTTTACTACAGGCCGCCTGATCAAGGGGAACCTATCTACGAAGCCTTCTTACTCCAGCGATAGGAAGCACCACGCTCAAAGGCTCTCATCCTGCTGGGGGACTTCAACCACCCCGACATCTACTGGAAAAGTAGCACAGCGAGCTGCAGGCAATCCAGAAGACTCCTGGAGTGCATCAAGGGTAACTTCTTAAGCCAGGTAATAGACAGCCTTACCAGGGGGGATGTGTTACTGGATCTGTTGTTCACAAATGTAAGAGAGTTAATAGGTAGCATCAAGATTAGAGGCAGCCTGGGCTGCAGTGATCATGCACTGGTGGAGTTCGCAGTCCTGAGGGACATTGGACAGGCGAAGAGTAAAGTCAGGACCCTAAATTTTAGGAAAGACAACTTCCATCTAGAAAAGCCATCTTACACCTCTTCAAGGAGTTAGTCAATAGGACCCCCTGGGAAACTGCCCTCAGGGACAAGGGAGCAGAACAGAGCTGGCAGATCTTTAAAGCCACTTTCCATAGAGCACAAGAGCTCTCAATCCCCATGCAAAAGAAATCGGGAAAGGAAGGCAAGAGCTGAGTCAAGACCTGCTGATCAAACTAAAGGGCAAGAAGGAAATGCACAGGCAGTGGAAGCAGGGACAGGTATCCTGGGAAGAGTATAGGGACACTGCCTGGTTGTGTAGGGATGGGGTCAGGAAAGCCAAGGTGCAGCTGGAGCTGAACTTGGCAAGGGAGGCAAAGAATAATAAGCTCAGATGTCTATGAGGTTGTTCTGACTCAGTTCTTTCTGGGGTTCCATGTCGCCATAATACTTGCTTTTCAAGGCCCGGGAGAGTGTTCCCAGAAGTCGCATGGGGCACAGGATATGCTTCCAGTCCTCCGGTGGTTGCTTCCACTATTATAAGTACATGGCACTTGCCTTGGCGGGTTTGTGGAAGTGTAATAAAATCAATCTGACAGGCCTCCTCATATTTATATTTGAGCCATTGTCCTCCATACCAGAGAGACTTTAATCACTTGGCTTGTTTGATCACCGTGCATGTTTCACATTCATGGGTAGCCTGTGCAATAATGTCCATGGTCAAGTCCACCCTTTGATCACGAGTCGATCTATATGTTGCATCTCTTCCTTGATGGTCTGAGGTGTCATTGGACCACCAAGCTAGAAATAATTCACCCTTATGCTGCCAGTCCAGTTCCACCTGAGCAACTTCAGTCTTAGCAGCCTGATCTGCTTGCTCGTTGTTTTGATGCTCTTCAGTGGACCGACTTTTAGACCCATGAGTATCTACATGATGTACTTTTACTACCAGGTTTTCTACCCAGGCACCAATATCTTGCCGCAGTGGGGCAGCCCAGATGGGTTTACCTCTGCACTGCCCATTGCTCTGATTTTATTGCTGCGGCCACACCCACGGGGCATTCGCCAACCATCCATGAATCAGTATAGACATAAAGTACTGTCAATTTTCCTCCTTCAGAAATATCTACGGCCAGATGGATGGCTTTCACCTCTGCAGACTGACTCGATACACCTTCTCCTTCAGCAGTTTCTGTGACTCCTTGTATGAGACTCCATATAGCAGGTTTCCACTTCCGATGCTTTCCTACAATGTGACAGGATCCATCAGTCAACAGGGCATATCGCTTCTCATTTTCTGGCAATTTATTGCACAGTAGGGCCTCTTCAGAATGCACCACCACCTCTTCTGGCAATATTCTGAAATCTTTGCCTTCTGGCCAGTCCATGATCACTTCCAAAATTCCTGAGCCCATTGTGTGATCAGTGTGACTCACTTACTCCATGGAGCATCAGTTGCAAAATATGTAGAGGAGACCCTCCCTTTGAACATCCAGCCCAACACCGGCAGTCAGGGTGTCAGGAGGATGTTGTGGTTTAACCCCAGCTAGCAATACAACCATGATAGCCGCTCACTCACCCCCTCCCCCCCCCCCCCCCAATAGGGGAGAGAATCAAAAGGGAAGGGAGAAACTTGGACTGAGATAAACACAGTTTAATAAAAAAACAAAATACTAATACACTACTAGTAGATATATATATATAAAATAGAAATTAAAAAAAATACTCAAGGCAATTCCTCACGAACACGCTGAGCAGCCAGTCCCAGGGAGCGGTACCTGGTCCCCAACAGCAAAAAAGAGGAAAAAGGCAGAAAAGCCCAGAGGCCTTTGCAAAACGGCAAAAGGCCAAACTAAACGTCGCAAACCGGAACTCCCCCGGCTCGAGAGAGAGAGCCCCAGAGCGAGAGCAAGAGCGAGAGAGAAGAACCCAGAAGGTCCCAAATCTTCTTAAATCTGAAGCATGATGCTAATGGGATGGAATACTCTTATTGATCAATCTGGATGTCAGTCAAGTTCTGCCCCATCCATGCCCCCCTTCCTCGATGCCTTACACCTGTGGGCAGAGCACTCAGAATGACCTTGGCTCTCAGACCAGAGCAATTAAAAACATTAACTCTGTGCTGGGGTGTTATCTTCTTGTTCTCAAACTAAGTCCAAATAATGAGCGTGCTAGTTATGTAAAAGAAAGATTTCTAACTGCATGAAGAAAACTAACCCATTTTCAGTCAAACCAGCACAGAGGAGCTGTTTTTCAGTACCAACCACTTCCGAAGCAGCTCAAACCCCTTCATATGCTGCCAGTATCTCTTTTTTAGTTGGAGTATAGCAGGTCTCGGATCCTCTGTATCCCTGACTCCAAAATCCAAGGAGTCGACCTCGAGTCTCACCTGATGCTTTCTGCCAAAGGCTCCAGGTAGGGCCATTCTCCCATGGCCACAGTGTAGAGCACATTTTTTTACATCTTGTCCTGCCCAGATTGGCCCAAGGGATATTGTATGAACAATCTCCTGTTTAATTTGTTCAAAGGCTTGTCATTGCTCAGGGCCCCATTTGAAATGGTTTTTCTTCCAGGTCACTTGATAGAGAGGGTGCACAATCTGACTGTAGCTTGGAATATGCATTCTCCAAAAACCCACAATGCCCAAGAAAGCTTGTGTTTCCTTTTTACTAGTTGGTGCAGACATAGCTGCTATTTTGTTGATCACATCCATTGGATCTGAAGACATTCATCTTGCCATTTTATTCCTAAAACCTGGATCTCCTGTGCTGGTCCCTTGACCTTACTTTCTTTTATCAAAACTGGTTTCCAGAAGGATTTGGACTAGTTTCTTCCCTTTCTCAAAACCTTATTCTGCTGTATTGCCCCACATGATGATGTCATCAATGCATTGCAGGTGTTGCAGGGCTTCATCTTGTTCCAGTGCAGTCTGGATCAGTCCATGGCAAATGGTAAGGCTGTGTTTCCACCTCTGGGGAAGGTAATTCCAAGTGTACCGGACACCCCTCCAAGTGAAAGCAGCCTGTGGCCTGCACTCTGCTGCCAAAGGGATTGACAAAAATGCATTAATGATATCAGTTGTGGCATACCACTTCGCTGCTTTTTACTCCAGTTGGTATTGAAGTTCCAGCATGTCCAGCACAGTGGCACTCAGTAGTGCCGTGACTTCATTCATGCCATGATAGTCTACTGTTAGTCTCCACTCTCCATTAGACTTTTGCACTGGCCGTATGGGACTGTTAAAGGGTAAGCGAGTCTTGCTGATGACTCCTTGGCTCTCCAGTGGATGAATCAGTTTATGGATGGGAATAAAGGCAGGAAAGACAGGCCAGCCAGGCGTGGTGGTGGAGTTCCTCTTTAGGTGAGAGAGCAACTACAATGTATTGAGCACTGTCCAGGCACGGATGAGGGGCGAGTTGAGAGTCTATGGGTGAAAATTAAGGGGCAGGCTGGCAAGGGTGATACCATTGTGGGTGTCTACTATAGGCCACCACATCAGGGTGAGGAAGTTGATGAGGCCTTATACAGTCAGCTGAGAGCAGCCTCACAGTCACAGGCCCTGGTTGTTGTGGGGGACTTTAACTTCCCTGATGTTTGCTGGAAGGACTACTCGGCCAGCCAGCCACAGTCTAGGAGGTTCCTCCAGTGCACTGATGATAACTTTCTGATGAAAAGGGTGGAGGAGCCGACTAGGAGAGGTGCGCTGCTGGACCTCATCCTCACTAACAAGGAGGGTCTGGTTGAAGCAGTAAAGGTTGAGGGCTGCCTTGGTTGCAGCGACCATGAAATGGTAGAGTTCAGGATCTCCTGTGGCAGGAACAGAATAGCAAGCAGAATTGCAACCCTGGACTTCAGTAGGGCCAACTTTGGCCTTTCCAAGCAATTGCTAGGGGAAATCCCATGGGCAAGGCTGCTTGAAAGTAAAGGGGCCCAAGATAGTTGGTTAGTGTTCAGGGACTGCTTTTACCAGGCACAAGATCAGAGCATCCCGACACGTAGGAAGTCAAGGAAGGGAGCCAGGAGACCTGCGTGGTTAAACAGGGAGCTGCTGGGTAAGCTCAAGTGGAAGAGGAGAGTTTATAGATCATGGAAGGAGGGGCTGGCCACTTAGGGAGAATATAAGGCTGTTGTCAGAGGGTGCAGGGAGGCAACTAGGAAAGCTAAGGCCTCCTTAAAATTAAACCTGGCGAGAGGGGTCAAGGACAAAAGGAAGAGCTTTTTCCAATACGTGGCAGATAAAACTAACACCAGAGGCAATGTAGGCCCACTGATGAATGAGGTGGGTGCCCTGGTGACAGAAGATACAGAGAAGAAGATACAGAGTTACTGAATGCCTTCTTTGTCTCTGTCTACTCTGCCGGAGGCTGTCCTGAGGAGCCCCGTACCCCTGAGGCCCCAGAGGAAGTCAGGACAACGGAGGAGTTTGCCTCGGTTGATGAGGACTGGGTCAGGGAGCAATTAGGCAATCTGGACATCCATAAATCCATGGGTCCGGATGGGATGCACCCGCGGGTGCTGAGGGAGCTGGCTGAGGTCATTGCTGGACCACTCTCCATCATCTTTGCCAAGTCTTGGGAGACGGGAGAGGAGCTTGAGGACTGGAGGAAAGCAAATGTCACTCCAGTCTTCAAAAAGGGCAAGGAGGACCCGAGTAACTACAGACCGGTCAGCCTCACCTCCATCCCTGGGAAAGTGATGGAACGACTTATCCTTGGTGCCATCTCAAGGCATATCAGGGATAAGAGGGTCATTAGGGGCAGTCAACATGGCTTCGCCAAGGGGAAGTCGTGCTTGACCAACCTCATTGACTTTTATGAGGACATAACAAGATGGATGGATGATGGCAGAGCGGTGGATGTGGTCTACCTTGACTTCAGCAAGGCATTTGGCACAGTCTCCCACAGCATCCTTACAGCTACACTGAGGGAGTGTGGTCTGGATGATCGAGTAGTGAGGTGGACTGCGAACTGACTGAAGGGAAGAAGCCAGAGTTGTGGTCAATGGGGCGGAGTCTCTATATTTTTATACCACAATAGGTGTGATTCTATAAGCTTTCCTATTATTCATACTGTACTTAAATATTCTCCCTTTCAGAAAGATCAGTTTCTAAACCACAGGATATGTAAGAAGGGATTTGGTTTTGTAACATATGTAATGTGATCCACACCAGAAAATATTGCCCAGGTTGGAAGAAAGCTAAAAGGATAAACGCAAATACGTGGTTTCTCTTTAGGAATGATCTGTCAAATGTCTGCAGATGAGTTTGCCTTTGCTATCAGTCTGAGCCCTTTGTAATGGATGCTATAATACATCCCTTTGTTCAGTGTGAGCAAGGATGGCGTTAAAATTTTGATTCAGCAAAGTTCTGGAACCAAATAGGTTTTTGTTCCTGAATCAACACTAATCTGCAAAATCAGGATGTTTAGCATTTCTAAGCTAGAATTTATATTTATTACATATGAATTGTGACTGACTGGGATTTTCCGGACCATTATTGCTTGTTCAGAGTAGTGGTGTTTGTATAGGCAATTAACACTTTATTCCTGCAAGTGACTACAATACCCACTCTTCCCTTTTCTTCAGCTGAGCAAAATTAGCAGTTTTTCAGATACCATAGTTTTTCAATGTATTTCTACATTATTTCTGAAGTACTTATTAAATATTTATCTTTCTGTGTTACTCCAATTATTGTTTTTATTTATAGTGAGAACTCTAAATTTAAGATTTGACGGAGAACTGTTTATGTCTCAGTGTCTTATAAGCTGCTATTGAAAAATGTAGTGTAATATGTAATACATTCTTAGTCTTCATTAGTCATTCAGGTAAGATTTATGCAGAGTATGTCTACTGCCAATGGCAGGGTGCCTTCTTGTTACCAAACTTGTAGTGACTGTTATTGATTCATAGGTTTAGACTTTAATCAGCAAATGTTTGCTTAATATGTTTTTTTAGTCCTGAAATAATTTAACAGCGTGTAGTAAGAATGGTCATTTCTCATTGAAAACAGGCTGGTTTATTCCAAATACTCTGTTTAAACAGTGCTACCTGATCCCCTTGTCCACCTTAACTGGACTCTGCTAAATACTAGTCAGACTGGGATCCATGGGGATATCCAAGTAAGATGGGAACCACCACCAACAGCCGATGTTCAGAAGGGATGGATTACTCTGGAGTATGAATTGCAGTACAAAGAAGTTAATGAGACAAAATGGAAGGAGGTATGAAGCAAATCTTTATTATACAATAATCATAGTACAGTGCAGGTTTGTTCTGTCCTTAACATTGTTGTACTGCTGTTATGAAAAGCAAAAGGATTGTAATTGCTAACTAGATGATACCTTAAATCTTAAATAATATGCCCATATTCTTCTGATTTTTTTTGGCAAACATTTTAATTTTATTTGTCAAGATAGTTAGCACACAGAGACCCTGAAATCCCTGTGTTAGATTAGGAAGTACAGCGATAGTCACATATATACAAGTTTTATCAAGGATAAAATATTTCTCTATTGTTTTCCTAAACCTCAACTATTTGAAACAGTTCATGGTATTTTTAGTATTTGGAACAGGAATATTATGGTTGGAAAATGTCACTGTGTCACTCCAGATTTTTCAGGGTAGCTGTAAGGTTATAACACTTATAAATATCATTTCAATAGATTTAAAAAAAAAAAAAAAAAAGAAAGAAAGAAAGAAAAACTTTGAGTTATAATTTAAAATTTGATACAATAAGCAAGTAAAAACAATGCAACATACATAAGACATACAGATTTCATATCAGACAGCAATGTTATTTTTGTGACTGTATGGATAGTCCATGAAAATACAAAATGTTTATACCCTAAATCTTATAAATTTTCATTTTGTTGTCCCAAAACCAGGATTCTGTTACCTGGTGTGCAAAAAAAGCCAAATTGTAGCACACAGAAACAAGATATTGTTTGTTACAGAGTTGCACAAGCCTGGATGCTGGAATATATCCAGCATACCAGAAAGAAAAGTAACGGGCATTAGATACAAAAACTTATCACTACTCAGGCTAGTCCTAAAGAGCCAATTGGTCACAAATTTACATACTGGTTACATAATCATTTTAGTGTATAATGAGCAACATTCAGCTAAAGGGCACTTTATCCAACAGTCTTGAGATATGTGTTAAAGCAAGAATCAACTAATTGTGCAGTCTTCAAAATGTCTAAAGCTGCAAGGTCAGTAGTCTTTGTAGTTTGTGATTAGGTGTTTTGCAAGTCACCCTTATCTTTGTCAGACTGACCTAAAACTGAAATGATTTATGTATCTTTAGGTTAGCAATTGGAGACAGGATTCATTCTTTAAAGTGCTAATGACAACAATTTGAAAATCACCAAGTTCTCATATAGCTATTTTTCCTGTTATAGGGAAAAAATTGCACCCAGCTTACCTGAATGCATAGGCTAAGTGCCAGTGTGTCATGGAATATTTGCAAAGACTTCTTCCTGAATACCAGTTCAATGCAATAAGAACATCATTTCAGAGCAGAACCCTTCCTTTACTTTCTTATTGATATGAAGTGAGTTAACTGAAAGACGGCAGGCAGATAATACTGTTATGAATTTGTCTTAATATGCAAAAGGCAAATTTACCAACTAAAACATAGTCAAGTTGGTTGGTTGGCCTTCATCTATGAAAGACCTTGGACTCCTCCTCACCTCTGATCCTTCTCAGTGTTAGCATTTTCTGTTCATCCTATTCCTTATTAGTAAGTCTACAGCCAAACAGGCCTATAATGTCTAAAACTTTTTCCTAATACTTGTCTGAATTTCTTTCTATACTAGTTTAAGCTACACTTACTGTATAACTTCTATATTTTAAAGCCTACAAGTTTAGACAGTATATCAATACTCCTTAAGAACCTGAAAGTATGCGGAGTATGTGATTTACAAAAGCAGGTGGCAACACAGATAACTCTTTAAAAATGCACAGTTTTGATTTTTTTAAAAGCCTTTAGGTATCAATCATATAAATACCCTAATAAAACTTTATTCTTGCTCCAGTACCATCAATAATTCCAGCATGCCTTGAGAATAGTTCTTCTCAGGAGAGCAAAGGTTTGAAGTTCAGTGTTTCTTCTTTCAAAAAACATAAGGAATTGCTGAATACTATACTTGCCTCAAGAAAAATAGTACTATAGATTACATTGTATTGAAGCTGTATATATTGTATGTTATTGTGCCTTTCAGCTTAAAAACACAAACATGGCATAATTCCTTGAGAGACATCAGTTAGAGCACAAAAGAGAATTTTTTGTACGAAATCTTTGTCCAGGCTGAGACAATTGCAAAACTCCTAATGACAACATTGGAGCAACGATTTCACTCTTTGCATTTGTCGAGGTTTTGATTGCGGGTTGACAATAAAACCCTGGCAGATGTATTGTTAACCCCCTCTCCCCCCCTTTCCCCCTTCAGCCCCTCCCTCTTCCTCCTTCCCACTAAGGACAGGCGATTGGGAGGGAAAGAAGGACAGAGAGAAGAGAGTTGGAAAAATTAAAAATGTTTTACTAATGCTACTAATAAAAATAGAGAAAATAATACAAAATATACAAAACCAATCTTAAAAGTCCCAGCAACTGCTCCGGCAGATGAAGGGCCGGCACCCGAAGTCCTGGACTGGACTCTGCAGCCAACCGGAACTGGATTCAGTCTGTCACTAGGCCTCCATTCGCAGGGACGACCCGCAAGGTCCTCTCCTAATGTTGGCCATAAGGAAAAGGGATCCTCGTGATCTCCCACTTTCATATGAAGTATCATGTGAATGGGATGTTATACTCAGTTGGTCAGTTTTTGGTCACCTGTTTCTCATTGCCCCTCTCGCTAGATGTGCATCCATCCTTATCAGTGACCTCGCATTCCATTGCTATGTCTACCAAAACATGTATCTGGCTTTCCAGGAAGATGCGGCTAATAAGAAGGCTTTAGCTGACAGGCAAATTCACTAAAAGTGAAACTTGTTTTTAACAAAACCACGACAGCATTTTTTGCTACAAATATCTTTTGTAATGAGTATCGAAGCAGCAGAGAGATGTCCAGTTATACTGTTATTACTAGTTTTATACACAAACCATAATCTTTGCTTAAAAATATCATAATGCTTTGTACATATAACTGATAGAAAAATTGATACAAAAATGAATTCATAGTACTTAAATTGTACTAAATCTCTCCCTTGCTGAGACTTGTTTGTATTTTTTAGAGGTTTTGGGATGAACTTGTTTGATTTTTCATGTATACCATTCATTCTTTTAAACCATTTATTGATTGAAAATAGATAACTTATGAATTGAAAGAGGACTAAAACAGTAATTAGGAAAGTGTTACAACAATAATTTATAGTGATAAGAGGTTCAAAATTATCTTCTGAAAATTTTCCTAAAAACAATAAAATCCCCACACTCAAATAGTGGCTGTTCATGGGACAGAGCCAAATTTAATCTGAATCACAGTTTGAAAAACTTTCGTCATTGTTAGTAGCTATTGCTGGGTATATTTTAAAAAATCTATTCTTGAAGTGTTACCCATTACATTCAGTAGACTAAAATTCTGTCCCCTATTGTCTATCCAAGTTTACAGTCATGACTAGCAACAGCTATACAGACCTTATGGACCTTATGAGGCTGCTGTGTTTTTCAAATAAGGTGTGAAAACACACACCATCTGAGCAGTATTGAAGAATGATGACTTAGTAGTGAAGTGTCTAACCATGAAGTGCCTAAAAATGTATGTGTGACAGGGAATCTTGAAAGTCTAATTTTCCTTTAGTTGTTTATCTTATTTTGAACCAGGGAATAGAGTGTACTATCAGCAAGTTTGCTGATGACACCAAGCTGGGAGGAGTGGTTGACACGCCAGAAGGCTGTGCTGCCATCCAGCGAGACCTGTACAGGCTGGAGAGTTGGGCAGGAAAAAATTTAATGAAATATAACAAGGTCAAATGTAGAGTCTTGCATCTGGGCAGGAACAACCCCAGGTTCCAGTATAAGTTGGGGAATGACCTATTAGAGAGCAGTGTAGGGGAAAGGGACCTGGGGGTCCTGGTGGACAGCAGGATGACCATGAGCCAGCACTGTGCCCTTGTGGCCAGGAAGGCCAATGGCATCCTGGGGTGTATTGGAAGGGGAGTGGTTAGTAGGTCGAGAGAGGTTCTCCTCCCCCTCTACTCTGCCCTGGTGAGACCACATCTGGAATATTGTGTCCAGTTCTGGGCCCCTCAGTTCAAGAAGGACAGGGAGCTGTTGGAGAGAGTCCAGCGCAGGGCAACGAAGATGATTAAGGGAGTGGACCATGTCCCTTATGAGGAAAGGCTGTGGGAGCTGGGTCTCTTTAGCTTGGAGAAGGGGAGACTGAGGGGTGACCTCATTAATGTTTACAGATATATAAAGGGTGAGTGTCATGAGGATGGAGCCAGGGTCTTCTCGGTGACAACCAATGGTAGGACAATGGGTAATGGGTTCAAACTGGAACACAAAAGGTTCCACTTAAATTTGAGAGGAAACTTCTTCTCACTGAGGGTAACAGAGCACTGGAACACGCTGCCCAGGGAGGTTGTGGAGTGTCCTACTCTGGAGACATTCAAATCCCACCTGGACACCTTCCTGTGTAGCCTCATCTAAGTGTTCCTGCTCCAGCAGGGGGATTGGACTAGATGATCTTTTGAGGTCCCTTCCAATCCCTAACATTCTGTGATTCTGTGCAAGAAGTCTCAGTGTGATATTGGCCACCAGTACACCATTGTGGTAGTGACTGGCACCTGCTATTCTTCAGCCCTCAGGAGAACCCCCAGGAGAACTCTCTTCAACCCTCAACAGAAGGTTCCTCTGAGAGACTGGGCAAGGTAGATAGCTATGTAATTTCCTCCATCTCCAAGGCACCTGTACCAAAAGCTCACCAATACCCTTTTGGGTCCTTGAAATACCGTCTACTGAGGTAGTATATGCCAAGGATGCACAGAGCCTCTGGGCTAGGAACAATGGGGTGCTTTTGCTACTCATTCCTAATTAGGCTCACTTCATCCTCCAATATAGTTAGCAGCTAAAATCCCCCTGTCACTCCAGAAATACAGATGGGTTCTTCCCCTTTACAGCTTGATGACATTAAGGTACACTCTGCACCGGTGTCTACTAGAGTCTTGTACTCCTGGGATCTGATGTGCCGGGCCATTGAATCCACACAGTCCAGTAAACCTGGTTGTCCCTTTTTTGCCACCTGGCTAGAGGCGGGATGCGAGTTCGCGGCTGAGGAAAACATGCAGACCGACCCAGTGTGAGTGATAAAGCATGATTCACTTTATCACCCGAGATAGCGTGTATTTATACCAAATACCATAATTATGCATACTTGTCTTTATCTAACAGGCTAAGCACTAAAAGGTTACATTCACTTACTCCACCTACTTGCAGTTAGCTAACTATGCACATTCTGCACTCTTCTGACTCCTACTTTCTCAAGTTGTTTATCACCTCTTCAAGGGCATGCTGACCTTGCTTTAATCAGTACTTTCCCATTTCCCTTTTTCCCACGGCCTACTAGTAAAGCAATCTAAGGCCTACTTATGTCAACTAGAACGGGCTCTGCTCGTACAGTTGCTCGGTGGACTCATGTCCATGCTCCTTGAGCCAGTCCCTGACAGCAGGACTCTTTTTTGCATTGTCATCATATTTGTTACTCACTTTTTGTAAATACAAATAAGAAGTTATTTCCATAGGATCAGAAGGAAGATCAGCCCTTCTACTCTGTCTGGGCAGCCGCCCACTGGAAACTAGACCAGCAGTTTTCTGGAAGAACATTCAGTTGTGATAGCTTTTCCTTGCAATTCACGTACCCATGCCTCTAGGGTTGAGGT
Source organism: Nesoenas mayeri (assembly GCF_963082525.1). NCBI lineage: Eukaryota > Metazoa > Chordata > Aves > Columbiformes > Columbidae > Nesoenas > Nesoenas mayeri. The sequence continues at coordinate 10,791,542 of NC_137553.1, read as the reverse complement.
AGATTTTCCATCCCACTTCCTCATGTCCTCTCTGTGGTCACACAGGTAAAACCATAAGGTGTCCTCTGATGTGTACCCTTTATATCCCCTCTCTTGAGCAGAAACACACTTACTCTTAATAGCTGAGATACTGGTCCATATGAGTCAGTAGTAGGACCTATCCTCTTTGGAACCCCTGGGACAGTTTCTCCACAGCCGAAACAAGGGAGGAAGAGATATTTTCTTCATATTGCTGGAGTTAGCCAGCCAATTCATCCACTGTTTGTCCCGTTTTGCCTTTCCAGGTCAGTAATGTCAATGAGTTGGCATACAATGATGGTGCTCTCCATACAACCTTCCACCACATGGGTTGTGTGCATGGGACTTCATCTGGATCTTTGGGTAACTGCTCATTGTCCAGGTCACTATAAATCACCTCCAGCATGGCTAATTCCCTCAGGTACTGGATACCTCTCTCCATGGTGGTCCACTTGCCTGGGTGATATATAACATCTTCCTTAAAGGGATAACTTTCCGACACGACTGACAGGAGTCACCTCCAGAGGCTGAGGACTTGCACCCCTTTTCCAATTGCTTTGTCAATGCTCTCTTGCCTAGAAAGGGATCCTAGCTTCTTGGCTTCCCTACCCTCTAATTCCAGGCTACTGGCCCCATTATCGCAGCATTGCAGCAGCCACGTGACAATGTGCTCGCCTGGATGGCAGCTGAAATATTTTCACATACCTTGCAGCTCACTCAGGGATAGGGATTGGGTTAGAGTTACTGTCTCGTCTTCCTCTTCCTCCTCCTCCTCCTCCTCCCCTTCTTGTGATGTCCCTGCTTTTTCATCATCCCTTACTAAACAAGCTGATTAAACTAATGTAATGAATGCTTATAACTAAGTTGTGGTAACATGCTCTGGTCAGATCTGTCATTATCTCAAACCTTTGAGCCCCACAATAGGGGCCAAAAGGACTGTTGTAGTTTAACCAAGCAGGCAGCTAAACACCACACACAGCTGTTTGCTCACCCCTGCCCCCCACCAAAGTGGGATGGAGGAGAGAATCAGGGAAAAAATTAAACCTTTTGGGTTAAGATAAAGACAGACTGATAGGACACAAAGGGAAAATAATGATGATAATAATAATAACAAAATCATTATCACTCTAAATCCAAAACACAGCACAAAAACAGCTACTGTGAAGAAAATTAACTCTATCCCAGCCAAAATCAGGACACACTGCAAGAGAATCATAGAATCGTTTAGGCTGGAAAAGACCTTTAAGATCATAAAGTCCAACTGTTAACCTAGAACTGTCAAGTCTACCACTAAACCATGTCCATAAATGCCATATCTACATATATTTTAAACACCTCCAGGGATGGTGACCCAGCCACTTCCTTGGGCAGCCCGTTCCAATGCCTGACAACCCTTTCAGTGAAAAACATTTTCCTAATATCCAATATAAACCTCCCCTGGCACAACTTGAGGCCATTTCCTTTTGTCCTGTTGCTTGTTAATTGAGAGAAGAGACCTCGCTGCAACCTCCTTTCAGGTAGTTGTAGAGAGTGATAAGGCCTCCCCTCAGCCTCCTTTTCTCCCGATTAAACAACCCTAGTTCCCTCAGTCGCTCCTCATAAGACTTGTTCTCTAGACCCTTCACCAGCTTAGTTGCTCTTCTTTGAACTTGTTCCAGCACCTCACTGTCTTTCTTGTAGTGAGGGGCCCAAAACTGAACACAGTATTTGAGGTGTGACCTCGCCAGTGCTAAGTACAAGGGGATGATCACTTCCCTAGTCCTTCTGGCCACGCTATTTCTAATATAAGCCAGGATGCTATTGGTCTTCTTGGCCACACTGCTGGCTCATATTCAACTGGCTATAGACCAACACCTGCAGTTCAGGTTCAAGACCCCCTGAGGAACCCAAACATACATGAGTCTATGGGACCTGATGCGTTCCAGAGTCCCAAGGGAATTGGCTGATGTAGTTGCCAAGCCGCACTCCTTGACATTTGAAAAGTCATGGCAGTCAAGTGAAGTCCCTGGAAAAAAGGAAATGTTGCAAGAAGGCAGGCCCTGGGAACTACTAATCTGGCAGCCTCACTTCTGTGTCTGGGAAGATCATGGAACAGATCTTCTTAGAAGCTATGCTAAGGCACGTGAAGGACAAGGAGGTGATTTAAGACAGCCAGCATGGCTTCACCAAGGGCAAGCCTTCCATGATCAGACTAATGGCCTTCTATGATGGAGTGACTACATCAGCAGAAAAAGGAAGAGCTATGGATGTCATCTATCTGGACATGTGTAAAGCCTTTGATATGGTCCCCCACAACATCCTTCTGTCATAATTGGAGAGATATGGATTTGGTAAGTGGACTTTTTGGTGGATGAGGAACTGGCTGGATGGTCACATCCAGAGACTACTGGTCAAAGTCTCAATGTCCAGATGGAGATCAGTGATGAGTGGTGTCCCTCACAGTTTTGTGGCTGTTCAGGTCTCTGGCTGCAGGGAGTGGCAGAGCCTGCTGCTTCCAGGGGAGGGAGGCAGGCATTCCACCTGTGTGAGGTGTGAGCAGGTGGAAGATCTGTTCAGCATGGAGGTAAAACTTAAGGAGGAGGTTGAGAGACTGAGGACCATCAGGGAGTGTGAGAAGGAGATTGACTGGTGGAGTAACTCCCTGGCATGTGTCACGGTCCATTCAATGATGAACTCGTGATAGTTCTTTTTACCTTCATCTCAGAATGCAAAATTAAGGCAACCAAAATGCCAAGGGGTTATAATTCAATCAAGCAGTGTTACTTTATTAATTTGCCCGTAAAGCAGCATGCGATAGAGAGAGAAAGAAAAAGAAAATGGAAAAGAAATGGGGAAAAAGTAAGAGTAAAGATGAGAAATGAGGTTGCGTTTATCACCAGTCGAGTTCCAAAGGCGTCCCTCTAGTCTCCGGTCCCGTGGAGTCCTGCCGGTCCTCCATCGTGGTTCGGGATCCTCTGGCAGGAAGATCTTCAACAGTGTCCATTCTGGAGTCATCTCTTATGCTTCTTCACCCCCCCTTGCTACCATTGTTTTAGGCCAGTCTCCACCTTGATTTCGCAACCCAGGCTCGTACTGCGCAGGCTCGAAAGATTCACACTTTCTTTTGCCAACGCTTATGTGTCCAGCATTCAGGGGTCTTTCTCTGGTCCATTGGGTGACCTCAGGACCCTTGGCGAGCTTCTGGGCATGCTCCTTTTCATTGCCCATTGTTTGAGGGAGCAGGTGGGGGACACGTGTGACTGAGGCTGCAGGTGAGAACACATTCTTCTGGACAGCAGCTATTGTCCCTAGGTCAAAGAGACCTTCATAACAATAGCTTTCAGGAGGCTGGGGCTCGTTTGACTGAAGCAGCAGGCAAAGTCCACACAGCAGCCATTGTTAGTAGCAGCCCCCCCGAATCAGAGAAATAGTGCAACACAATGCTTTCTGCTGGAAAAGGTCCATTTCACACTGCAATGAAGTGCACTTAGGGCAAAGAATCATGGAGTACTAACTCCACAACTAAACACCATAATTGTGTCCATATAACACTGTGGCTGAGATACAAGGCTTATTAGTTTGGGGGAGCAAAACTCATCTCCCTACGCTGCATTAGATATGCAGCCTAATATCTCCATTTGGTATACGGTGTTGTATGGCTGCCCAATCCTGCACTATGCCTTCCCTGGGGTACCTCTGAACCTTTCCCTGGTACTGCCCATCTCCCAGTTTTCACTATTTTTTTTGTTAAAGATGGTGAAAACCATTGCTTTGGTTGCTGTGTTGCCTGTCATACTTGGACCAGCCTCTGCCACGGGTGCCCAGAGAATACACTCAGCATCCCAGTGACTCCAGCTGACTAGTGACAAACAGTTGCTCTACAGTCTAACTCCCTCTTATAGCTCCAGACTCACATAGGCAGTGCAATCACACAGATTAGTGTGTCAACAGGTTTGTCACACATTTCTTTAGTATGACAATCACAAGCATTACTCTGTGTACACTGACTGAACAGCATACACTAAGTCCATCAACCCAGCAGCCTGGTTCCAAGCTCCCCTTCCCATACTTTAAATGAGTTTTCTGTATGCTGCCATGAATTTTTATTGAGGGATTTACGACACAGACTCCTGGTGCGGGTGAACCAAGAGATCCTTTATTTAAGCAAGGCACTTACATGTGTAGCTAGTAGCTGTTGTACACACATTTAACTTTCTGTTTTAATTGGCTCATGCTAGCTGTTCACATGCTCAAAGTTATCTTGCGATTGGTCTACTTAATCTTGCATGCGCTCTGGCAGTTTGGCTAACACATTGTAAATATCTTTTCTTGTACAAAAACATTCTGTTTTCTCATTCTATTTTGGTCAAGGTCATTCCAGTAACTCAAGGTGACTGTTAGAAATTCCACAACTCCCCCTTTTTGTTTTTCAACTAGCCATAGACCTTTCATAGATTTTTCTGCTGTACATTGTACACATTGTAAGATACAAGAGACAAGCATTAATATTACTAATATGACCATCAATAGAACTAGACCATTTTTTATTAAATCCTTAATCCATTCTGTAATACCCCAACCATTCAATCATTTGTCTAAACCCCAATCTTCATAAGTTAATTTCTTGGTCATATCATCTAACCTTCTAATTGCTTTGTGAATTGATTCAGAATGATCAGACAAGTTCATACAACACATCTTGTCAAAATCTTCACAACCATGTCCTTGCGCTAACACCAAAAAATCTATGGCAGCAGGATTTTGAAGCGTAGCATGTCTAATTGAATCAACATCTGCTAAAAGCCCAGACAATGCTAAGAAGGTGACGTTGTTAGTCTGTTTTGCTAACCAACATCCTAATTTGTTAAGCATATTTAAAGTGTTTGCTGCTGCAACTCCGGGCGCAAAAATGGAGGCCAATACAGTTTTACTCGTTCCCCAAAATTCTATATTATCCTTACAATCTTTGTCAAAGGTGTGAATACTTCTTTTTCCTCTTTTATGCATTAAAATGGTTGATGTGTTTGGGGATAATAAGGTTAAGCTCCCTAAAGAACAGGGCCCTCCTTTTATGTGGGAAGGAATCCCTTGGCAGGCTCTATCGTCACAAATTAAAAATATTCCCGGGGGCAATTTCAAAGGGGTGTTGGTGGCCTTATGTAGGAGCGAGATAATGACTCAGCAAAACAAGTCGATTCAATGTGAATCACGCTAAGCCATTTATTACAGAAACAAGCCTCCTTATATAGGCAACTATATTCTAATCACGCGTCCACGCTCCAAGCATGGATTCGCTAAATGAGTATCATGGGCTGTCCGTGCGCTGGAGTCTCACTGATGATACGTCCAATGATTCATGCCATGCCAGGACCCCGGAGATTGTGGAACAGCAGCCTTATATTCCTCCCAAGTGGCCAGCCCCTGCTTCCATGACCTGTAAACTCTCCTCTTCTGCTTGAGCATACCCAACAGATCCCTATTCAACCACACAGGCCTCCTGGCTCCCTTCCTTGACCATACCATAAAGAATTTCAAAAGGACTTAAATTTTCCTTGGCCTGAGTTTTGACTCTAATTCTGAGTAGCACTAGAGATAATGCCTGATTCCACTTTAAATTTGTTTCTTGATAAATTTTGCTTAATTGCTGTTTGATCACATGATTCATTTTCTCTACCTGCCCACTTGATTGAGGCCTGTAGGGAGTATGCAATTGCGAATCAGTCCCTAATGCTTCACTGACTTGCTGCACTACTTGTGCAACAAAATGTGGCCCTCTATCAAAGGACATTACAGCAGGCAGCCCAAATCGGAGTATGATTTCATTTAACAAGGCTTTAGTTACTTCTCTGGCTTTACTAGTTCAGCAGAGGGATGCTTCTGCCCAACCTGAGAAAGTGTGGGTTAGTATCAACAAATATCGATACCCCCCTTTTCTAGGGAGTTCAGAGAAATCTATTTGCCAGTGTTGTGCCAATACATTTCCTTTTCCAATTGTTCCTATCTGTACTCTATTCACAGTATTAGGATCATTTTTCAGACATATCTGACATTGCTGGGTCACTTGTTTCACAGAAGTATGCGGCGATTAGGGACGACACATACCAGGATGCAGACAGAGATTCAGGCAGAGGCAGAGATCATGTTCTGGAAAAAAGGCACAGAGCCTGGCCAAGCAGAGAGCTGACCTAGGCCACCTCCTTTATTCACCACTGACAATTTATAGGATTTACAGGTACAGGCCTGGACTAAGATGTTTACAAAAGGTGTTTTTCCACTAATTGTTATTAAGAATACACTAAACTCATGTGATGTTTGTCTCACTTGTTTTTCCACTCATTCACAGACCAGGCCCAAGGACATTCACACATCCCATGCACTTGGGGGTGGTTATCCAGCCCGAGATACCATTCTTGTGAGTCTGGGCTATAACTTTTTACAATTATGAGAAACGTACTTCAAAATAATCTATCCAAGGCCCATTATATATTATTATGTTAGTATTATGTCTTTCACCGTCCAGATGATCATGTTAGTATTGATCTTCCTTTATCATCCTGGTGGCTGGAACCGCACATCTTGCTTTCCCACATTTTACTTTCCAACATTTCCCCCTTTTTTGTTTTAAACATCAGGTTCTCAAGAGCTCAGTAAGGACCCTGGCTTTGTTCTTCTTTGCATTCTGTATCATTCTCCAGATGATTTGGAGGACTACAAAAAAAAACATCACACAAGAATATACAATTCCCACAAAAACCCATATATACAGACTGAGAGCTGAAAATGAAGTTTTAGGTTCTAATCAATTTATGCTATTAGATAATGTTAGCCATTTTGTCTTACAGTCCTAACTCTTACAACTATGTAATTATTTTGCAGGGTGCTGGCTAAATCCTAAATCAGGCCTTGCACATTAGCTAAGGCTGTTATTTTACTTCATATCACTCATAAACACTATAATTCAATTTCAATGGTATTACACATATTTAGCACTCTGATAACAGAAAATACAGGTTCAGATATCAGCTAAGGAGATTATATAAATACAATATCATAAGAATAATGAGGATCCACAAGGTGCATGTAGTCATGCACAAGAAACAAAACTAGAGGCCTTTTACTTCAGGGTACTCACAAGAAACAGTCACTCACTCAAATAAAGAAGTGAGGTGTCATTAATCCCAGGAAGTTTCCATAGATGGTGTTCCTGTCTAAGGAAAGGACTCCAGTTCACAGACCCGCAGCTCCGAGAAGACCACTCAAAGGGGGTCTTCAGTAGGAACCCCGTTTCATTGTTTGCCCAGATGTGGCTGTGGGCATTACAACATGGTCCAGAAGCTTCTCAGCTAGTCTGGGCACCTCCTTTGTGACGGACTCTGTCAATTGACCGAGGGTCCCATGTTGGAGTGAGATAAGGACTCAGCAAAACAAGTCGATTCAATGTGAATCACGCTAAAGCCATTTATTACAGAAACAAGTCTCCTTATATATGCAACTATATTCTAATCACACGTCCACGCTCCAAGCACGGATTCGCTAAATGAGTATCGTGGGCTGTCCGTGCACTGGAGTCTCACTGATGATACGTGCGATGATTCATGCCATGCCAGGACCCCGGTGATTGTGGAACGCCCCTCTTTCTCACAGCAGATTCTGTTCTCAGCTCCTCGAAGCGGCCTTGAGATTCCTTTGAGCCTGACTAATTCAACAACAGATCTTTATCTATTAAAACCCCTCCACACTTCCCCCTTTCTTTTCCTGAATTAGTCAGGCCCCTTAAACCGCACGGTGCATCATTTTTGAAATATACTGCAACATAGAACACGTGATTAACAACATAATTACAATTACATATAATGCAGTTAAACCTTACTTAATAAGATCAAACTACTACCTGCCTATTCTTAAAACCTTAATTCTACTACGACAACCTTATTAACACACTATTTTAATAGATTCAAAATAACCAGACAAGTTAATACAATATATTCTCTTAAATTCCTAAAAGATTTATAACTGCACAGTTTATAGGGTAACATACTTAATATCATCAGCATATACTAATAATTGAATTAATATCTTAAAAGTTATCTTAACCTATTTAAAAGATCAATAGCTTAACCTTAATATCCCTTCTAAAACTTTATCAGTTGCTGAACTTAGATTACTATGGTAGGGATATCTCATAATTTTACCTTACCAATGCATTAACTATCTAATCATAATATCACCCTTTTGGATCTCCTGCTGATTGTTCAAATTGCCATTCTCCACAGAAGGTACACCACCTGCTTGCTAATAGGCTTCTAGACCACCAGGTCTGCGAGCATCTGTAACACTGAATTAGGATCCATGGTTTACATCTGAAACAGTCCTCACAACTTATCTCCCTCCTGTCCATCTGCATCGGTTGAATCTTTGTTGAATCCACTTCAATCCTTGGCCTGTAATGACACAAACATAACCTTTTCCCCAGGTTATCAATTGATGTGGCCTTTTCCAATGACTAGTGATTTGACCATAACTAAAGTAGGTTCTTTCTGATTTAGCATGGTTTTGGGTCATACTTGCAAAGTATTTCATCACATACAATGCTTTTGACAATTGGTTTTGTGGTGCTTCCCCTACTTCCCCCCTTTTTTAAAAAAAAAAAAAAACAACCAACCAACCAAACAAACAAAAAGAGTTCAGAACCAGACACATGTGTTAGATCTTGACTACGTGCTCAAAGTCACAAATCAAATTTAGAGGTTCCTCCTTAAAAAGCTCTAAGTAATTTAAAGCTGTGCCAAGTTCTGCTAATTGGGTTGAACCTTCAATAATTTTTACAGAATGATGCCAATTGTTATCTTCACACCAAACCACTACAGCTTTATGAGACTGCCCAGAACCATCGACAAAAACTTTGCAAGTATGTAGGATCAGACCAAATACAAGTATGGCCTATGACCTGATGTTAAAGACTTGCAGGTTCTGCAGCAATTTACATTTAGGCGTGTCAAAAGCTGTGCTGTTAAGAAAAACAGCTAGTGCAATTTATAGAGACATAGATTACAAATAAAAAAAAAATCAGAATTAAATTTCACAAATGGTACATATATGACAAAAGGATCATGGCCTATTAAGACTTAAATTCATTCCCTGCATTTTCTTGATCAGAGTGACAATTGGTATATAACAGTCAGTATATCAGTTTGCTAGCATTCTCATCATACTGTCCCACAATAGCCACAGGTTGTGTCTATGTTGTAGCTATAGACAAATCTGCAAGTCCAATCCAATGCAGCCAGCCTGTAACGTTGTCATAAATTCATTCCTCAAAGTTTCTAACTCCATTTTGCCTGTCATATTTATTGGATATTGTTTTCCCTTACCGGATCGAAGTCCTGTTTCAGATCTATCAGTGTAGTGTTTGCTTTATCGAAACATTGGCTGTTAATACTAGTGGAAATACAGCATTTGAAATTTCCTTGGAGATTTCTCACTTGCAGCAAGCAGATCTGCACCATCCCAGCAGCTTCTTGTAGGCCATGCAACTAAACAGAATTCTCAGAAAACATTATTTGAGCTTACAATTTACTTAACAAATCTTAACCTAAGAGAGGTATAGGACTTTCTGGCAAGTACAAGAATTCATGTATTAAAACTTTGTTCCAGATTTGGCATTCTATTGGTCTCAAAAATGGCCTTTCTTTCGTTCTCTCCCATGACCTCAAAAACTAGCATGGTGAATTTACTAAGAAGTCTCTTACAACTAATTACCACAGAATAAGTCTATCAACAAATTTTTGGTTTAATTTTCCAGTTTCATTAGAACTATGGTGTAGAGCGAGATAAGGACTCAGCAAAACAAGTCGATTCAATGTGAATCACGCTAAGGCATTTATTACAGAAACAAGTCTCCTTATATACGTAACTATATTCTAATCACGCATCCACGCTCCAAGCATGGATTCGTTAAATGAGTATCGTGGGCTGTCCGTGCGCTGGAGTCTCACTGATGATACGTCCGATGATTCATGCCACGCCAGGACCCCGGTGATTGAGGAACGCCCCTCTTTCTCACAGCAGACTCTGTTCTCGAAGTGGCCTTGAGATACCTTTGAGCCTGACTAATTCAGCAACAGGTCTTAATCTATCAAAACCCATCCACACTATGGGTCTGCTAAGGATGCCTTTAAACTTCACCCTCGGACTGCTCCATTCAGTATTACATCGCTGCAGTGGGGGGAGAGATAACCCCTCCTTTCACTGCTTTAAAAGCGGGCAGCCATGTTTTTCCTTTTTTTTTTTTTTTGTTTGGTTGTTTGGTTGTTTGGTTTTTTTTCTCTTCTTACTGCAGTTCAGATATAACCAAGGTCACGCAGCTGGCATAATGGCTGATACGAAGTGGGAGGCTCTGGGAAACTTCTCAGTTACAATGAGCTGCACACAGGCCTGAGATGTTTTGGTCTTTTGTTTTCCCATTTCATTCTAGCCATAATACACTTTATATGCAATTTCAAGTAGCTCAGCAATAGTTACATTCCTTAGCTCTATTTACCTTTTACAATTTAGAGATGTCAAAAAACAGTATAAACCAGTATAATAAACATCAATCCATTATTCTGTTTTCCTAGATCCAAATCAGTTAATATTCTAGCAACTTTTAAATACAACCTCTTCCAAATTCACATCTATCATAGCATTTTAACAATTTAAATGTTTTTCTAACAATATAAGCAATTACTCTAATGTGTAAGGATGCATCCTAAGGGGGAGCAAGGTGGAATTTTAGCAGTGGAACCGGTTCCTATTTTGTAATTATCTCCCCAAACAAGATTCTTTTGGTACCAAATATGAATATGCAAACTATAATACTGAGCTCAGATTTGAAAACCAAATACCCAGTTCAAATATGCAGATGGATCACAGTCACACTAATTTAAGACAATATCTCAATTTTTGCATTGCAACTTTGGGCCACTTACTGCTCAGCCAGGTGGAGGTACCTCTGGGTCTCCCTGACAAAAAAAGTCAGTGCGTGCTGGAGCCCCATCGGCGCTGCCGCAGCGAGCTGAACTGGGCAAGGCCCCTTTTTGTTTTGTTTTGTTTTGTTTTGTTTTTTTTAGTGTGTCATCTGGTGCGCTACAGCTGTTATTCCAAAACCAGGATTCTTTACATGGTGTGCATACGGAAAAGCCAAATCCAGCATATCGAGAGGAGACACAGCCTTTCACAGAGTTGCGCAAGTCTGAATGCTGGAATAAAGCTAGCATGCTGAAGAGAAAAATAACAGCCACTACACGCAAAATTTTACGATCACATTCACGCAGTAAAGAACTAAATTACTCATGATCTTCTGATTTACCACAAAATGCACATTTTGAGTCAACGAATTCTCATGATTTAACAGACTTTGAACTTATCGTACCATATAGCACAGACCTACCAAAATTGCAACATACTTAAACAGATACCCACAAAGAAAACAGGTTAATAAGGAAAGCATCTTGCAGACTTTAACAAGTTTTCTGTGACCTGTGTGTTATCAGTTAATTCTCTCTCAGCTTGTTGAAGTTCAAAGCACCCCGCCTGTAAAACTGTCTGAAATGATGTAATGATCTCTTGTAGGGATTTATTTTGTCCTGATCTTCTGGCCTCAAAAACAACATTAATCGCAACAAGATGTTATACTTCAAGATTCTATTCCCCGGAGACTATTCCCAATCATTTAAGTTATACCGCAGCCACCATTAATTACAATATTTTACAAGATCTTCCTTCCTTATAATTCCGAGTGCTTTCCTAAGTTTTAAAACACCTCCCAATACTGATTTTTTAGGAACACAACTGAAAACAATTATTCCTGACCCCATCTTGCAAGTAAAAACCTTGAGAAGAGGGAGGGAGGGGGAGAGGGAAGGCACAAGCGGGGAGAAGGTTTTACGGCGCACTTAAAAACAACTAGTAAAACAATTAACTCACATTCCTGACAAGATGCTTGATTTTCAGAGAGGCAATACACAGGAGCACATAATATGTACTGGAAAACTTGCAAATAACATGTTGATAGCAAACATTAGCATTCTCTACTGCTAATCTCAACACTAGCGCTTCCTTAGCTTCTAAGTATTCGACCTGCTTACTGATGGCGTCTTGAAGATGGTCAATAAATTGCATGTAATTCTCATCGGGACCCTGATTAATAGTTGCAAATGATGTGGCTGCTTTGTTGATTTCAGACACCTCTCTCATAGCTCGATATGAAAGATCTGTTGACTGCCTCAGGATTTCAGAAACTTATCGTGTCTGTAGTTGTGGTGTGTCAATTTGTGTCTCTTCCAGGAGTTGTGGGATACCTGCCCCTTTCGACGAATCCCCATTGTTCTGTCCAAATGATCTATAGCTGTTACATTTCACATAGTTCTTTTACCCAGTTTTTATCTGGAGACTCCTTCTTCTCTTTTGTAGGAGTTAGAGGGGTAGAAGGCGGTAAAGGCAGACACGAATCAGTAAAAGGGCTGATATTACACTTATTTACGATTTTAGCGTTCTCAGCTTCCAACAGTTCTTTTAACAAATTATCTGACTCCAGTTCCTTGGACTGCTTGGTCTCTTTAGGGTCGTGTGATGGTATCGGAGGCCATCTGCTGAGTGATTTTACTCCCCCCGCCCCAGACTGCTGTATCAGTGCCGCCAGCACAACAGGGGATGGAGTGGGGAGGGGGTCAAAAGACACGATCCGGTAAACTTCACAGTCATTTTTAGGTTTGTTATCAGGCTGCAACGCTGGAGAAATTCTGGCAATAGTAGCCCGCCCAGCCTTAAATTCTTTTAAGGTGGTAATTATAAGCTTCCATGTAGTCACTAGTGATTTAGTTTCTTTACCATCTCCATTACTGACCCTATTCCATAATTTCTGCCCTTTATCGTCCCAAAGTTAACGTTTAAAAGCCTTCTCGTTTTCTCCCGGGTAGCCATTAATTCTATACCGAATTAATAGTCTACATATGTTACTTTCATCTTATTTAAGTCCTCTCATAGAGAGAATAGGCAGGAGGAGTTTAACTATGGCTTCTTCCTCGAGGATATATTTTGCCCCATACCTTCACTCTTCCCTCCTCCCGCTCCCAGCCGCTCACCATTTATGGTGACTTCTTCAGCAAAATTAATGCGGAACGTCCGTACACCTCCGCTCGGTTCTCAGTCCATCTGATCCGCCTCCGGCTGGGCCGCTCCAGCCTTTTCCCCAACTTCAGTGGTACGCCGTTCAGAGTATCACGTCAGGGTCACCATTTGTTGGAGCGAGATAAGGACTCAGCAAAACAAGTCGATTCAATGTGAATCACGCTAAAGCCATTTATTACAGAAACAAGTCTCCTTATATATGTAACTATATTCTAATCACGCGTCCACGCTCCAAGCACGGATTCGCTAAATGAGTATTGTGGGCTGTCCGTGCACTGGAGTCTCACTGATGATACGTCCGATGATTCACGCCACGCCAGGACCCTGGTGGTTGTGGAACGCCCCTCTTTCTCACAGCAGATTCTGTTCTCAGCTCCTCGAAGCGGCCTTGAGATTCCTTTGAGCCTGACTAATTCAGCAACAGATCTTTATCTATCAAAACCCCTCCACAGTCCCACCCCTCCTGACCCATCAGTTGGTAGAGGTGAAGCTGATTGACAACACCTTGGTACCATTCTAGGTGTATATATGTGGGGACAGGCACAGTGGGGCACAGAAGGTGCTAAAGAGCTGTCAACCTCCTCATTGAAAGCTCCAGATTTCAGGGGAATGTGTACTGCCTCACAATCCAGCCTGTGACCACAGTCATCTGACAAACTATTTTGGAGTTGTGCTACAGTCACCTCTTGCCTCCAAAGTCAAAAGGGGGCATTCTGTTGGTGAGTTTGAATGCCCACTGTGGATCATCATACCTTATGTGTCACTTTCTTGTTGCAAATCATTACAAATCAACCTACAATAGAATAATGCAAATTACAACAATTACGGTTATTAACAAATATTGGAGAAAGCTGGTTAGCCATACTAATAAGGAAAACAAATGCATTGAAAGTTTTTTCACCAGTTTGTCCCCAGTCCAAATAATGTAAATCTGTGTCATTCTGATATGCTAGTGCCTCTTCCTTTGGTCTCTTCTGTTTCTTTGTTGCCCTCTGCTGCAGAGACAGACACTGTATCTCTGGCATTAGGTCCTGTGTTGCGTTTGTCCAGCTCATAGTCAGGTTTAACATATTTTGCAGAAAGCCACTTCAGTCCTGTTGGTATAAGAACACACACATATCCCCTTGCCCAAGTGATTAACTCTACAGGCCCTTGCCATTGACTGTTGTGCAGGGGATCCTGATACAAAACTTTTGGTCTCTGAGATAGTGAATCTGGAACACGGAAGTGTTTTTCCACTGCTTTGATAGAGGAGGGAGGCATAGTACGATTCAAAAATTTTAAAGCATATATTGCATTGTCTAATTGTTCCTGAGGTGTCATATTCTCCCTTTTTTGTTTTAATAACATCCGTTTCAACATGGAATGTGCTCGTTCAATAATAGCCTGTCCAGTGGGAGAATGTGGAATATCTGTGACATGCAAAACACCCCATTGCTGTAAAAAATATTGCGTGCATCTTCCTTTATCATCCAGGTGGCTGGAACTGCACATCTTGCTTTCCCACATTTTACTTTCCAACAGTAGTATACAAATTTACTCCCACAATTCTTTTAATCAAATCTTGGTATAGAGCATCAGCTCCCCAATGAGTTTTGTTGTGTTCTCCTAATACCACTCCCCATAACACATTGCAAGGCACCACTACTCTCCTATCAGCAGTGACAGCTTGTTTGGACCCTGGTTCTAGTTTAGCTTGTAAATCTTGTATTAATTTCTTATCCTCTTTAGTGTAGTTTACTGATGTTGGTTCAAGGAGACAGCCATCCGGGATCAGAGACATCGCTTTCGTATCTATCTCTGTCCTTTTGGCAGCTTGTCTTGCAGTATAATCTGCCAATTTATTTCTAATTTCCTGATCAGTATTTCCCTTTTGATGCCCTTTGCAATGCACGACAGCAACTTTTTCTGGTAACAGCACAGCTTCCAACAATTGGAGTATCTCTCGCACATGTTTAATCTGTTTTCCTTGTGCTGTTAATAAACCTGACTTAAATGGCAGGGAGGTGTGGGAGCACAGCCCCCCATAAAAATGATGCCGCAGCAGGAAAAAGCAGATGGGGCAAGGGCAGATCACGTGTACTCACTCTTCAAAAGAGTTAACAGCATTTTCAGAGATCTCTCAGCAGAAGAGTGGGGAAGGAATACCAACATGGAATTTGCCAACTTGGGATAGTAGAGCTGTGTCTATCCATTATTAGCAGATGAAAAAGATTTATTAAGCCCTATAGGCAATGACGATCAGATAAAACAATATGTTCAGCTGCAAACACTCAGAGGTCCTGACGGGCAAGATATAATTGCACCTATGCTATATGAATGTTTGTGTGCAGCAGTTTTAACAGCATATGCTGAACCTGTTGAATTTGCATTGTTCCTTAGAAATAGGTGCACAATGGAGGAGGGTATTGACAGTGCGGCAGATGGGAGTGGCATATGCATAGATTGGGGGATCCGATCTGGACAGGTTAGCAGTGACAAGAAGTATTAAAATGCAGTTTCTGAGAGGAGCTCCTGCCTCACTACTAGTCGTGATTCTGCCAGCAGTGACAAATGCTACAGATAATGCAGGCACTCTAGCAAATGCCTTGAGGGGAATTTGGGACTTAATTTTAGAACCCTCTGTTTGGGTGGTGCATAAAGGAAAGCCAGCAAAACCGGAAGAAGTTACAGCACAAGTGATGTGAACACAAATGTGGAATGATTTTGTACAAGCTGGTATCCCACGATTAGAAATAGGTGGGATCATACCATCAGAAATGTTTTGCCGCTTGCAAAAGGTAATGCTTATGCAAAAAAGCCAATCGGCACTAGCTCCGCTGCCAACACTGCACCCACCTGCC
This sequence comes from Nesoenas mayeri, assembly GCF_963082525.1. Lineage (NCBI taxonomy): Eukaryota > Metazoa > Chordata > Aves > Columbiformes > Columbidae > Nesoenas > Nesoenas mayeri. The sequence continues at coordinate 10,775,535 of NC_137553.1, read as the reverse complement.
ACCCCGCCTGCCACTTCAATGAAAGACCAGTTTGCCCTTACCTGGCAACAAAAGCAATATACTTGCTGAGTACTGTCTCAGAGATACAAACACAGTCCCTCCGTTTGCCACCAAATGATAGTAGCTGATATAGCACTATAGTTAGGTACTGTTACTGTTCACCATTGTATTGATTATATGCTGATTACGGCAGTGTCACAACAACAAACTGAAGCAGCTGCTGAATTTTTGAAGGTGCAATTACGGATCAAGGCCAGGCAATTAATCTGACTAAAATGCAGTGTCCTAGTGCTACTGTATTATTTTTAGAAATAGTTTGGCACAGACAGCTTAGAGAAATACCAGATAAGGTACAGCACACAGTCCAGCAGTTTTCTGTATTAGCTGCAGTGAAACAATTGCATGACTTTTGGGATTTTTAGGGTATCCCTACATCTTCTGTGAAGGAGGATTCCCCTTGTGAAGGGTTAATAGCAGAGTACAATGAAGTTGATTCATTTGAGTCTCAAAACAGTAAGGAAGCAGATGATACGACCTCTGCCGAGCTGCATGCTCAAGCTCTAAGCGTGCATATAGCTTGTGGACATGGATCAGTTTATACTGCACATGCATGGGACATGAATCACAGAATATTAGGGATTGGAAGGGACCTCGAAAGATCATCTAGTCCAATCCCCCTGCCGGAGCAGGAACACCTAGATGAGGCTACACAGGAAGGCGTTCAGGAAGGACTTGAATGCCTCCAGAGTTAGAGACTCCACAACCCCCCTGGGCAGCCTGTTCCAGTGTTCTGTCACCCTCACTGAGAAGAAGTTTCTTCTCAAATTTAAGTGGAACCCCTTGTGTTCCAGTTTGTACCCATTACCCCTTGTCCTATCATTGGTTGGCACCGAGAAGAGCCTGGCTCCATCCTCATGACACTCACCCTTTATATATCTGTAAGCATTAATGAGGTCACCCCTCAGTCTCCTCTTCTCCAAGCTAATGAGCCCCAGCTCCCTCAGCCTTTCCTCATAAGGGAGATGTTCCACTCCCTTAATCATCTTTGTTGCCCTATGCTGGACTCTCTCCAGCAGTTCCCTGTCCTTCTTGAACTGAGGGGCCCAGAACTGGACACAATATTCCAGATGTGGTCTCACCAGGACAGAGTAGAGGGGAAGGAGAATCTCTCTGGACCTACTAACCACCCCCCTTCTAATACACCCCAGGAGGCCATTGGCCTTCCTGGCCACAAGGGCACAGTGCTGGCTCATGGTCATCCTGTTGTCCACCAGGATCCCCAGGTCCCTTTCCCCTACACTGCTCTCTAATAGGTCATTCCCCAACTTATACTGGAACCTGGGGTTGTTCCTACCCAGATGCAAGACTCTACACTTTCCCTTGTTATATTTCATTAAATTTTTCCCTGCCCAACTCTCCAGCCTGTCCAGGTCTCCCTGGATGGTGGCACAGCCTTCTGGCATGTCAGCCACTCCTCCCAGCTTGGTGTCATGAGCAAACTTGCTGATAGTACATTCTATTCCCTCATTCAAATCACTGATGAATATATTGAATAATACAGGCCCCAGTACTGACCCTTGAGGCACTCCACTAGATACAGGCCTCCAACTAGACTTCGAATCATTGACCATGACTCTCTGGCTTCTTCCCTTCAGCCAGTTCACAGTCCACCTCACTACCTGATCATCCAGACCGCACTCCCTCAATTTAGCTGTGAGGATGCTGTGGGAGACTGTGTCAAATGCCTTACTCAAGTCAAGGTAGACCACGTCCATTGCTCTGCCATCATCCATCCATCTTGTTATGTCCTCATAAAAGTCAATGAGGTTGGTCAAGCATGACTTCCCTTTGGTGAAGCCATGTTGACTGCCCCTAATGACTCTTTTATCCCCAATATGCCTTGAGATGGCACCAAGGATAAGTCGTTCCATCACTTTCCCAGGGATGGAGGTGAGGCTGACTGGTCTATAGTTACCCGGGTCCTCCTTCTTGCCCTTTTTGAAGACTGGAGTGACATTTGCTTTCCTCCAGTCCTCAAGCTCCTCTCCCGTCTCCCAAGACTTGGCAAAGATGATGGAGAGTGGTCCAGCAATGACCTCAGCCAGCTCCCTCAGCACCCGCGGGTGCATCCCATCCGGACCCATGGATTTATGGATGTCCAGATTGCCTAATTGCTCCCTGACCCAGTCCTCATCAACCGAGGCAAACTCCTCCGTTGTCCTGACTTCCTCTGGGGCCTCAGGGGTACGGGGCTCCTCAGGACAGCCTCCAGCAGAGTAGACAGAGACAAAGAAGGCATTCAGTAACTCTGTATCTTCTTCTCTGTATCTTCTGTCACCAGGGCACCCACCTCATTCATCAGTGGGCCTACATTGCCTCTGGTGTTAGTTTTATCTGCCACGTATTGGAAAAAGCTCTTCCTTTTGTCCTTGACCCCTCTCGCCAGGTTTAATTTTAAGGAGGCCTTAGCTTTCCTAGTTGCCTCCCTGCACCCTCTGACAACAGCCTTATATTCTCCCTAAGTGGCCAGCCCCTCCTTCCATGATCTATAAACTCTCCTCTTCCACTTGAGCTTACCCAGCAGCTCCCTGTTTAACCACGCAGGTCTCCTGGCTCCCTTCCTTGACTTCCTACGTGTCGGCATGCTCTGATCTTGAGCGTGGTAGAAACAGTCCCTGAACACTAACCAACTATCTTGGGCCCCTTTACCTTCAAGCTTCCTTGTCCATTGGATTTCCCTTAGCAATTGCCTGAAAAGGCCAAAGTTTGCCTTTGCTGAAATCCAGGGTTGCAATTATGCTTGCTATCCTGCTCCTGCCACATGAGATCTTGTACTCCACCATCTCATGGTCGCTGCAACCAAGGCAGCCCTCAACCTTTACTGCTTCAACCAGACCCTCCTTGTTAGTGAGGATGAGGTCCAGCAATGCACCTCTTCTGGTGAGCTCCTCCACCCTTTTCATCAGAAAGGCACTGGAGGAACCTCCTAGACTGTGGCTGGCTGGCCGAGTAGTCCTTCCAGCAAACATCAGGGAAGTTAAAATCCCCCACCACAACCAGGGTGTTTGATTGTGAGGCTGCTCTCAGCTGTCTGTAGAAGGCCTCATCAACTTCCTCACCCTGATCTGGTGGCCTGTAATAGACGCCCACAGTAGTATCACCCTTGCCAGCCTGCCCCTTAACTTTCACCCACAGACTCTCAACTTGCTCCTCATCCGTGCCTGGACAATACTCAATTCATTGTAGTTGCTCTCTCACCTAAAGAGGAACTCCACCACCACGCCTGGCTGGCCTGTCTTTCCTGAAAAGGACATAGCTGTCTGTCACGGAGGCACCCCAAGCTTAGTTTAAGGGACAACAGGGTCCAAAACAACTTTTATTAAACCGGTGAGAAACAGGGTTTTAGCACTCCAAAAGTGATTTAAATACAGGTTCAGATATCAGTTGAGGAAAATTATTAAGGGGCAGCAACTAATACAACAGGTGGTCCACAGAGTGCATACACATGGCTTCACCCAAAACAATGCTGGAGCCGTCTCTGAGTCCAGGAGGCGTACACACTTGGCTGAACACAGTGTGGGATTATTTTAAAGAGATACACGTACTCGTAGTGAGTACAGAAAGTGTACATGTGCGATTCTGCGAGGGTAAATTTATAATACACTCGCAATCCTGCGAGGTTTGATCCACATGCAAATGTGCACGGAATATTACACATGCTTATGTGGAAGCACGGGAAGAAAATACACTCGCGATTGTGCGAGGAAATAATTTATACATGTGCTCGTATTGAGCGTGGAAAGTTACACGTGCAAATGTGCACAGAAAGTTACATGTGCTGATGTGGAAGCACGGGAGGAAAATACACCTGCGATTATGCGAGGATTAATTTTACACGTGCTCATATTGAGCACGGAAAGTTACACGTGCATATGTGCATGGAAAGTAAATACACTCGCAGTCCTGTGAGGAGAAATTTTACTCACACACGTGGAGGCAAGGCAAGTGGAATCTCCATCCCGGGGAGGGGGGCTCTCCGCGGCAGCATCTCGCTCGTGCTCTGAGAGACCTGCAACAATGGTCGGAGTCTCGATGAGAATCCCGTTTTTTATTGGCTGATCAGATCTGACTGTAGGCATTCCAGAAGCTTCTCTGCACCCCTACCCTGGCTGTGGGGGTGCCTCTGAAGCCTCCAAACATCCTCCACACTGGCCGCGTGCACCTAGCGGCTCCCTGGCGCCTCAGCACTCCCTTTTCCTAATGGCCCTGGCCAGGGTGCTCTGGGGCCAAACAAAAGAAGCTGTAGCAGAGAGAGAGGGAGATGTGTCTACTCCTTCCATGATGAAGGAGGGAGGGAGAGAGACAGGGGTTTGCATCCTGCCACACCATCCATGACCACATTCCAGTCGTGTGCTGTCCCATCATGTCTTCATAATTACCACTAGGTCATAATCTCCTGCACTAACACAGGTTTCTAACTCTTCCTGCTTATTCCCCATGCTGCACGCATTGCTCACAATGAAACCACTTTGCTATTATGTACTTGTAAAACATGCTCACATCATTATGCTACTTGTACACAGCTACATTTAAGAGCATGGGGAAAGGTAAAACGGGGTCAGTGGGCCTTGAATACCTGTCAGGTCAATTATATTGGCCCCCTGGCCCCATCTAGGGGGTGGCAATATGTATACTCTGCTGTGGGTACAGTGTCAGGACTAACTACAGGGGAAATGGAATTATTCACACCAATGGATTGTGAAGTGGGACTGCAGCTTAGTGATCTAGTTGTAAAAATTCATATGACTCCAGAGAATGCTGTGTGGTTTTGTACCCTGACTTCTCCTCTTATGTTACGTCTTTTGCTAATATCAGATTCTCAAGTTCTTGTATTTCAGGTATCTTCAGTGAACACCTGTGTTTTATCTAGAGGAGATGGACTGGAACCATGTTACTGGTGCCACAGACGCAACATCCAACTGAAGTCCAATCTGAAAAAGCTCAGGCCACAACTTCCCAGTCTGTGTGGGCAATTAACCCACACCAGGTTGTTAAACCCAGAGTAATAACAGCTGAAGGAGCTGGAGCAACAGCATATGTATTACTGGAAGATGACAACACTCCTGTTGATTAATTTAGATTTTTTCAGCCTCTACTGCACCCAAATCATTTGCCTTTAATGTTTAGGTGAAATTAACAGCTGCAGATCTCTTAATAGTGTGTTTCACTAGCATGACAACCCTTGTAGCTGTATTACAGAATTGTGCTATGCTGAGGGCTTTTAACATTAATGTTTCTTATTGTTTCCTCTGAGTAGGCAGTGGCTGCAAATCCTGCTTTGATTCTGAAGGCACGTGTTACTTCAAGATAGATGATGAACTAGACGGCATGGAAGACATTTCACATCTTTGGGACTAATGCAGCAAGTGAAACAATCTACTGATAATGCCTGGCTGAATGACTTGTTTAATTCCTTGACAAGATGAATGGGACACCTGATTTAAAGCATTATTGTAGAAATATGTTTTTTCCTTTTTCTGCATGTGTTTATTGTATGCTCCTGTAAATTGCTCTGTGCTACACCTCACAAGCCCAAACGAACAACTCTGGCTTTGTCGGCCCCAACAGAAGCAGTGGCTTGAGTGAGGGGGTGGAATGTATGGGAATTGCGCAAGAATGACAAGGAGGCTAACTGTAAATATGTTCAAGCAACTGCAGATGGGTGTAGAAAAAGCACATACATCACACTAATTGTTTTACTGACCTTGTGTGCTTGATGAGTAGAACCTCTGTAGTAGGTAACACAGGCCTGTGAAAAACTCTAAGGCACCTTATCATTATACCTGAGATTCCTGCTTTGTTGTGAGAAAGAGTGCGAGGCTGCACCTGCTTGAAGCCTTGAAATACAGGAAAACGCAGCAGGCCCAGTGATGTTCTGCCAGGGTTGAACTCAGCAGCGCCTGCATCCCCACGTGTGTCACCTCTGCATGGGAGATTAGGTGCTACTTCGGCGATCCCCCGGTAGTGAGGTAACTAAAATAAAACTTGCTCTTTGCAATTGCATTCGTGGCCTCTGTCTCTTCTTGCAACGTGCCTGCATTGGTTCACACAAACACATTTTCCATAACGTTCTGAAAAGGGTACTCCTTTGATCGATATACCAATTCCTGGTAACTATTCTCGGTTAAAGTTATGGAAAAATACTTCTTTTGATGATCATGGTTGTCACGGAGGCACCCCGAGGTTAGTTTAAGGGACAACAGGGTCCAAAGCAACTTTTATTAAACCAGTGAGAAACAGGGTTTTAGCACTCCAAAAGTGATTTAAATACAGGTTCGGATATCAGTTGAGGAAAATTATTAGGGGGAAGCAACTAATACAACAGGTCGTCCACAGTGTCCATACACATGGTTTCACCAAAAACAATGCCCGAGCCACCCCTGAGTCCGGGAAGAGTACACACTTGCCTGAACATGGTGTGGGATTATTTTAAAGGGATACACGTACTCGTATTGAGTACGGGAAGTGTACACTCGTGATTCTGCGAGGGTAAATTTATAGTACACTCGCAATCCTGTGAGGAGAAATACATGTGCAAATGTGCACAGAATATTACACGTGTTTATGTGGAAGCACGGGAGGAAAATACACTCACGATTCTGTGAGGATTAATTTATACACGTGCTCGTATTGAGCACAGAAAATACTTGTGCAAATGTGCACGGAAAGTATAAATACACGTGCAAATGTGCACGGAAAGGAGATACACTCACAATCCTGCGAGGGTTAATTTTACTTACACACGTTGCAGCAAGGCAAGCGGAGTCTCCATCCGGGGGAGGGGGGGGCCGTGGCTCCTGGTGGCAGTGGCTAAGCTCGTAACTCCAAGAGATCGTGCGTAAGCCGCACATCTCCACGAGAGTCCTGTTTTTTATTGGCTGATCAGATCTGACTGTGGGCATTCCAGAAGCTTCTCTGCACCACCACCCTGGCTGTGGGGGTGCCCCTGAAGCCTCCAAACATCTCCCACACTGGCCATGGGCTCCCAGCGTCTCCCTGGTGCCTCGGCACTCCCTTTTCCTAACGGCCCTGGCCAGGGTGCTCTGGGGCCAAACAAAAGAAGCTGTTAGCCTCAAACAGCAGAGAGAGAAGGAATTGTGTCTACTCCTTCCATATCGAAGGAGGGAGGGGGAGAGAGGGGGGTTTGCATTCTGCCAAAATGGTGAATCACATCAAAGTTGGGATGGAGAAATGGCAACCTTTAATTATTATAGTACTTGTGTCACTTGTGTCCTTATCAGTTGAACAGCCCAAGATTAGGTAATTTTCCAGAATGCCCAAAGAAAACTAAAATAAGTACATTCGGACTGAAAATAAGTGCATCTGGACTGATTAAAGAAGTTGATTGGCTGGTACCAAATGGAAAGGGGTGGAACTGAATTTGTGGAAATACAGAACGGAAAATCTTACCTGCTAATTGGACAGGAACTTGCACTTTAGGTGCTATAATTCCAAACATAACAGTAGTAAGGAAATTGGAAAAAGGTTTTTTGATAGGTTCATACATGAAGATGCACAAGAGGAGTAATCCTCTGATAGAGAGACCTTCATCATTTCACAGTTTTGCTAGATGGTTCTTACTATGTTTAGGATTTAGCAAAATAGAAAAGGCAACAGTAAATATATCTGCAACATTGGAAATAATAGAAAATGCAACAAGAGATGCCATAACAACCCTTCAAGAAGAAGTTTCTCAGTTAAGCACTATAGCACTACAAAAAAGAATGGTTTTAGGTTTATTGTTAGCATCTCAAGGAGGAGTTTGTATGGTAGTTAATACTAGTTGTTGTGTATATGTAGACCAGTCAGGAAGAGTAGCTGCAGATTTATGGTTGATTTGGTAACAAACCAAAGTATTACATGAAGTCATCAAAGATGATACATCTTGGGGTTTGGAGGAAATTTGGCACAAACTCACCTCTGGTTGCCCAATTCGACTTGGCTAAAACATTTAATTGTATCCCTGCTCCTGATACTAGTGTTGATAGTGTTCACTTGTATCATCATGCAGTGTTCATCTTGATCTTGTAATCAAGTAACAAATAACTATGATCTTTGGAAAAGAAATAAACTCAGGTATAAAATAGACAGGGAGATACTTTCATTCAGAAATAAAAGATGATAATTTCTTGCAAGTGCAAAAGAATTTGCGAGATTCAAAAAAAGGGGGGGATTGAAGAGAAACTGCTACATTAATGTATACTGTGATTAAGTTGCAAAGGACATACCCATAATTAATCAATAGGCATGATAAATGCTTTCTAACTATCTGCTAAACAAGGAGATATTTTTCAAATTTTATATCTTCTTGCATGACAAGCTAGAGACAGAAGATTAAGTAATATATTGTTTAGAAGCAGAGTACTTAGCTTATGTTTAACTAGAAATTAATAGGTGTATTGTAAGTAAGAAAATAATAAATTACTTTGTAAGTGAGCACCAATTGAGCTTGTGTGAAGAGCTGCCAACATGCAGAGGTAGATCAGCATGAAAAGACCCCCCAGAAGCCCTCCGAAAGAGACTGTGATGCCGGTTAAAAAAAACGATAGATGGCAGTAAAGACCGTGAAATAACTAAATCCATTCTGATCTTATGTTTATGCAATCATTTCCTAGTACAAATGTATTGTATCTTAAAAATTAAAAAAAAAAATCGTCATGAATATGAAATAATTGTGGAAATATAAGCAATTCTAGAGCATCCAGTCATTGGAGCACTTATGAAGAATAATTCCCAGTGTTCCCCAGAGCTGTCAATAAAGAATGCCTGCTTAACAGTGTAAATGACCTTTACTGTTAAGTTTATTTCTCTTTTTCATACATGCCCTGCATATAAGAATGGTTATGTAATGGAGGAAGATTTGTTCAATGAGGGGAGCTGAAGAGAATCATGTGTAGTGCTTCATGCTGGTGAGGGCTGGGAGTGTAAGAACTCCCAGGCCCTCTGCCAGTCAGACTTCGAGAATATTTTGGCACATCACATTAAGTAACATAGACACTTGCACAAAATACAGCAAAATAACTTTCCAAATAATATCTAGAAGAGGAAACACATGCATTTCCCTTCAGCAATCACAACATCCCCATGTATTTGTTTTGATCCCAGCTGTACAATTTGGTATACTACTTATATAGAAATTGTTTAGCATAACTTGCTTAGCATTAGTAGCTAAATTTGCTACCGGAGCCCGGTACAGCTGATAGAGCAGCCGAGGAGAGCTGCCAAATATCCGGATCCTTGAAAAGACATCACACCAAGAGTTGGTGAGCTACAGGGAACATGGGGGGGAACTTCTCTAAAGAAGAGGGTATTATATTATCTACATGCAAATTGCTTCTGAAGAAGCAGGGTATTAGCCTTCTGGAACTGACTTTATGAAGGATGCTACTATGGGGCGAAGCACTACCCAAAGATCCAAAGAAACAACTGAAGTGTTAACAACATGGCACTTGTTGCTAGAGACTTTGAGAGGATTAAAAGAGCAAAGGCAACAGGCAGAGACAGTGGAGGGGGGTGGCTTTCCTGGACTAGATTTGGAAAAAAAAAAAAAACAAAAACATAAAACACACCATGAAAATGTGCATTGTCATTGTTCCAAATCCCCCGTTACTAATGATTCTCCAGCACTATTCAAGTCTGCGTTATCTGATGACCCGGATTGAGGTGCGGAATTGACCTTACAGCCCTTGAGATTATAAAGAAGGTATATATTTCTGACGCCAGACACACAGGGGATAGCTCTGTCCAAGATGTGTGTAAATTTACAGTAGCTGTGAGCTTTTTGTTTAAATGCAGTAAAGTGTTAGATATTCATGAAAGTTTTAGGAACACCTATACATATTCATAACCTGTCCTCGAGAAGGTGGTTCTTATTATAATGAATTCCGGGAGACCATTTCCATAGTCTCCACCTCCAGCTCCTCCTGGTTGCAGCTGCGCAGTGATTGTGAACCCGGGTCCTCTTTCTGTGTACACGGTCACCTTTGGTCCAGTGTGATGAGTTGATTAGGACTCAGACTGCTGAGTTGGTTAAAACTGGCGTATCTTCTGTCCTGTGCCCAAGTTTCTGTTATCTAGTTCACCCAAGGATGCACCCAAGAATTATTATCTTTGCAAGACATCAGTGAACTCCTGTTTCTCGTACAATAAGTTACACAAAGCTAAGCAAGGCTATGTGGGTTAAAAGGTTAGCTCTCTGTTGGTTCTTTAGTGATGTGGGGTAAGGTTAGTTCTTTAACTGTCAAATGTTAGTTCTTTAAGTGCTGATTAGTTAATTGTCAATTACCTGTATCAGGATGAGGGTTCGCAGCATTTTCTTAAAAAGTTAAAAGGAAAAGGAGTATGTGTACCTGTTGCCCCGAGACCAGATAAAAATCATGAAAGACTCAAGCAAAATTAGATCTACGGAATGTAACAGCTCTAGATCATTTAAGACGGAAGGATCGGGATTCATTGAAAGGTGTGGGTATCCCCCAACTCTTGGAAGAGACACTAATTGGCACACCACAATTACAGGCACAATTAGCTCCTGAAATACTGAGGCAGTCAGCAGACCTTGCATATCTGTGAGTTTTACAGTACATATTACGTGCTTCTGTGTATTGCCTCTCTGAAAATCAAGCAGCTTGTCAGGAATGTGAGTTAATTGTTTTACTAGTTGTTTTTACAGTTGTTTATTTGTGGTATTGATCGTGTAAGTGCGCTATAAAACCTTCTCCCCACTTTTCCAACTCGCGCTGCAAGCAGCTCTGTGCTTCCCCTCCCTCCCTCCCTCCCTCCCTCCTCCTTCTCACGTTTTTTTTACTTATAAGATGGGGTCAGAAATGACTGTTTTCAGTCGTGTTCCTAAGAAATCAGTATTGGGAGGTGTTTTAAAACATAGGAAAGAACTTGGAAATATGAGGAAAGAGGATCTTGTGAAATACTGAAATCAGTGGTGGCTTCTGTACAAGTTAAATGAATGGGGAAACTGGCTGGAGAATAGAACCTTTAAGTATCTTTAAGTATAACACAGCAATCGTAGATGTCTTCCTTGTTAGCCTGTTTTCTTTGTGGGTATCTAAGTGTGTTGCAGTTTTAGTAGGTCCTTATCTGTTGTGTGGTACGGTGATTTCACAGACTGCTAAATAATGAGAACCCATGGACTCAAAATGTGTGTTTTGTGATAATACAGAAGATCATGAGTAATTTAGTTCTTTACTGCGTGAATGTGATGGTGAAATTTTGTGTGTAATAGCTGTTACTTTTCTTTCTAGCATGCTAGCTTTATTCTGGCGTTCAGACTTGCGCAACTCTGTGATAGGCTGTCTCATCACGATGTACTAAATTTGGCTCTTCTGTACGCACATCAGGTAAAAAATCCTGGTTTTGAGATAACAGTTGTAGAGCACCAGATGAGACACTAATAAAAGCCTTGCCCAGTCCAGCTTGCTAGAGCAGCAGGGGGGCAGGTGCTGATTGGGCTCCAGCGCGCACTGACCTATTTTGTCAGGGAGACCCAGCGGTACCTCCACCTGGATGAGCAGTAAGCGGTTCGAAGGCGCAATGCAAAAACTGAGATATTGTCTTGAATTAGTGTAACTGTGATCCATCTGCATATTTGAACTTGGTATTTGGTTTTCATATCTGAGCTCAGTATTTTAGTTTGCATATATATATATTTGGTACCAAAAGAATTTTGTTTGGGGAGATAATTACAAAATGGGAAGCGGTTCCGCTACTATAATACCACCTTGCTCCCCCTTAGGATGCATCCTTACACATTAGAGTAACTTTTGGGGAAATATTCTGATAAAAGAAAACTTGAAACGGTATTGTACTCGAATGTGGCTTAAATGTGGAATTCTGGGTTTTAGTGCTGTATTGCAATTAATGTTGTTCTGCAGAACTTTGGAAAAAAATGGATGAAGTACAGTACTGTGAGCTAATTTGCTAATTTTGAGACCAGAAATGAATTCAAATTTTTAAACTCTGATTCGCATTGAAAAAAAAAAAAACAAAAGCAAAACCAAAAAAACCCAAACAAACAAACAAAAAAACCTAAATGCTATGATGGATGTGAACTTGGTATTGCATGAGGCTGTATTTAAAATTGCTAGAATATGAACTGATTTGGATCTAGGAAAATGGAATAATGGATGGATGTTTAATATGCTGTTTTTTGACATCTGCAAATGGGGCTGAGGAATGTAATGACTGTTGAACTAATTGGAATTGCATATAAAGTGTATTATGTTTCGAATAAAATGGGAATACAAAAAAGCGAAATATCCCAGGCCTGTGCTGTACAACTTTAACGTAAATTTCAGGCCTGTGTCAAGCTGCAAGATAAACTCAGCTCATTGTAACCAAGGAATTGGCCAGAGCCTCCCACTTCGTACCAGCGATTACACCACCTGCGTGGCCTTGGCTATATCTAAACTGCAGCAAGAAGATAAAGAAAAAAAAAAATGGAAAAACCTGTTTGCCTGTTGCTAAGCAGAGAAAGGGGGGCTTTATCCCCCCTGTCTTTATTTTTTTTTTATTTTTTTTTTTTAAAGTGTTGTCATCCATCCTTGTTGTGGCACTGCGTTGCTTCTTGGCTTTGAATCAGGGGTTGTTGGTGCTGTTTCTTTTTGCTTCAGTCTTGTTTCCTAGGTTTTGGCACATCTGGGGAGAGAGCTCATCATTTTACCTCCTTGCTCAAGTCGGTCTTTTTGCGCTGGTCAGCTTTGGGAAGTCAGAGTGCTGAGTGCTTCTCTGGGTCAGACTGGTACTAATCTGGATGTGGAGTGGAGCCAGGCTGGTTTGACGTGGAGTTTGGACTGATTTGTTTTCATGCTGAGCTGGAGATCTTGCCATCTCAGACGGGGGCGAGAGGGAGGCTTTATTTCCCCCCCAACCTCCCCCCCCAGCAATGTTACTGCTAGAGAACTGTAATACTGCATGAAGGAGTCTGAGGGTGAAATTTAAAGGCATCGCCAGTGGATCCATAGCTCTAATGAAGCTGGGAAATTAAACCAAAAACATTTTTTAATAGACTTATTCTGTGGTAACTAGTTGTAAGAGACTTCTTCGTAAATTCACCGTGTTAGTTTTTGAGGTCATGGGAAAGAAAGAAAGAAAGAAAGGCCGTTTTTTGAGACCAATGGAATGCCAAATTTGGAACATAAGTTTTACCATATGAATTCTTGTATTTGCCAGAAAGCCCTATACCCTCTCTTTTGGATCAAGATCTGTTAAGTAAATTGTAAGCTCAAATAATGTTTTCTGAGAATTCTGTTTAGTTGCCAGTCCTCCAAGAAGCTGCTTGGATGGTGCAGATCTGCTTGTTTCAAGCGAGAAATCTCTGAGGAAATTTCAAATGCTGTATTTCCACTAGTACTAACAGCCAATGTTTCGGTAAAGCAAACACTACACTGATAGATCTGAAACAGGACTTCGATCCGGTAAGGGGAAACAATATCCAATAATACGACAACCAAAATGGACTTAGAGATTTTGATGAATAAATTTGTGACAATCTTACAGGCTGCAGGGTTATGGAGCAGATCATCCTGAATGGAATCACACAGCACCTTCAGGATGGACAAGGGATCAGACCCAGCCAGCATGGGTTTAGGAGGGGCAGGTCCTGTCTGACCAACCTGATCTCCTTTTATGATCAGGTGACTCACCTGGTGGATGAGGGGAAAGCCGTGGATGTGGTCTATCTGGACTTCAGCAAGGCCTTTGACACTGTCTCCCATAATATACTCCTGCAAAAGCTGGTAGCCCGTGGCTTGGACAAGTGCACTCTACGCTGGGTTAAGAACTGGCTGGAGGGCCGGGCCCAGAGAGTGCTGGTGAATGGGGCTGCATCTAGCTGGCGGCCAGTCACTAGTGGTGTTCCCCAGGGGTCAGTGTTGGGTCCAGTCCTGTTTAACATCTTTATTGACGATTTAGATGAGGGGATTGAGACCATCATCAGCAAATTTGCTGATGACACCAAGTTGGGAGGGAGTGTCAACCTGCTGGAAGGCAGGTTGGACATGGCACTTAGTGCCATGATCTAGTAAACAGACTAGAGTTGGACCAAGGGTTGAACTCGATGATCTCTGAGGTCTTTTCCAACCCAGTCGATTCTGGGATTCTGTGACTGCATTCAATTGGACTTGCAGATTTGTCTATTTATAGCTACAACATAGAAAAAACCTGTGGCTATTGCGGGACAGTATGATGAGAATGCTAACAGACTGATATACTGATTGTTACTCTGAAATGCAGGGAATGAATTTAAGTCTTAATAGGCCATGATCCTTTTGTCATATATGTACCATTTGTGAAATTTAATTCTGATTTTTTTTTATTTGTAATCTATGTCTTTATAAATTGCACTAGCTGGTTTTCTTAACAGCACAGTTTTTGGCATGAATAAATGTAAATTGCTGCAGAACCTGCAAGTCTTTAACATCAGGCCATAGGCCATACTTGTATTTGGTCTGATCTTACATACTTGCAAAGTTTTTGTTGATGGTTCTGGGAAGTCTCATAAAGCTGTAGTGGTTTGGTGTGAAGATAACAATTGGCATCATTCTGTAAAAATTATTGAAGGTTCAACCCAATTAGCAGAACTTGGCACAGCTTTAAATTACTTAGAGCTTTCTAAGGAGGAACCTCTAAATTTGATTTGTGATTCTGAGTACGTAGTCAAGGTCCAACGCACGTATCTGATTCTGAACTGTGTTTTTGTTTTGGTTTGGTTTTTTTAAAACAAAAAGGGGGGAGAATTAGGGGAAACACCACAAAACCAATTGTCAAAAGCATTGTATGTGATGAATCCCTTGGTGCAGCCCAAATTTGCCCTGTGATGAAACACATTGCAAGTGTGACCCAAAAACATGCTAAATCAGAAAGAACCTACATTAGTTATGGCCAAATCACTAGTTAATGGTCAATGGAAAAGGCCACATCAATTGATAACCTGGGGGAGAGGCTATGCTTGAGTCTTTACAGATCAAGGGCCACAATGGTTGCTGGCACGAAATGTGAAACCTTTGTTATCTTCCTGACAATGACTGCTGCAGCTGCTGCATTTTGAATGCCTGCACAGACAAAGACTAACATGTGGATTACTTTAGCCAGCATGACTGACCAGTACTTCATATGACTAGCTATGGCGTCTCCGGAAAACCCATTCCACAAATCCCCCTTGATGACTACAGTAGCATCACACAATTGTTTCAAAATAGTGGTCGGTGCAGAGGCATTGCAACACACTGTAATAATACCAACATGGCACTTTGGATTAATTGCTTCCCGGAAGCAGATATTGAACCACAGGAACTGGAATTGCTGGCATCTATGCCCATGGATGCTTGTATCCAGCTGTTTTGTAAAAAGTGTCAGAACAATATACAAGAGCATGAATGGATAAAAGTGCAAAATGTTAATGCTGCCCTTGGTGACTATAGAAATGAAACTCAATGGCGTAATGCCTCGCAGAAGAATCCAAGGGGTGTCGTTAACGATGTGGGACAGCGACCCTGAAAACTCCCGTATGGTGTATTCCTGATCTGCAGAGATAGACCCTCACCAGAAATTCCTTCTAATGCTGTTGGAGGACCATGTAGTTTGGGACGATTAACTCTCTTAATGCCCAATGTATCCATGATAGTAGATCACAGAAGAGCAACACGGGAAAAAATGCTTTTTGCATATACGTAAGTCAAAATGTGATGATAATTTAGATCTTTGGGGATCGGGATTAAGGGTTTTAGGATCTCTTGTACCTGGTGTTGGCACAGCTAAAGTTTTAAATACTTTAGAAAAATTAGGATGCTTGCTATCTAAACAAACTAACAGAACTTCTAAGGCTTTAAGTGGACTTTTGTTAGATGTAGATTCTGTAAGATATGCTACACTGCAGAATAGAGCCGCAGTAGACTTTTTGTTAATAGCTCGAGGACGTGGGTGAGAAGATTTTGATGGGATTCATTAAATAAACTGTTTAGTGGTTGGGGGCTTTCAGGGTGGTTGTTATCAGTAGTGAAAACGGGACTGATTGTTTTGATGATTGCTGTAGTTGTGTTACTAATGTTGCCATGCATGATTTCTCTGCTGCAAAGGGCCCTGCAGCAGACAATAAAGGCAATTTTTTTAGCACAAAAACAAAAAGGGGGAATTGTGGGGGACTATGGTGGGTCCCTGGATTCCCTGACGGAGGGCATGGGAACAGAAATTAGCCTTGAAGATATGAAGGCCTACCCATGAGAAAGATGGGAGTAAAGGAGTATCCAGAGATATTAAGGTGTGCCCATGAGAGAGAAGGGAGTAGAAGAGTAACATTGATGATAGCAAAAATAGCCAATGAAATGTTACTGCTGTGACTTGTAACCAATAGTGAAGAGACACATGAATTGGTAAAACTGTATAAAAATGCACTTGTGGCAATAAATGGCATCTACTACTTTCATCCTGGAAGAACTTGGTCTATGTCGTTTGTCCATCTCAACCACGACAGCAACCTTAGAAATAAGAAAAGAAATCACCTGCCTAGAGGCAATGAAAGGACCCAGTGAAGAATGGGAAGACCCCAGACCCTAATATTATTACCCATCTGAACTGTTGAATGAGGGGTGGGGAATTCAGACTGTAAGAGTATAATTGCCCAGGGATTTCTTTGTTTGAGGTCCCTCTTTGGAGGCACCCATCTCAAGCTGTAGTGCTATTAACAAAAATGACTTCGTAGAAGAATCTCCTTTCAGCTTATTGATTCAGCAGAAACCTAGAGTCAAACCCTATTATAGTGGCTGGCATGTGTAATTTCCATTACACAGTAAGGGCAGTCAAATATTGCTAGCACTTTGTTACAACAGTAATTTGCACAGACTTGTTGGTTCATTTATACAACTTGTGAACGCACAGACTTGTGGTCTCGGGAAAAAATACAGTGTTTAATCTTATTTTAATGATGAATTTAATTGCAAATTTCTTTCATGTTCAGAAAGGGCGCGCGCACACCCAGACTACAACTCCCAGAATACACCGAGCAGTCGAACCGCGCCCCCCGCCGCCTGCGCACCGTGTCGTGTGAAAGGTGACTCCACCGTCACTTCCGCCGCGTAGTGCAGGTCGGGAATGCGAGTCGCGATTGGCCGGTGACTGTCCTGCTTTTCAAAGTGCTGGGGAGCAGGAAGCGGTAACGGCGGAGGGAGTGCGGCAGAGTGAGAGGTTCTTCGCGGTGAGTACCTAGCGGAACCACCTCCCCACCCCGCGGAGCACAGCGCTGTCGGAGCGTGACCTGGCCGAGAATTGAAAAGGGGTCGATTTAATGCGCGCTTTGATGACGTAATAACTAATGAGGCAGCGGTGCTGCTAAACACATGGCTTGGGCCAGCACCGGTCTGGTCCCCTTCTCAGGGGCGCCCCCATGGGATACTTGAGCCTGCCGGCGGTCGTCCGTGTCGCTCTCAGAGCGCCCATACCCGGCGAGCACTCGGCGCTAGCTAGGCCTTCCGCCTGCTCCTGGAGCTCGACGGTCGCTCATTGGTTCCTCCGCCTGGGGCGGGCGCTGCTGCTGCCTTATGATTGGCGGGATAGTGGTGACTGCCATCAGCATCCGCCAATGATGTTGCGGCTGAGGTGCGCTGGATGAAGCTTGGAGGCGGTGTGCGCCGCCGCGGGAGGCTTCGGCGGGCCGGGCCGGGCTGGGCTGGGCTGGGCTTCGTTTCCGAAAGTTCCGCGGAGCCTCGGGCCAGCGGAGATACCGACGGCAGATCGTGGTGCTGTCTCGCAGCCGCTATGAGCAGCGAGAGGCCTCTCCTGCCCCTTGGTACTGCGGAGCTGGGCGTGTGCCCTGCTCGGCAGTGTGTGGGTGCTTGGTTCGCCTCAGTGGAAGCAAGGCCTTGTCTGTGGCTGAGAGGGGATAGAGGGGTTGACTTGCATCCTTGCTCTGTGATTGTTATTTTGGAAGAAAAATATATAGGAAAGTGAACAACAAGTTCTTACATCTGTGTTACCTTAAAGCAACCACTGCCGTTACCCACCAAACGCTCCTCATTCTCCTTTTCTGAGATAGCCGCAATGAGATGGCACTGGTTTGGCCAGTGCTTGGTCTGCTGATCTGTGGTGTTTGATTTGCCATAACTCTACTCTGCCTACCTGCATTTGTGTATGATTCATGTAGGCAAAGAAATCAACTGTCTAGTGCCTAAAGTAAGAGATCCTGTTCAAGTCCAGGAGTATGGAAATAAGAATACTTAATTGATGTAGAATCATAAGAACAGATCTGCAAATTGTGTGCATGCCATATAAAATGAATCTGGTGTTAGAAGTTGATACAGTTAAGTCAGTAGTCAATTAGGTCTTCCAAGAAAATCCAGGTAAATAACTGAATTAGTCCAGTTTCCATCTCTCACTTCTGAGCCTGCGTGTGTCAATTTGGATCACTTCTGTCTGCCTTCCTTAGCTTCTTGTTTTTTCTCTGAGGACTGTGGCTTTCACTTCTTGCTCCAAAGTAGTCATGCTCTCATTGAACACATGCTGTTCTGTTGAGCTTTCTTCTGCAATATCACTGAGTTTTGTCACTGTTTATTGCAGGTCAACAATAAACTGTGGCAGATGCTCTCTATTAACCCTGCCCTCCCCACTAAGGAAAGGGAATAGAAGGAAAAGGGAGAGAGACTTACAAGTTGGGAAGTTAAAAGAGCTTTACTAATAATGAGAGAAAATAATGCAAAATATGCAAGATGGCTGCTATAGCAATAGAAGATAAACCAGGGCCTTTTCTACATACCATTCCTACCTTAAACTCAGTAAAACTGTAAATATTGGGCATTATCAGCTCTGGAGTGAACATTGTCCAAAAACCATGCAGCCAACTTCAGAAAAATAGTTATTTAGAAGAACATAGCTGAAAGGAAAATTCTGTAACAGAGCATTGGTCTCTTTTTTAACCAAAACCAGGACAGTTTAAAATGAAAATATGCAATGACTGCTGCAACTGTACTTAGATATGTGATAAATTCACATTTTTTTTACTGGTTTTGTGTTAATTCAGGACAATAAATTGCTTATCGTAATTTGTTGTTTTCTTATTCATGATTTTCAGTGTTCTGAGAAAGACTGGAACTTTATAAAATGTCTTAGATTGGGGGGGCTTGCTTTGTTATTTTGAGGAAGGTTTTTTTTGTAATGTCTTCCTACAAACATGCAATTTGAAAGTAAATTTTGGATAGGTGGAAATAATGAGATTTGGGGGTCGAAATTTTGTTTAGTTTAATTTTTAGGGAATTGCACTTAACAGCAAGTCATCTATCCTTGTACAATGTATCAAATATGGGCAAGACGAATAAAACAGTGAATTAAATGGCTGACAACTTACCACACGAGACTTTATGTGGAATATCAGATGACAGAAGAAAAGCAGAAGCTGCTGGTCATCTGTGTTAGACCCATCATTACAGATGAGGTGAAATGAAGGCAACAGCAGCATTCTTTCCCTTCAAACTCACCTTCACCCTTGCCCTCACAAGATCCTGATATGTAATTCAGCATCTGCTTGGCAAAACAGTGATAGCAGATAGAACTAGACTTAAATAAGCAGTTGCTTCTGCTCTTCTTTTTTCATGCTCTTGGCAAAATGACTTCTCTATGGGACAGTTTTTCTGAGATGCAAGAAAGAGTATGTTTTGTGCTAAAAATAGGAATTCCACAATTTCTTTAACTTGATGTCTGTTAGTCATAAGAAAATAACTTTGCTTTTATCAAAACGAGGTAATTCTTCTCCTTTCTACTTCTATTGAACCCTGTATACCAGCATGTGTTTTTGTTGGAAGTGAGGTAGAGTTTACACAGCTACACAGGGGAGTTATCAGGCATGGTGGCATCAGCTCAGATATGGTTAGTACATGTAAGGAACAGGTTTGTGCTCAGGACTTTCCAATTCCAATCACACAAAAAAATCTGCACCAGAAGTTAGGGAGCACCTGCTATCTAGTTTCTTCTAGCACTTTGAAGAATTAACTGCTTCTTTGCCATGCTAGAATTTTCCATTCAGTGTTTGGTTTGATACTAGCTGTTCTCCTGACTTTCTTCCTTTTGTCTATATTAAGTATAACAATATAGTGAAGAGTATGTCTCAAATTCCTTTAAGACTCATTCAAGCCTAATCACCATTTTCTCTCAGAAACCATATGTTCTTCCAAATGAGATAGGCTGTGAAAAAGAAACAAAGTTTCTGCATTCATATGACTTTGAAATATCTTGGCTTTTCCTGTGGTGTTCTCAGTGTGAGAGCCATGTGAATGTGGGAGTTGAAGATGAGTGCTGCTGCACAGATCTGAAGTCATTTTGCCTGGAGTTAATTTGTGAAATGCTTTTATTGAAGCACTTGGACTCTTTCCAGATATTCTTTTGCATAAGCAGCATACTAACATCTGTGTCTCATCCACAGGCACAGAGTTCTGCCAAACCTCTTCAGGTTTGAGAACCTCTGCAACTCCCATCCCCAGCTATGTTTGTTGCATAAGTAAGGGAGGAAGAGCCATCAGATTACAAGCCTATATGTCTCTTTCAAAAGGTTGGCAAAGAATATTTCACCTTGCAGGGGGAGAAGTCTAAGAAGGCTGGGTGAATAAGAAGCTCTTTGCTCATGGGTGTGACAACACATCAAATCCCTGGCAATTCCTATGTACTCAGAAGCTGAAAAGTGCTGCTTTATTACATTCTTATTTAAAGGAAGTAAACATCTTGTGTGCACTAGATACAAAATATGACTTAAGTATGAAAATTTTCAGAACCATTCTTCCATCAAGTGGATTGGTAGAATTGCAAGAAGTAACTGTGTATTATGACATTATGCTGCCAAGATGCTGTAGAATAGTTAGCTGTGATGTTACATCCCTGCAGTATTTGCTTTGAGGGAGGTGGGGGCCCCTGCTGAATCTGTAGAAGAAATGCATTTACTCACTTTGATCGTGTTGGTTTTTTTGGTTTTGTGGTTTGTTTGTTTGGGTTTTTTTCTCTCATGTATAAATAAGGCCATATTCCACTTCATTAACTCTGAAGTGTCCTACCTGTCAGCTAAAATCAGATAAAACTGTTACTGAAACAGTTTGGTGTTTCTGTTGGTTTTATAGTCCCTGAAAAGTGCTAGTTAGTTCATGTTTGTATACTAACTTGACAGTACATAGTATTTATTGAGTGGCCAGTATTCTTACTGTCCTACTACATCTTTTGCAGACTAGTCCTTTTGCCATGGAAGCTGAAGAAATGATGGAATGTATCCAGGAATTTCCTGAGCACTATAAAGTTATTTTGGATAGACTGAATGAACAACGTGAGCAGGACCAGTTTACAGATATCACCCTGATTGTTGATGGTATGTATGTACAGGCCTGAGAAACAGTTGGTATACAGATAATTCTGAAAGCTGTGCTGGGAAGCTGTTGGGTTTGTCACAGGTCAGCTGTCAAACTGGGCAGCTAACAAATTCTTGATTCTGTATTGTGTGTGACTTGCTTGCAGAGTTTCATTTAAAATCTTGGGCTGAACAGAGTTTCCAGCAGTGATAAATAATTTTGCTTCTGCTTTTCCAAACAAGGGGCTAAATATTTTTAGATAGAAGCCCACTTTGAAACTGCTGTGCTATATTTAACATGTTGTCTAAGGATTTCCAAAACATTGTAAAAATATTTCTCCCTAACTGGACCTGACTGTCTGTATGTAGAGAACTTATACAAATATTGGGTTGTTTAAAAACACAAACAAAACCCCAAACAAACAAACAAAAAACCAGCTTGAAATAAGATTGCCTTTTTGCTTCTCTGGTATCTGCTTACTATTTTAATATATTGATAAAATAGGGTAGAACAACTCACTTTTCTTTTTCTACGTGTTCTAAAGACATAAGTATTAGTTTAAACAGAAGACAGAGATATAAGTGCTTATTATCTCATTAGAAAAGGTGGTGTCTGATAGATCACCTAAGATTGCTTCTTATCCCAAAGCAGTTCAAGGAAGATAGGCAGTATCTACTAGGACAGATCTGGCTAAAGGAATACCACCTGATCCTTAGAAGGATATAAAGAACTCACTTGAAGGAAAAGGGTCCTACAGAGCCTGGATAAGAAAAAAGTAAACAAATGAAGAAAAAAATTACTCTCCTGGAATCACCATAGTTTCACTGACAATGCTTGCACAAAACTTATCCTGAATGTTTGTTCCTGCTCTAGTATTACCAAATCCATGTGTTGAGCTCAAAACTGTTTTATTGTGTAGCTGTGTAGTATTAATCCATGTTGCTTCTCTTACCTCTGTCCCACGGAGCCTTATGAATGTTCATGCCTGTACCAGGGAGAAGGCAACACAGTGATGAGGAATACACAGTCTGGAAAACAGGAAGAACAGAACAGAACTACTTCTGTTCTGCAGGGCTCTTTATGCTGGCAGAAGTGATGATAAAAATACATCTGTATGTAAGAGCAGCAAAAAACAAGGAGAGCCTGGATAAAACCTGAGAACTGAGCCCAAGACATACAGGAAAAAGTTTGCACAGGAATTTCCCATAACTTAAATATCTGAAAGGAGAAACACTCTGGAGTGAGTCCTCCAGCTGATTGAGTTGCAGAGCTTCAACAAGGTCAGTGATGTCAGCAAGGGCCTGCATGAGATGGGACAGACTTACTGCAGTGGTATCCCATGTTACAAGGAGACATACAAAGTAATTATAGGCTGCTGGAATAGATTTGTAGGCTGGGTGGTTCTGCAGCCATTCTCTGCATCTGCACTTATTCTGCAATATGAGTAAGGAAGGTGTTAGCCTAAACCAAAATTTTTGTCTCTCTTTGTAGGTCACCGTTTCAAAGCTCATAAAGCTGTTCTTGCTGCCTGTAGCCAGTTCTTCTACAAATTCTTCCAAGATTTCACCCAGGAGCCCTTGGTGGAGATTGAAGGTAGTCTGATTCATGCAAATAAAAACCTTCAGAGTTATATGCCCAAGCTCAAAATGAATGTAGTATCCTTGGTATGGGCTGAAATGCATGCTTGGTCATATTGATTAACTTTCTAGATCTCAGCTCTTGAGTTGTTCTGAGGTACTGTTATGGTTTAACCCTGGCTGACAACTAAGCACCATGCAGCCAGGCTCACTCATTCCCCCCAGGTGGGATGGGGGGAAGAATTGGAAGGGTAAAAGTGAGAAAGAAACTTGTGGGTTGAGATAAAAAAAGTTGAGTAATTAAAAATAAATATATATTTTTTTAAAATGGCAAGGAAAAATAACAGAGAGAGGAAAATAAAACCTAAGAAAGTAATGCAAATGAGAACAATTGCTTGCTACCAACTGACTGATGCCCAGCCAGTCCATGAGCAGTGGCTCTTCTGCCCACCTAGCCCCCAGTTTTATTGCTGAGCACAACATCATATGGCATGGAATATCCCTTTGGACAGTTGGGGTCAACTGTCCCAGCTGTGTCCCCTCCCAACTTTTTGTGCACCTCCAACCTACTTGCTGGTGGAGCAGTGTGAGGAATAGAAAATGCCTTGACTGTGTAAGCACTGCTCAGCAGTAACTAAAACATCAGCGTGTTATCAACACTATTTTCAGCACAAATCTAAAACATAGCCCCATACAAGCTACTATGAAGAAATTTATCCCAGCCAAAACCAGTACAGGTAGCTATTGCCACTGGAAAAAACTTCCCCTGAAGAAAAACTAAAAAGAAGAAAATGCCTTGGCTCAGGTGCAAGAATAGGATAGATGTGGAGCAATACTTACCTGGTAGGCAAAGAGCAATTTCCTGGAGCAATACTTCAGCTTCCAGTAACTTGCTGCTTATAGGTTTCTTCAGAGAGCAGTCATATTTTTATGTTTTAAATTTATACTTTTTATTATTCTATGCAAACAGCTTTTTGTCCATCTTCTCCTTTTATCTTTGTCGTGGCATGACTCTGTAGTTGTTCCAGATTCACATGTTTCTAAAGTAGACTTTTTATTCCAACATGAGTCTTTCAAGGGTGGCATCTTCATGAAACTGGCTATCAAAGTACTGTGAGCAAGCAAGTGTGCAAGATTCATCAGATAGATGAGACTGAGGAAATGCTGAAAGAGGCTGTTTTTCTTGCTTGTAAACAGGTGTAAGTAACATGGCATTTCGTCACCTAATTGAGTTCACCTATACAGCAAAATTAATGGTCCAAGGTGAGGAAGAAGCAAATGATGTTTGGAAAGCAGCTGAGTATCTACAGATGTTAGAAGCGATCAAAGCACTTGAAATCAGGTAAACACATAAGCCTCTTTTTCTTCCCAACACTGAAATGTAGAGTCTTAAGAATCCTTTTACGAGAGCTGGCTACCAGTTGTTAAGGAAGTTTCTTCACCCTAGGTTTCCCGAAGCAGAGTCTCAGGCATGAATTCCAGAAATTACTCTTAAGTAATTTATTTGAAATGTACAGTGATAGAGAGCAGCTTGAACTGGGTGCCTCTACAGAGGGACCCTGAACAAAGAAATCCCTGGGCAATTATACCCTTACAATCCAAGTTTCCCCACCCCTCGCACACCAATCCGAGCCAATTGTAGAATTAGGGTCTAGAGTCTCCCTGTTCTTCATTGGATCCCTTCATTTTCATCAGGCGGGCCATTTCTTATCTTTGTGGGCAGTTGTTTGTCTTTCACTGACCAGTCTGGATGGCAATCTAGGTGCTGTCCTGTCAGCTGCTATTTGCACTTGCAGCTGGAAAGTTGAAAAAGTCCTTGGTCTCCTTGGCAATAGCCAAAACATCAGTAAGCTCTCACATTCTGCTGTTTCTTGTCTCTAGATGTGCCGTTCCTTTTCTTATCTCTAGGGATGGATGCAGCTTCTGCTGATGATCATAGCTCCCTTACCTTCTGGCTTGAACCAACTCTGGGGGCCCTCCTTTCCTTAACTAGATAAAAAGTTTGACATATCTAGGTGAAAGTTCACAGTTTGCAGCCTAAGGTTACAGCACATTTAGTTACTTAGCCTAAGCAAGTTCTATAAGAAGCAGTATACTAACTCGCACAATAGTCTTGCCCTATTATGCTTATGCAAGCCTCTTGATTGTACAAACACAA
This sequence comes from Nesoenas mayeri, assembly GCF_963082525.1. Lineage (NCBI taxonomy): Eukaryota > Metazoa > Chordata > Aves > Columbiformes > Columbidae > Nesoenas > Nesoenas mayeri. Next base: position 10,750,420 of record NC_137553.1, on the reverse strand, counting down.
TAGTTCAGTAAGCTAACACCTGGACATAGGCTAAAGCAATCTATATTTCATAACACAGTATTTTGCAGTGCTGTTCTTTATCCTGGAACCTTCTAAACTTGTGTGGGACCATATACTCTTCTACTATAAGATATGGGTCAGAATTATAAAGGCTAAAAAATTAACATCACATTCTTTGGACTGAACTGAATGACAAGTGACATGGCTGTTAAATATTGGAGACATTGTAGGGCTGTGACTTTCTGGTAACTAATACCAGGTCTCTGTGCTATCTGACTGCCCACACCTGATTGAGAGCTGAGTGTACAGTAGTGATGTCTCTTAGGTAATTAGGCCACCTTAACAACTTTGTGCTGGTGTTTTGATTTCATGCAGCTTTCTCCTTTCAAGAGAATAGGCTGTGATTTTAAAACTTCTTGGTGCAAAATTAATCTCTCGAACTTCTCGAACAAATGTAATTGTTATAATCAGTTTTATACAGGATCAGTACTTAATCAAATGTTGCCATGGCACCTTTTATCCAGTATGAGGAACTGTACTGCATTACCCAACTCCAACCTGAGAAAAGCAGGTACCATTCCCATCATGCTGTTTTTCTTCCCCTTCCTTCCTGTCAAGGTTTTGATTGCAGAGTGACAATAAAACCATGGCAGATCTATTGTTAACCTCCTCTCTCCCCCCACTTACCCCTTTTTAGCCTCTCCCTCTCCCCCCTTCCCACTGAGGACAGGCGATCGGGAGGAAAAGGAGGACAGAGAGAAGAGAGTTGGAAAAATTAACAATGTTTGACTAATGCTACTAATAAGAATAGAGAAAATAATACAAAATATACAAAACCAATCTTGAAAGTCCCAGCAACTGCAGAGCTGGCACCTGAAGTCCTGGATTGGACTCTGCAGCCAACCGGAGCTGGATTCAGTCTGTCACTAGGCCTCAGTTTGCAGGGATGACTAGCAAGGTCCTCTCCTAAGGTTGGCCATAAGGAAAAGGGACGAGATCCTCGTGATGTCCCACTTTTATCTGAAGTATTCACATGAATGGAATGTTATACACAGTTGGTCAGTTTCTTGGTCACCTGTTTCTCATTGCCCCTCTCGCGTGAGGTGCATCCATGCTTATCAATAACTTTGCATTCCATTGCTATGTTTACCAAAACGTGTATCTGGTTTTCCAGGAAAATGCAGCTAATATGAAAGCTTTAGCTGACAGGCAAATTCAGTAAAAGAGAAACTTGTTTTTAACAAAACCAGGACACTTCCTTTTCACAAAGTGCTGTCATGTTCTTATTCCTTCTGTATGCTGCACTGTTATTCTGTCATGAAGCAGAAGGAGGGGCAATAAATGTCTCTCAGCATTATGGTTATCCTTGCTTTCTCTTCTAGACCTGCTGGAAGCTCATGGAGTCATAGAATGGTTTGGGTTGGAAGGGACCTTAAAGATCATCTAATTTCACCCCCCTGCCATGGGCAGGGACACCTTCCACTAGACCAGGTTGCCCAAAGCCCCATCCAACCTGGCCTTGAACACTTCTAGGAATGGGGCATCCACAACTTCTTTGGGCAGCCTGTTCCAGTGCCTCACCACCCTCATGGTGAATAATTTCTTCCTTATATCTAATCTAAATCTACCTTCTTTCAGTTTAAAGCCATTATCCCTTGTCCTATCACTACATGCCCTTGTAAAAAGTCCCTCTCTAGCTTTCTTATAGGTCCCCTTTAAGTACTGAAAGGCTGCTATAAGGTCTTCCTGCAGCCTTCTCTTCTCCAGGCTGAACAACCTCAACTCTCTCAGCCTGTCTTCATAGGAGAGGTGCTCCAGCCCTCTGATTGTCTTTGTGGCCCCCTCTGGACTTGCTCCAATGGGTCCATGTCCATCTCATGTTGGGGGCCCCAGAGCTGAAAGCAGTACTCAAGGTGGGGTCTCACCAGAGCAGAGTAGAGGGGGAGAATCACCTCCTTTGACCTGCTGATCATGCTTCTTTTGATGCAGCCCAGGATATGGTTAGCTTTCTGGGCTGCAAGCACACATTGCTGGGTCTTGTTGAGCTTCTCATCAACCAACACCCCCAAGTCTTTCTCCTAAGGGCTGCTCTCAATCCATTCTCTGCCCAGCCTGTATTTGTTCTTGGGATTGCCCTGACCTATGTGCAGGACCTTGCACTTGGCTTTGTTGAACTTCATGAGATTTGCACAGGCCCAACTCTCAAGCCTGTCCAGGTCCCTCTGAATGGCATCCCTTCCCTCCAGCATGTTGACTTTATCACACAGCTTGGTGTCATCGACAAACTTGCTGAAGGTGCACTCAGTCCCACTGTCCATGTCACTGATAAAGATGTTAAACAGCGCCAGTCCCAATACCAACCCCTGAGGAATGCCACTCGTCACTGGTCTCCACGTGGACATCGAGCCATTGACAGCAATTCTTTGAGTGCAACCATCCAGCCAATTCCTTGTTCACTGAGTGGTCCACCCGTTGAATCCATGTCTCTCAAATTTAGAGACAAGGATGTTGTGTGGTCCAGTGTCAAATGCTTTCCACAAGTCCAGTTAGATGACATCAGTTGCTCTTCCCTTATCCATCAATGCTGTAACTCTGTCATAGAAAGCCACTGAATTTGTCAGGCACGATTTGCCGTTAGTGAAGCCATGTTGGCTGTCATGAATCACCTCTCTTTTTCCATGTGCTTTTGCATAGTTCCCAGGAAAATCTGCTCCATGATCTTGCTGGGCACAGAGGTGAGACTGCCCAGCCTATAGTTCCTATAGTTCCTTGGATCTTCCTTCCCCCCCCCCCCCCCTTTTTGAAAATGGGGGTTATGTTTCCCTTTTTCCAGTCAGTGGGAACTCCATCAGACTGCCACGACTTCTGTCACGGTTTCTCTTATCTCATCCTTGTACACTCTCTCTCTCTCTCTGTACAGTCTCGTTTCCCTGTACAGGCCACCAATTAAAATCTGTTAAGGCTTAAGGCAAGGCAGTAATAAACCATGGCAGATGCTCCCTGTTACCCTCTTACCTCCTGCCACCCCTTCCCTTTAGATCGGGAAGATAAGAGAGAAGGAAGAGAGACTTAGACTTCAAGTTGAAAGGTTTTAAAAGCTTTTACTAATGCTGCTAATAAATAGAGAATATATATAAAATAAACAAAACCAATCTTGAGTGCTCGATGTGGAGCTGGCATCACTCCAGCAGCAGTGGAGCTGGGTGTGCAGAGCTGGCTTGGCTCCAGCAGGTGCAGGTCAAGCCCCCGGAAGTCATGGGCAGGACTTCACAGCAAAACGGAAACTGGTTGCAGGGATTACAGGGCCTGAGGCCTATAGATCACACGCAGACAAATAAGGTCCTCTCTAGATGCCGGCCATGGTCAAAGAGAGCTTGACCCTTGTGATCACCCTTTTATATAGGGGGTATGACGATTATGAGATGGAATACTCATTTGGTCAATTTAAGTCACCTGTTCCATCCACCCCTCCTCAAACACGCCCCTCTCATGATGGAATGTGGGAAAACTTCTCAGTCTTTCTTGGCTACCATAGTAATAAATCTAAACATGAGCTTCTTCAGCATTCCATTGGTCTCTTATCAGCACTGAGTACAGCATCTGAGGAAAAATATGCAGGCTAAAACTCAGAAAAGTACAGCCACCGAGAATAACTTAGCTGAAAGAAAAATCACTAAAAGAGAGCTGGTCTTGTTTTTGGCAAAACCAGGACAACTTTTCAAAAATGATGAATAATGGTTTAGCAACTTCATCTGCCAGTTCCCTCAGGACCCTCGGATGCATCTCATCAAGGTCCCATGGTCTTGTGCACCTTCAGGTTCCTTAGACGATCTCACACCTGATCTTCTCCTGCAGTGGGTGGTTCCTCATTCTCCCAGTCCCTGTCTTTGGATTCTGTGAGTTTGGTGGTGTGGCTAGAGCACTTGCCGGTGAAGACCAAGGCAAAAAAGTCATTGAGTACTTCAGCCTTCTCCATATCCCAGGTAACCAGCTCTCTTATTTCCTTCCTTTTTCCCTAGTCTTCCTTTTATCATTGATGTACCTAGAAAAGCTTTTCTTGCTGCTCTTGATGTCCCTGGTCAGATTTAATTCTGTCAGGGCTTTAGCTTTTCTAACCTGATCCCTGGCTATTCAGGCAATTTTTCTGTATTCCTCCCAGGCTACTTGTCCTTGTTTCTACCATCTCTAGACTTCCTTTCTGTGTTTGAGTTTGTCCAGGAGCTCCTTGTTCATTTGTGCAGGCCTCCTGGTGTTTTTACCTGACTTCCTCTTTGTTGGGATGCACCACTCCTGAGCTCGGAGGAGGTGATCTCTGAATATTAACCAGCTTCCTTGGTCCCCTCTTCCCTCCAGGGCTTTATCCCATGGTACTCTACCAAGCAGATCCCTGGAGAGGCCAAAGTCTGCTCTCCTGAAATCCAGGGTAGCAAGCTTGCTGTGTGCCCTCTTCTCTGCCTTAAGGATCTTGAACTCCACCATCTCCACCATTTCATGGTCACTGCAGCCAAGGCTGCCCTTGAGCTTCACATTACCTACCAGTCCCTCCTTGTTGGTGAGAACAAGATCCAGCATAGCACCTCTCCTCATTGGCTCCTCTGTCACTTGGAGAAGGAAGTTATCATCAATGCAAACCTCCTGGATTGCTTATGCCCTGCTGTACTATCCCTCCAACAGATATCGGGGTGGTTGAAGTCCCCCATGAGGACCAGGGCTTGTGAACATGAGGCTGCTTCTATCTGTATATAGAGGGCCTCATCTGCTTGGTCTTCCTGTTGGGTGGCCTGTAGCAGACCCCCACTATAATGTCACCTGTCCCTGTCTTCCCTTTAATCCTGACCTATGAGCTCTCGGTTGGTTCCTCATCCATCCCCAGGCAGAGCTCCCTGTACTCCAGCTGGTCATTGACAGAGGGCAACACCCCCTGCCTGTCTTTCCTAAAGAGCCTGTATCCTTCCATTCCAACGCTCCAGTCATAGGAGCCATCCCACCATGTCTCTGTGATGCCAATAAGATCATAGCCCTGCACGTGTGCACACATCTCTAACTCCTCTTGTTATTCCCCAAGCTATGTACATTTGCATAGAGATCTTTGTGTTCAGGCAAAGGGAAGACTGTTGCTTCCTTTTTATCTCCCCATAGATGTACTAGCTAAGGAGAGTGGCATTGACCCTGAGTTCCTCTAGTAGCCAGCTTTTTTTTTAAAAAAAAAAAAAAACAATCAATAAAACGAATAAACAAAAAAACCCAAACACCTTCATGACGTGGTACACTGGAAACTTGGTTTTCAACATCAGTGTTGAGTTTTTTGAGTCACCTTATTCTGTGGAGTGGTAGCAGAGCTGAATAAGTATGTATTTTTTTTCTTTTAATAGGAAAGATGGGATTGTGCTTTCTAGTCCTACCCTCCAACCCCACCAACACCCTTTTTTGACATTAAGATTAAGCATATTATCACCAAAATAACTTTTTTTTTTTCATTCAGGAAAAAAGCGAAGCTTTGCTCTCTGCTTGAGAAATTTAAATGACACTTGAAACTGAAAAAGTATATTCTATTTCGTATCACTTTGAGTCTGTGTACACTGGTAGAGCTGTTGAACCAAGATTCAGATCAGTCCATCAAGCTAAACTCTCCAGCCTGCAATTATTTTCAACTGCTGTATAAAAGCTTTCCACTTCCAACATTTTTCTACAAGATGACAGGATCCATCTGTGAACAGTGCATAACACTTTTCATTCTCTGATAGTTTATTATACAGTGGGGCTTCTTCAGCGCGTGTCACCACTTCTTCATCTGGTGGCATTCCAAAGTCTACCTTCTGGCCAACCTGTAATCACTTCTAAGATCCCTAGGCAATAGGGACTTTCTGTTCAAGCTTGTTGTGTGATCAGTGCAATCCACTCCATGTAGCATCAGTTGCATGATGCGTAGAGGGAACCTTCCCTTTGAACATCCAGCCCAGTACTGGCAGTAGAGGTGCCAGGAGAAGCTGTGCTTCAGTACCAATCACTTCTGAAGCAGCTCAGACCCCTTCATATGCTGCTAGTATTTCTTTTTCAATTGGAGTATACTTGGCCTCAGATCCTTTGTATCCTTGGTTCCAAAAACCTAATGGTCGACCTCGAGTTGCTCCTGATGCTTTCTGCCGGAGACTCCAGGTGGGACCATTATGAGGGGAAGATAGCCACTCATATTTGAGACTGATAATCAGTAGTAAAATCTCCAGCATGTAAGTGCTGTGGATAATCATGAGGGTATGATTTGAAAGCATTGACCCACTCGGCTCTGTCTGTGTTTTAGATGGGATGCTATCCCTGACATCTTGGAGGAAGGGGGTTGTGTGTTTATGGTGCAAGGAGAAGAGCTATTAGCTGTGTGCTTTCCTGAAGTACAAGATGTTATCATAATCATTGTGTGAAGTCATAGCTGTAGTGTTTTCTAACAAGCTATAAGCACTGCTGGCAGTTGCATGCACTCCAGAGCTTAAGAGGTGAATAGCATAGGAAGGACTTAAATCTTATTTCTGCATAGGCAGGCTGCAGAACTCCTTCCTTTTGGGAAGTTTTCTTTCCAAGTACAGAATTTCACAAGTTTCTTAGATAAACTTATGTCATTAGGCTAACTAGCCTTTGTTCTTGATAGGTGGTGTGTATCGTTCAAGCAGAGCTTGAACTTTAGTAACTTTATGTCAAAGGCTCCATAGCTTTAACCATGCTATCCTAGAGCTCTAAGGAATATAGATTAGGACAAATTAGCTTCTGAAATGCATACAGGTTATGTGGTTGTTCATTGTTCAGCTTCTTTGAGAAATGGCTAGCGACTGTTTAATGCAGAAGTTCAGTATCAGACAGAAACTGTTATGTAAGTGCTTATGGGTCTTAACTATCTTTATCCAAATTCTTTGCAGGAACAAAGAAAATTCATCACCCTTAGAATCAAATCAAATGCAAGGTAAAAATAAACCGAAAAAGAGAAAGATAGCCGAAACCTCTAATGTTATCACAGAAACACTGCCATCTGCAGAATCGGAACCTGTTGAAATTGAAGTTGAGATTGCTGAGGGGACAACTGAAGTGGAAGATGACAGCATAGAAACACTTGAAGTAGCTTCTGCAGAGCAATCTATAAAGTACATACAGACAACGGGTACATCAGATGAATCTGCTTTGGCTCTTTTGGCAGATATCACTAGTAAGTATCGTCAGGGAGAGACAAAATGTCAGATCCAAGAAGAAGGTGGTAGTGCAACTGATCCTTCGTGCAAACAGGTAGAAGGTATTGAAATTGTGGAACTTCAGCTGTCACACGTGAAGAATTTATTCCACTGTGAGAAATGTAACCGTTCATTTAAATTATTTTACCATTTTAAGGAACACATGAAAACACACTCTACTGAGAGTTACAAGTGTGACACATGCAATAAAAGGTACCTACGAGAGAGTGCTTTGAAACAGCACCTCACCTGTTACCATCTTGATGAAGGTGGTGCCAGCAAGAAGCAAAGACCTGGCAAAAAAATACATATATGCCAGTACTGTGATAAGCAGTTTGACCACTTTGGACATTTTAAAGAGCACCTCCGGAAGCACACAGGTAAGAGCCCTGCTATTGTCCTATACTTGTGGCTTTGGCTCTAGTATTTTGAATTTTTGTATGTTTTGGGGAAATTGAGAATATGCTCAAGAGAACATGTGAGTCCTGAGTGCTAGAAATACTTGGCTTATATTTTACAACTAAAATTATTTCATTTTTTTTGTTTTCCACTGATATAAACTTTGAGGGATTGAGGTGGTTAAAAACAGGCACCTAAAAGCAGAAAGCGCTAATGAAGCTTCTCTCTCAAGTCTATTAAATCTTAAAGACTTTTCAAAATAATTTCTTAAAGCATGTTTTCTTCTTCAAAAGTACCAAACTGAGGAGGTACTCTTACTTTCACAATTCTACTAGTAAATGTTTATGTTGAAATATGATCTGAACTGTGAACTTCTCAGTGGAATACACAGTTTAAAGGGTTTCTTTAAGTAACAGAACTTCTGAGCAAATGCCTATTAATGCATCAGGCATAAAATACCCCCCTAACAACTCTCTCTTGTACCATCTTGTTTGAAAGTTTCATCCTTGCTCTTGACATCTCACCTATGATTTAATTTTCTTTGTTAATTAACACAGCAAAACATTTTTAGTGACTATACTAGACTTTTGTTAGTGTAAAATCTGCCTCTTTGAAATCTGGATAGCATCTTTTGAGTCCAAAATGACTTGTACTCCTGTATAATATGGGAGGTTAAGATGCTATTTCTTTATCTCACTGAAAAGTCTGTACAATCCGAATAGGTACTGAGCATTATATAGATAGCCCTTTGAATGTAAAATAAATGTTGTCCTGATCTTTCAGATGCTTTTGTTTAATGTGTCAGTCATGAGTCGTCAGTAAGAATTTAGTAGAGGGTAGCAGCCCTATTTCTTTTGCAGCTTATTGTTGTTGCTAAAGCCTTTTTACTGGAACTTCTTTGCATCTGTGTATGGGACTGCTGAGTATTATATGACACTGCATCCAGTCTACTCCCAATAGCCCCTTAAAAGTTGCATTTATAAAAAGTGTTTGGCACATCCTTATCCCCTATGAAGTAGGAAGTGTTTCTCCATTATGACCAAGGCAAATATAAGCTACTTAACAGAAGTCTTTTCAGAGAAAAGTTTGTGGTTGATTAACAGAGTAACCCAAATATCATGGTATGTTGGTTGCTGTTGTGACAAAGGATTTTGGGGATGAAGCAACTTAGCATATGACAGGAGATGCAGAGTACTTTCTAAATATTTATTGATACAAGTATAACACATGGAATCTAATTACTTCCAGTTCAGCATTTTGAAAGCCTTAAGCTTAAAATTAAACCAGATACTACCATTTAACTGTGGTCTCCTAAGATCAGTGGAAATACTCCCATTGAGCCAAAGGCTTTCTAGTTTCTTAATTCTGTATAGTACTGGTTGAATATGAAAACAAAATTAAAAGACCAGGGAGAAAATGTCCTACAAAGTATTTGATCCTGTTACTGTTTAATCACAACACCAGCAATAACACACAAGTAGCAATTGGAACAGAAATAGACACCTTATAAGGGTTGGTAATTCTTTTTGATGTAGGAATTTGACATTGCCAATGGCTATTATCTTTGTCTCAGTAAAAGAAAGGAAAGAGAACTATGGAGTTAGTTTCTTGCACATGCATACAATGCCTTAAGCAGCTTCTGAATCTCTGGAAAAAAACCCTCAAAATTGTCTTGTATGTCATGTAACTGAAGGTACAAAGTCATCTCCAGAACATATAAAGAGGGAAGTTTTTTTTCCTGATCTAATGATTCTCTTTTTTTTTTTTTTTTTCCCTTTATGAGAATGAATGAGATTTCGCTTGCTAGTCATAAGTAACTCATAGGACAGAAATTCTGCAAGGCTGCACTTGAATAATGAAGCTACTGCTCTCAACATGCTTGTCTAATCCTGGTGTTTTGCAAAGCTTATATCCCCTAGCAGAAAGAGACACTAAACAGCTTGATTCCCTCTGATTTTACTGGGAATTTTGACTGCTGAATATTTCTCAGAGTTAGGCCTTCTTGATTTTTTTTTTTTCCCTCTTTTTTTTTTTCCTTTTATAGAGAGTGTGCGTGTGTGCGCTCATATGATTAAGGTGGAAAGTGAAGGAGATGTGATGTGCTTCAAGAAACCAAATTAATCAGTCCTTGTCTGAAACCCCTGTAAACTGAAGTAATTTGTATACAGATTATACAAACTTCTTAGTAGGCAAATAAAAGTCACTGTGGTGTTATGAATGTCTTTGGGTTAAAAAATATTTATTTTGGACAATCTCCTTCCTGTGGCTGTAGGATTATAAAGGACCAGTCCAATATCAGACTATCTAAGGTCAGAATTTCTGTCCTATGAGTTACTTATGATTGGCAAGTGAAATTTCACATGTTCTTATAAATAGAAAAAAAAAATTGGATATCACCACTGTTCTCTTTGAATTGTCACTTTCAAATACTTTCAGCAGAATATGTTGAAGATAATTGAAGAATTTGAGTAAGAATAGAATAGATCTGCCCTTGACTGAGCGGTGCCGTGCTCCAAGTAACTCTTTAAATGTGACCAGATCGCAGGGCAGGTGAAGGTCTGTGGTGTGAGTTTTGTTCTGTAGTATCCTCTTGGCTCAACAATGTATTTGGTTGTTCATGGGAAGTCCATGATTTTTGATCTACAAGGTGTTTCAAAAAGATGGACACATCCAGAGGAGGATAGTGATTTCAAATTGGGTCCATCTTTTTGAAACACTCTGTACAAGAGTGATAGCAGTTCAGCATCTTCTGCATTACCTGTACAATGGTCTCCAAAAACATAGCCTTTTATAACCATTAAGGGGAATATTCCCATCATTTAACACTTTTTTGTGACCTTTAGGTGTTTAAGCAAGAATTATAGGCTAGTTGCAGATTTCTTTTGAAAAGCTAGTTAAGCATTTCTGAATATCTTTATTTCTGAAAATACAGGTTTGTTGGCTTTTCATCTCAGTAGTCGATAGCTACTGCATTCCTGAAAATGTAGGCTTTTAAGCTTAATCTAGCTAGAATAGATTCTTATGTTACTCACTGAAATGTCTCAGCCTCTTTTGGAGTCCATTAAATAGTTTGTTTCAGTAGTTGTGTTGGTATCAGTACCTCCACAGATTAATTATCAGACTTTCAGAATAAACATGCTGTTCCTAATTTTTTGTACTTGAATTTCCTTGAATTTCATTGTGTTTGTGCATAATAAAATTGCTAAACAGAGACACCAGTTGTTCTTTATTACTACTTGATGATGGTAATAACAATATACTACTTTGAATGAAAGTTTTGGGGTTTATTTTGTTTGTTTTCATACTGATGCATTGTTACTTCATGGTCATTCTGTGCCAACGTTTTTTCTGAAGCTCAGTTTCAGCTCTCAAGCATAAGCTTTTACTGTTCTTGAAAGTAAAATTTTGTATTATTTAAATACTTCCTTCTTTAATGTGTCACTTTATATACATTAATCTTGAGTCTTTAACTGTTAATATTATCAGGTGAAAAGAGAGAAATAGCTGTTATTTCTTTAAGATATTTCATCAGAATAGTAATCGAACTTTCATAAAAGCCTAAATGTACCTTAAATGGCACTGGTAATTATGTTACATTGTTGTTTGGGGTTTTTTTATATAAATGAGAGTTATGACTCCTCATTAGGTTTTTGCCCTTTTATTTATATAAATAAATTTACATAGAATGTCTTCTCTTCTGTAGAATAATTCAATTAGCCACATCTTTACAGCATATTTATCAACCTACACAAAAGGGAGAGGGAAAGAAGGGGGAGCTGACTGAAAACTGGTTTTATATGCTTACAAATCCCTATGTCTGTCTTAACAGGTGAAAAGCCATTCGAATGTCCAAACTGCCATGAACGTTTTGCTAGGAATAGCACACTCAAATGTCACCTGACGGCCTGTCAGTCTGGAACTGGAGCTAAAAAGGGAAGAAAAAAGCTATACGAATGTCAGGTGGGTAATGGAAGTAGCAGAGTCTGAAGCTAGATCCTTCCTTCCTGTGCTGAGGGAGCGTGGGAGTACTGAGCAGGAAAGGCAAGAGTGAGCTTATTTCTCCAAGAACTACTTTTAGTAAAATAAATTATAAAGATTGCATTCAACCACAACATGAGGGTAAATTCTTATATCTAAGTAGTTCCATTTAAAATATGGAATTACTGATATGGAGCTTCATAATACTTTGTTAATCAGATTCTTGCAGGTGTTCATCTCCATCTTGCAGATCTTTCTGCTTCCTTTTCAAGGTTCTTGATGCGCTGACCTAGGCCTTTCCTGCTTGTGATCATGCTTCATTAAAGTCCAAAATACAAAGTACTATTTTATTTCCTATTTTATTATTCTTCTGTTTAATACCAGGATATTGATTTTTCTCTGGAAAGTCATTCCAACTTATGATGACAATCTGTAATGTCTTTAAAGCAAATATAAATGCTGTAGATGGATAGCTAGGGTACTTGGTCTATATATGTAGCTGACATTTGAAAAGCTGTTCAGAAGAATGTTACTTAGCTTTTAAAAGCTGATTTTGAAAAGCTAGAAAATATGACAAATGAGGTTGGTTGTAGCATTTTTATTTGCCATTTTGCTGCTCCACTGCTGTGACAGTTTCAAATAAGAATATATTCCCCGGCAGTGGTGGCCGGCAGCAGAGCTGGCGAAGCTCCAGTGGCTTCAGGGCAGGCAACCATAAGTCCTGGGCTGGACTCTGGAGTAAACTGGGACTGGATTCAGGGATGCGGGGCCTGGAACTTGGCCTAGGATCACAGGCAGAACAGGCAGGGTCCTCTTCAGATGCTGGCTGGGATGAAGAGAGCAAGACCCTTGTGATCTCCCACTTTTAAATGGTGTATGACGTGGATGGCATGGAATACCTAGTTGGTCAATTTTGGTCACCTGTTCTGTCCACCCCTCCTTGCAAATACATCCCTCTCACTTATGGGACATATAAAATTTATCAGTGACCTTGGGTGCCATAGCAATACCATTCCTACCATTATCAGCTCTGGAGCAAACATTGTCCAAAAAGCATGCAGCCAACTTCAGAAAAATACAGTTAGAAGAACTTACCTGAACGGAAAATTCACTAAAAGAGAACTGGTCTTATATTAAACAAAACTAGGACACTTGTCAACACTGAAATGCATGTTCTTTGCTTTTTTCTGCAGCCAAGAATACTTGCGTGGACAAAGACCCCTGAGCCTTTTTCTTTATTCCAAGCCTGACTCTACCCCACTCTTCTCTCTCTTCTACCCTGGCACCTCATTAATTTCTGCAGTCTCTTCTATGTTGTTTTCAGGCTTCTTACCTCAGTGCCAGCTGAAGGGAAGTGTGCTCAAGTGCTTTGTGAAAATAGTATGTCTGCAATCAAAGCAGTCCTTTTAGCTGGAAGAGATTTAAAGGGATGGAGTTTTAAGAGATTTTTATCTGCTGAAATTACTCATTTTCTTGACATGGCAAAATGTGAAAGTTTAGTCTAGCCAGATAAATCTTAAAATGCCATGAACAAATGAAAGCTGATAAGGAAAAGTAGGCTAGTACTACTGTATCTAGAACTGAAGTAAATGACAGTTTGTGTTACACTTGCATTACATAAATAGTTTTCCACCCAAAATTCTAGCACAAGACATATATTGGAATGTGTCGAGGGTTTTGATTACGGGGTGACAATAAAACCGTGGCAGATGTATTGTTAACCTCCCCTCCCCCACCATTTACCCCTTTTTAGCCCCTCCCTCTCCCCCCTTCCCACTGAGGACAGGCGATTGGGAGGAAAAGGAGGACAGAGAGAAGAGAGTTGGAAAAATTAACAATGTTTTACTAATGCTACTAATAAGAATAGAGAAGATAATACAAAATATACAGAACCAATCTTGATAGTCTCAGCAACTGCAGAGCCGGCAGCCGAAGTCCTGGATTGGACTCTGCAGCTAACCGGAGCTGGATTCAGTCTGTCACTAGGCCTCAGTTTGCAGGGACGACTAGCAAGGTCCTCTCCTAATGTCAGCCAGAAGCAAAAGGGAAAAAAGGGATGAGATCCTCGTGATGTCCCACTTTTATCTGAAGTATTCACATGAATGGAATGTTATATACAGTTGGTCAGTTTCTTGGTTACCTGTTTATTGTTGCCCTTCTTGTGAGGTGTCACAGAATCATAGAATGTTAGGGATTGGAAGGGACCTCGAAAGATCATTTAGTCCAATCCCTCTGCCGGAGCAGGAACACCTAGATGAGGTTACAGAGGAAGGCGTCCAGGCAGGTCTTGAATGCCTCCAGAGTAGGACTCCACAACCTCCCTGGGCATCCTGTTCCAGTGTTCTGTCACCCTCACTGAGAAGTTTCTTCTGAAATTGAAGTGGAACCTTTTGTGTTCCAGTTTGTACGCATTACCCCTTGTCCTATCATTGGTTGTCACCAAAAAGAGCCTGGCTCCATCCTTGTGACACTCACCCATTATATATACCTGTAAACATTAATGAGGTTACCCCTCAGTCTCCACTTCGCCAAGCTAAAGAGCCCCAGCTCCCTCAGCCTTTCCTCGTAAGGGAGATGCTCCACTCCCTTAATCATAATTGTGGCTCTGCGCTGGACTCTCTCTAGCAGTTCCCTGTCCTTCTTGAACTGAGGGGCCCAGAACTGGACACAATATTCCAGATGTGGTCTCACCAGGGCAGAGTAGAGGAGAAGGAGAACCTCTCTGGACCTACTAACCACCCCCCTTGTAATACACCCCAGGATGCCATTGGCCTTCCTGGCCACAAGGGCACAGTGCTGGCTCATGGTCATCCTGCTGTCCACCAGGACCCCCAGGTCCCTTTCCCCTACACTGCTCTCTAATAGGTCATTCCCCAACTTATACTGGAACCTGGGGTTGTTCCTGCCCAGATGCAAGACTCTACACTTTCCCTTGTTATATTTCATTAAATTTTTCCCTGCCCAACTCTCCAGCCTGTCCAGATCTCGCTGAATGCTGGCACAGCCTTCTGGTGTGTCAGCCACTCCTCCCAGTTTGGTGTCATCAGCAAAGTTGCTGATAGTACACTCTGTTCCTTCGTCCAAAACATTGATGAATATATTGAATAATACCAGCCCCAGTACTGACCCTTGAGGCACTCCATTAGATACAGACCTCGAACTAGACTCCACCCCACTGACCATGACTCTCTGGCTTCTTTCCTTAAGCCAGTTCACAGTCCACCTCACTACCTGTTCATCCAGACTGCACTCCCTCAATTTAGCTGTGAGGATGCTGTGGGAGACTGTGTCAAATGCTTTGCTCAAGTCAAGGTAGACCACGTCCACTGCTCTGCCATAATCCATCCATCTTGTTATGTCCTCATAAAAGTCAATGAGGTTGGTCAAGCATGACTTCCCTTTGGTGAAGCCATGTTGACTGCCCCTAATGACCCTCCCTTCTTGCCCTTTTTGAAGACTGGAATGACATTTGCTTTCTTCCAGTCCTCAGGCACCTCTCCCATTTCCCAAGACTTGGAAAAGATGATGGAGGGTGGTCCAGCAATGACTTCAGCCAGCTCCCTCAGCACCTGCAGGTGCATCCTATCCGGACCCATGGATTTATGGATGTCCAGACCGCCTAATGCCCAATGTCATTACACCATTGAGTTTCATTTCTATAGTAACCAAGGGTAGCATTAATATTTTGCAGTTTATCCATTCATGTTCTCGTATATTGTTCTGACACTTTTCACAAACCAGGTTGATACAAGTGTCCATGGGCATAGATGCCAGCAGTTCCAGTTCTTGTGGTTCGATGTCTGCTTCCAGGAGGCAATTAATCCGAAGTGCCATGTTAGTATTATTACATTTCGTTGCAATGCCTCTGCATCGACCACTATTTTGAAACAGTCGTGTGATGCTGCTGTAGTCATCAAGGAAGACACCAACCAAGCATGTGTGGAACGGGTTTTCCGGAGACATCGTAGTTAGGCATATAGAGTCCTGGTCATTCATATTGGCTAAAGTAATCCACATGTCAGTCTTTGTCTGTGTGGGCATCCAAAACACAGCAGCTGCAACAATCATTGTCAGGAAGATAACACAGGTTTCACGTTTCGTGCCAGCAACCATTGCGGCCCTTGATCTGTAAAGACACAAGCATAGCCTCTCCCCTAGGTTATCAATTGATGTGGCCTTTTCCATTGACCATTAACTAGTGATTTGGCCATAACTAATGTAGATTCTTTCTGATTTAGCATGTTTTTGGGTCACACTTGCCAAGTGTTTCATCACAGGGCAAATTTGGGCTGCACCACTTAGATATAAGTGATTCATCACATACAATGCTTTTGACAATTGGTTTTGTGGTGTTTCCCCTAATGCCCCCCTTTTTTTTAAAAAAAAACAAACAAAAACACAGTTCAGAATTAGATACGTGCGTTGGACCTTGACTATGTACTCAGAATCACAAATCAAATTTAGAGGTTCCTCCTTAAAAAGCTCTAAGTAATTTAAAGCTGTGCCAAGTTCTGCTAATTGGGTTGAACCTTCAATAATTTTTACAGAATGATGCCAATTGTTATCTTCACACCAAACCACTACAGCTTTATGAGACTTCCCAGAACCATCAACAAAAACTTTGCAAGTATGTGGGATCAGACCAAATACAAGTATGGCCTATGGCCTGATATTAAAGACTTGCAGGTTCTGCAGCAATTTACATTTAGGCATGCCAAAAGCTGTGCTGTTAAGAAAACCAGGTAGTGCAATTTATAGAGACATAGATTACAAATTAAAAAAAAATCAGAATTAAATTTCACAAATGGTACATATATGACAAAAGGATCATGGCCTATTAAGACTTAAATTCATTCCCTGCATTTTCTTGATCAGAGTGACAACTGGTATATAAGTCGGTATATCAGTTTGCTAGCAATCTCATTATACTGACCCGCAATAGCCACAGGTTGTTTCTATGTTGTAGCTATAAATAGACAAATCTGCAAGTCCAATCGAATGCAGTCAGCCTGTAAGGTTGTCATAAATTTATTCTTCAAAGTTTCCAACTCCATTTTGGCTGTCATATTTATTGGATATTGTTTTCCCTTACCGGATCCAAGTCCTGTTTCAGATGTATCAGTGTAGTATTTGCTTTATCAAAACATTGGCTGTTAATACTAGTGGAAATACAGCATTTGAAATTTCCTTGGAGATTTCTCACTTGCAGCAAGCAGATCTGTGCCATCCAAGCAGCTTCTTGTAGGCCATGGAACTAAACAGAATTCTCAGAAAATGTTATTTGAGCTTACAATTTACTTAAATCTTAACCTAAGAGAGGTATAGGACTTTCTGTCAAGTACAAGAATTCATGTAGTAAAACGTTGTTCCAGATTTGGCATTCTATTGGTCTCAAAAAATGGCCTTTCTTTCGTTCTCTCCCATGACCTCAAAAACTAGCATGGTGAATTTACTAAGAAGTCTCTTAAAACTAGTTACCACAGAATAAGTCTATTAACAAATTTTTGGTTTAATTTTCCAGTTTCATTAGAACTATGGGTCTGCTAAGGATGCCTTTAAACTTCACCCTCTGACTGCTCCATTCAGTATTACATCGCTGCAGTGGGGGGGAGAGAAAACCCCCTTTTCACCGCTTTAAAAGTGGGCAGCCAGGTTTTTCCTTTTTTTTTTTTTTCTCTTCTTGCTGAAGTTTAGATATAACCAAGGCCACGCAGCTGGTATAATGGCTGGTACGAAGTAGGAGGCTCTGGGAAACTCCTCAGTTATAATGAGCTGCACACAGGTCTGGGATATTTTGCTCTTTTGTTTTCCCATTTCATTCCAACCATAATACACTTTATATGCAATTCCAAGTAGCTCAGCAATAGTTACATTCCTTAGCTCCATTTACCTTTTACAATTTAGAAATGTCAAAAAACAGTATAAACCAGTATAATAAACATAAATCCATTATTCTATTTTCCTAGATCCAAATCAGTTAATATTGTAGCAACTTTTAAATACAACCTCTTCCAAATTCTCATCTATCATAGCATTTTAACAATTTAAATGCTTTTCTAACAATATAAGCAATTACTCTAACGTGTAAGGATGCATCCTAAGGGGGAGCAAGGTGGAATTTTAGCAGTGGAACCGGTTCCCATTTTGTAATTATCTCCCCAAACAAGATTTTTTTGGTACAAAATATGAATATGCAAACTAAAATACTGAGCTCAGATGTGAAAACCAAATACCCAGTTCAAATATGCAGATGGATCACAGTCACACATACAGTGCCCATCGGCACCCGCCCCCCCAGCGAGCTGGACTGGGCAAGGCCTTTTTTTTTTTTTTCTTTTAATCACAGAGTTGCACAAGTCTGAATGCTGGAATAAAGGTAGCATGCTAGAAAGAAAAATAACAGCTACTACACACAAAATTTACCATCACATTCACGCAGTAAAGAACTAAATTACTTATGATCTTCTGTATTATCACAAGAAGCACATTTTGAGTCAATGGATTCTCATGATTTAACAGACTGTGAACTTATCGTACCATATAACAAAGACCTACCAAAACTGCAACATGCGTAAACCGATACTCACAAAGAAAACAGGTTAATGAGGAAAGCATCTTGCAGACTTTAGCAAGTTTACTGTGACCTGTGTGTTATCAGTTAACTCTCTCTCAGCTTGTTGATGTTCAAACCGTTCCAGCTGTAAAACTGTCTGTAATGATCTAATGATCTCTTGTAGAGATTTATTTTGTCCTGCTCTTCTCACCTTAAAAACAACATTAATTGCAACAAAATTCTATTCTCCGGACACTTTTACCAATCATTTAACTTATACAGCAGCCAACACTGATTTCAATATTTAACAAGATCTTCCTTCCTTATAATTCCGAGTGCTTTCCTAAGTTTTAAAACACCTCCCAATACTGATTTTTTTTAGGAACACAACTGAAAACAATTATTCCTGACCCCATCTTGCAAGTAAAAACCTTGAGAAGAGGGAGGGAGGGAGGGGGAGAAAGGCACAGGGCTCCTTGCAGCGTGAATGGGAAAAGCGGGGAGAAGGTTTTACGGCGCACTTAAAAACAACTAGTAAAACAATTAACTCGCATTCCTCACAAGCTGCTTGATTTTCAGAGAGGCAATAAACAGGAGCACATAATATAAATATAAACATATATATAATAAAAGCATATATATATATAATATAAACATAATATAATATAAACTCGCAAATAACATGTTTATAGCAAACATTAGCATTCTTTACTGCTAATCTCAACACTAGTGCTTCCTTAGCTTCTAAGTTTTCGACCTGCTTACTGATGGCCTCTTGAAGGTGGTCAATAAATTGCATGTAATTCTCATTGGGACCCTGATTAACAGTTGCAAATGATTTGGCTGCTTTGTCAGTTTCAGGCACCTTTATCATAGCTTGATATGCGAGGTCTGTTGACTGCCTCAGGATTTCAGAAAGTTATCGTGTCTGTAGTTGTGGTGTGTCAATTAGTGTCTCTTCCAAGAGTTGTGGGATACCTGCCACTGTCAACAAATCCCCATCGTTCCGTCCTAAATGATCTATAGCTGTTACATTGTATAGGTCTAATTTTGCTTGAGTCTTTCATAGTTTTTATCTGATCTCGGGGCAACATGTACACATACTGTTTTTCCTGTTAACTTTAAAAAAAAAAAAAACGCTGCAGACCCTTATCCTCATCTGAGTCATCAGATAACGTGGACTTGAACGGTGCTGGAGAATCACCGGCAACTGGGGGGTTGGGGGTTTGGAACAGTTTGGCCCAGAGAAGCCACCCCCCTCCGCTGTGTCTGCATGTTCCCATTGCTCTTTTAATCCTCTCAAAGTCTCTAGCAACAAGTGCCATGTTGTTAACAGTTCATTTGTTTCTTTGCATCTTTCAGTAGTGCTTTGCCCCATAGTAACATAGTCCTTTTTAAATTCAATTCCAGAGGGCTAATACCCTGCTTCTTCAGAAGCAACTTCCATGCAGATAATACAATACCCTCTTCTTTAGATAAGTTTCCCCCCATGTTCCCAGTAGCTCACCTACTCCTTAGCGAGGTGTCTTTTCAACGATCCGGATCTTCGGCAGCTCTCCTCGGCTGCTCTATCAGCTGTACCGGGCTCCGTCTCCACAGCTCTTCTTCGGCTGTTCACAGCTTCTCTCTGTCTCCTTGTCATGCGAGATCCTCTTCAGGCAGGATCACGTCGGGGTCACCAGATGTCGTGGTTGAGACGGACAAACGACATAGACCAAGTTCTTCCAGGATGAAAGTAGTAGATGCCATTTATTGCCACAAGTGCATTTTTATACAATTCTACCAGTTCATGTGTCTCTTCACTATTGGTTACAAGTTACAGCAGTAACATGTCATTGGCTATTTTTGCTATCATCAATATTACTTTTCTACTCCCTTCTCTCTCACGGGTACATCCTTAAAATCTCCGGATACTCCTTTACTCCCATCTTTCTCACAGGTAGGCCTTCGTATCTTCAAGGCTTATTTCTGGTCCCATGCCCTCCATCAGGGAATCCACGGACTCACCGTAGTCCCCCACAGATTTCCCCTAGCAATTGCCTGAAAAGGCTAAAGTCTGCCTTGCTGAAATCCAGGGTTGCAATTCTGCTTGCTATCCTGCTCCAACCGCATGAGATCCTGAACTCCACCATCTCATGGTTGCTGCAACCAAGGCAGCCCTCAACCTTTACTGCTTCAACCAGACCCTCCTTGTTAGTGAGGATGAGGTCCAGCACTGCACCTCTCCTAGTCAGCTCCTCCACCCTTTTCATCAGAAAGTTATCATCAGTGCACTGGAGGAACCTCCTAGACTGTGGCTGGCCGGCCGAGTAGTCCTTCCAGCAAACATCAGGGAAGTTAAAATCCCCCACCACAACCAGGGTGTGTGACTGTGAGGCTGCTCTCAGCTGCCTGTAGAAGACCTCATCAACTTCCTCACCCTGATCTGGTGGCCTGTAATAGACGCCCACAATAGTATCACCCTTGCCAGCCTGCCCCTTAACACAGACTCTCAACTCGCTCCTCATCCGTGCCTGGACAATACTCAGTACATTGTAGTTGCTCCCTCACATAAAGAGCAACTCTACCACCACACCTGGCTGGCCTGTCTTTCCTGAAAAGGACATAGCCATCCATGACCACATTCCAGTCATGTGTGCTGTCCCACCATGTCTCTGTAATTGCCACCAGGTCATAGTCTCCTGCCCTAACACAGGTTTCTAACTCCTCCTGCTTATTCCCCATGCTGCATGCATTGGTGTACAGGCATTTCAGAGAGCAAGCTGAGCACTCCGATTTCACCTCAGGGGTATGGGAGGCCTCCCAGCCCTCATGAACTCTAGAGTGCTGCCCTACTGATGCAAGCCCAGCTACCACCCCATCCCCCTTTGAGTCTAGTTTAAAGCTCTCCAAATGAGCCCTGCTAATTCCTGTCCCAGCATCCTTTTGCCCCTGCGAGATAAACCTTTCCCACGTACCACTGTTTGGACTGGTGTCTTGTAAAACCAGCTGTTTTCAAAGTACCCAAAGCCCTGCCTGTAGCCAGTTGTTTAGGGACTGGATTTTTCTGTTCCCTCCCACATCATCACCCAAAACTGGAAGGAGGGAAGAGAAAATCACTTGAGCCCCAGACTCTTTTACCATCCGTTTCAAGGCCTTGAAATCTTTTTTCATTCCTGTCAGACTGCAGGATGCAGCTTCCTCCCCATCTTTCTGAAAGATCAGCAGTGGGTAGTAGTCCATCGGGTGTACCAGGTTGGGGAGCGTTCTGTTGATGTCCCTGATCCGGGCTCCAAGTAGACTGCACACTTCCCGATGTTGAGGGTTAACTCTGCAGATTGGGCCCTCGATCCCTCTCAGAAGGGAATTGCTTAGTACAATTACCCTTCTTTCTTTCTTATCTGAGGCGGTCTTGAGGTGTGGGGTCAACTGCCTCTTTCTATGTGACCTCGTAAGTGGGCCTTGCACCACATCCTCACCTACCTCCTCTTCAAGATCCAGGAGCTTAAACCTATTACGGAGGGGCACCTGGGGAAACAATCAGGTAGAGAGGGGGGTTGCCCATGGCCCCAAACTGGAACTCGCTTCCAACCCTCATCATCTTTTCTGTCCTCTACCTCTGCCTGACAGCGACAGGGAAGGGGCTGTCTCAGGTCTTCTCCCTCTGCCTGAAAGGGCAAGGGGTTCATCACCTTTTGGAGAGTATCCCCCTGGAGCCTGGGAGTTACTCCACCAGTCAGTTTCTTTTTCACACTTCCTGATTGACCTCAGTGTCTCGACCTCCTCCTTAAGTTTTGCAACCATGTAGAGTAGATCTTGCACCTACTCACACCTCACACAGGTGGGATGCTGGCCATCCTCCCCCAGCAGCAGCAGGCTCTGGCACTCCCTGCAGCCAGAAACCTGAATAGCCACGTTTTGGGGCAGATAGTCTGTCTGAGTTCCTACAGTCTTCTTCAGACAACCTCTCTTCCTGGTCAAGACCATGGTCAGCAACAGTATGAAACACTGGCAATAAGGGAGAGTCTAACTAGTAAAAGGTGACAACCTCTACACCCTAGTGCATGAGTTACCACACCCGCTGCTGCAGTACAGCGTGGGTGCTACTTACCCATATCACAAGCCAATTGCCCCTTCCAGCACCTGGTGGGCCCTCCCCGAGACTTTTTCAAGACGAGGGGCGGGGGAGTGATCCCCCTCGCCGTGGTAACGCCCACTCCACGTCAACTGCTCTCGCAAGGGCTGCCGGGTCTCTAGAGAACGAAAGTGCCTGATTGAGAGAAAAAAGAACCAAAAAAAAGGCTTCTCTGTACCTCAAAGATTTCGCTTAATCGGGACCCGCCGAGCTGCCTCCGATCAGCTGATATCAGGATCCATGCTTATCAATAACTTAGCATTCCATTGCTATGTTTACCATAACATGTATCTGGTTCTCCAGGAAAGTACAGCTAATATGAAGGCTTTAGCTGACAGGCAAATTCACTAAAAGAGAAACTTGTTTTTTAACAAAACCAGGACAGGGTGTGAATCTGTATGTGAATTTTACATAAGGTTAAAATAAGAAAACATTAAAATGCGGTACT
The DNA here is from genome assembly GCF_963082525.1 of Nesoenas mayeri. NCBI lineage: Eukaryota > Metazoa > Chordata > Aves > Columbiformes > Columbidae > Nesoenas > Nesoenas mayeri. Next base: position 10,727,717 of record NC_137553.1, on the reverse strand, counting down.
GATTCATAAATTTTGTAGGTGTCCTGTGTATGCACAACTCAAAATGGCACACTGTTTCTTAAAAATAAATAAATACCAGGTCTTCTGTTCATCCAAAGCTTACTTCTCAGCTTTTACCTCTAACGTACATGGGGGTTTTTTATCCAAGTAGCAAGAAGCTATGATGCTATGATCTGAAATAGGCACTATACTTTGTCGTATTTCTGTTGGCACTGTTTAACATACTGTATCTTTTGTTTCAGGTTTGTAACAGTGTGTTTAACAGCTGGGATCAGTTTAAAGATCACTTGGTAATACACACCGGTGACAAACCCAACCATTGTACCTTATGTGATTTGTGGTTTACTCAAGGCAGTGAGCTGAGAAGGCATCTCAAAGACATGCACAATATTTCAGAACAAATAGTGACAGAAGAGGTTCTTCCAGCGGAAGCTGTGGAAGCTGAAGCAGTTACATCAATGACTATAATAGAACAAGTGGGGCAAGTCCATGTCCTACCAGTAATTCAGGTACAAGTGGATCCTGCACAGGTAACTGTGGAACAGATGCACCAGGATCTCATACAGGACAGTCAAGTGAAAGGCACACAGATGGAGGAACTGCAACAAGTGCAAATTAGTTACTTGGAAGTTGAACACATTCAGACTGAACAAGGTGCTGAAGTTCATGTGGAGCAGTTACATGTCGAGCATGTAAATCAAATACAGATGGAAGAAGTACAGGCGGAACTTATAGATGGAACAAACCTGGAACAAGTACAATATGGAAGTGTTAATCAAGGAGGAGCAGAAGCAAAGGAAACTAGTCAAGTAGATGATATAGATAAGGAAGATCATGAACAAGCTGAAGACTTAAAAACTCAACAATTAGTGGACACAGAATGAAAAGGTAGATGACTAGGACAAATAATCACACTGTGCAGGTTTAGGAATTAAATACCCAATTATTTTTGTTAGCTTTTATATTGGTTTTTGAACCATCAGTCATAATCTTTCCAATATGCTGTCCATAGGAAGATGGACAAGTGGACCAAAGTTAGCTTTCTTCATGTGCAACTAAACTTTTCTCATATGTGAAAAATAACTTTCCCATTCATGTAATACCATGGAACAGAAACTACCACAGAGATAGACAGCTTTGTGAGGATTTTAATAATGAATAGCTTGTATCACTGTGACAACGTCCCTGGGTATTTGTAAGAGTAACTTTACCTCTTTTCCTCTTGCCATAGAAGTAAACTCTTGTTATGGATTTACAAGGTGTCTGTAGCAGAACAGTCAGTGAAATCTGGTGGGTTCTAATGTAAGTGACCGATCGGGTACCTGTGAATTTTCTGTTCAGGCTATTTGCTGTTTCCTAACAGTGGTCTGTAACTTTCAGGCTAGGGAAAAAACAATGTTGCTGGAGGTCTCAGAGCACAAAAATCCTGTGCCTTTTCAACAATGGTTAAATTTCCACAAACCTAGAGTGTTCAGTAACCTAGTTCAGTAAAAGGCAATGTAGGTAATGTTATAGTGCTTTCTAGTTTTGCTTAAAATTATCAGCTACTGATTTTTTTTTTTTTTCATTAAGTTGGGGGGCAGATTCCATGTGGAGGCAGCAGGACATTCTAAAAGGGATGCTTTAAATTAGGAAAAGCTCGGTAGAATCTGTGGTAAACATGAACTAGAAGAAAGCTACCAGCAGACTCTTCTATTATAAATCATCATTTTGAAAATTACTATTTGTAAACATAAATATAGAGAAGACTTGTCTCTGTGGTATCAGGTTCCTGGTTTTGTCTTTTGTTTTTTGTTTGTTTGTGGGTTTTTTTGTGTGTTTCTTTTAAATTAAATTCTGACACTTGACACAAATATGTTGTACTAAAAGTAAAATCCATAGGTATAAGTGCTAAAATGTGGATTGAAAAGTAGGAGTGTAAATATTTTAATTAATATTAGACAATAAAACAATACCAGCTGTGAAATATTGCATTATTTGCTTCATCCAATAAATTAGGAACAACTGAGTGACTGGTAATCACAGTGCCAGATCCCAGTGGCAAGAATCAATCTCATTTTAATAAGAGTAATAGCTCATTACTGTAAAGTTAAGTTTGTTTAGAAAATACTTATCTAGCTCTAAGGATGCTAAGGACTTCTAATTCTCAATCATTGCCTTGAGATTAAAGGTGCCTCTATACTTCTGAAAAACTTTCTTTTCAAAGCCTTAACTAAAGGGAGGAATTTTTGCAAGGACGTTCCCTAATGCCCTTTGTAATCCTGTAGACCTTAGTTAAAATCAGGCCTTTCTATTCAATCTTCTCCAAATGCAGAATTATTTCCTGAGATTTGTGCTTTTATTTAGTCTCATTCAAATGATTCTTGTGTTTCATCGTAGCATAGCCTTTGAGAAACTGTTGTAAAACAAACATGAATCTCAATTAAAATTTCAAACAATTTGATTAACATAACTTGCATTCTTTTTTTATGATGTTTTGTGTTTTCGGAGATGCAAGTAATACATGATGAACATGAATAATAAACTCCAAATCAATCTGGAACTTCTACAGGATTTGCTACTCCAGCTCGATCCCTACAAGTCGATGGGACCTGATGGGATTCATCCAAGGGTGCTGAAAGAGCTGGCTATGTCATAGTGAGACCTCTCTCCATGATTTTTCAGTGCTCCTGGGAATCTGGAGAGGTCCCAGATAACTGAAAGCTGGCAAATGTTGTCCCAGTCTACAAGAAGGGCAACAGAGATGACCCTGGCAACTACAGGCCTGTCAGCCTCACTTCTGTGCCTAGCAAAATCATGGAGAAGATGGTTCTGGGAGTTATCAAAAAACATCTGAACGACAACGCAGTCAATGGTCCCAGCCAGCACGGGTTCATGAGGGGAAGGTCCTGTTGAACAAATTTAATTTCATTCTACGACAAGGTTACCCACCTAATTGACCAAGGGAAGCCTGTCGATGTGATCTTTTTGGATTTCAGAGAAGTCTTTGATACTGTCTCTCACAGTATCCTCCTGGACAAGATGTCCAGCACACAGCTAGATAAACTCATAATACAGTGGCTGATGGGCCAGGCCCAAAGGGTTCTAGTCAGGTTGGTGACCAGTCACTAGTGGGGTTCCACAGGGATCCATCTTAGGGCCAGCACTCTTCAGTGTCTTTGTAAATGACTTAGACTCAGGACTTGAGAGAATACTTAGTAAGTTTGCCGATGACACAAAATTGGGAGGAGCTGTTGACACTCTCAAGGGCAGAGAGGCCTTGCAGAGGGATCTGGACAAATTGGAGAACTGGGCAATCACCAACCTCATGAAGTTCAACAAGGGCAAGTGCCAGATTTTGTACCTGGGACACAGCAACCCTGGCTGTACGTACAGACTGGGGGATGAGATGCTGGAAAGCAGCTCCTTCAGGTGCATTCACCTGCTCTGGCATGGGGTCCTCCATGGACTGCAGGTGGATATCACCTCCATTGTGCACCTCCATGAGCTGCAGGGGGACAACCTGCCTTACCTGCCTTACCATAATCTTCATCATGGCCACAGGGAAATCTTTGCTCCAGCACCTGGAGCACCTCATTCCCCTCCTTCTTGACTGACCTTGGTGTCTGCAGAGTTGTTTTTCTCACATATTCTCACTCCTCTCTCCCTGCTGCTGTCCCCCCTCTTCTTAAATATGTTATCACAGAGGCACTACCACCATAGCTGATTGGCTCAGCCTAGGCTAGCTGTGGGTCTGTCTTGGAGCCAGTTGGCACTGGCTCTATTAGACACTGGGGCAGCTTCTGGCATATTCCTCACAGAAGCCACCCCTATAGCCCCCCTGCTACCAAAACCTTGCCATGCAAACCAAATATACAAGTAACCTAAACTTGAATTCCTGTAGCATTGACAAGGCTGTAGGAAGACTCCCACTGATGTTAACAAGCCTTGCCTTGAGCCTGTGCTTATGCCACTGAAGGAGTTTTAATAATTTTGATAATATTTTGTTGCTGCTGTTTTAATTTCTGTGTTAATTTGCCTAGAGAAAGTATATTGGCTAGAAGGAATTATTTTCCTCGGTGAAGTTACTGATATAAGATCCCACATTTTTGTAATGCTGACTTTTTAAAAAATATTCTAAACAAAATAGAGTGTTTCCAATTGCTCCCTCCAGCTGAAGGTGTAACTCTGAGTATGATATCCTTTGTTGGGACTGTAATCCAATTCATGAAAACACTGTTATATCCTGGTGCCTTGCTCTGCAAAAGGAACAGAAAAACTCACCTGCTGCAAAAGTGGTGCTTCATGGGTAGACTCACCTTGGGGGCTCACGGATTAATTACACAGAAATGAGGGGAGAAGAGGGGGTTTTGCTGTTAGAAATTGAGTAAACAAGAGACAGTGCCAATGTGGGTGTTTTTTTTGTTATTTAAATGCAGATTATTTGAAAGAAACTTGTGTTTTATTTGACATCCTCTTATGCTAGGGCTAATTGGAGCCTAAAGCCAAAATATTTTCATTCTAAGAAATACCATGCTGTTGATAGAGGGAACTAACATTTTAAGGGTTAACTAAACATATAATGGGTGCCTACTAACGAACTAACACTTTAAGGCTTAGCCACACAATAAGTGCTTAGTTTAGAGCTTTATGTAAACTTACGTTAAGAAAAACAGAACCCCATCGAATGCCAAGATAAGAAGTTTTACTGCACCTAGCTGTAAACTTGAGGAGACAAGATAACGAAGATTTACAGCAAAAGGGGGCGCCAGTCTGGTTTCAATCGACTTGGCAGCTTGGGTTCCAGTCAATTCAACACAATGAGCCAAAGGTAAAAAGTTCACTGTGACGAAGCTGAAGGAGCCTTCATCCAAAGACCCCTCCTCAAGACCACCAGATGGCACTGCACAGGCGCAACAGGGCGGGGTCAAGGAGGAGACTATGGAAATGATTACCTGGGACTCATTTTAATCAGAAGTGGGGAAAGGTTATGAATATGTATAGGCGTTCCTGGGGTCATTATGAATGTGTAACACCTTACTGTATTTAAACACACCTCATATTGTTAGAAGTTGTGCATGAATGGTGGAACGATCCCCCTTGCGCCTGACGTCGAAATAAACATACCTGCTTTATAACTTTGTGAGTTGTAAAGTCTTATGACTTTATAGGTTGTAAAGTTGTTTCCACGCATCACTGTGTTCAACATAAACATATGAACAGTTCCATGAAAGAAGCCAGGACATGTGTGCTAGGTCGGTTGAGATAGGGTTAATTTCTACATTGCCAGGATGGCTGACCCAGAACTTGGCCAAAGGGGTATTGGATACCATATAAGGTCATGCTCAGTTACAAAGAGGACAAGTCAGGGAGGCAGTCTCTCTCCTTCTTGCTCTCACTGCCAGGAGCAGGGCTGTCCAGGATGCTCGGTTCTCTCTCAACCACGCGGTTTGGTGCTTTTGTATTTTAGGCGTGAGCCGCGGTTTGGGGCTGAGGGGGTGTGTTTTTGGCGCAAGTGGTGGCTGGGGTAGTGGGGGAGTTCGGCGTGAGCTGCGGCTGGGAGGCCACTGCTTCGGAGAGGGGCAGGCTGCTGTTCTGGGGCCACCACTTGGTGAGACTGCCACGTGGTCGGGTTGCGGAGTGTGTCTATTGCTTTGTAGGTTCTTTCATTATTGTTGTTACTGTTTGGTTTTTTTTCTTCACTGTTCGTTAAACTGTTCTTATCCCAACCCACAAATATTGCCTTTGTTTTCTGATTCTCTTCCCTCTCCCTTCTGGGGGTGGGCAAGGGGTAAGCGAGTTGCGAGTTTTAGCTGCTGGCTGGAGGGGGAATGGGGCTAAACTACGATAGTCCTTTTTTTCGCGAGCCAGGCAGGAGGAACTAAGGGTTCAGACAAAGACAGAGCTGACCAGAGTGTGTTAAAATTTACTAGTTAAGTAGTCACGATGTTTCTTTGTTTGTCCATGTGGCTGTTTTATCTGAATTTCTACATGCCCTATGTGTTCTCTGCGGTGCTGTTTATTATATCTGGGAAAAGGCTTGAGTTTATTATATTGCTGTCCTACTTGTATGTCTCTGTTGGTATTTTTATACGGTATTGTTGATATTTCCATACCTCGGGTGCCATCTCAGAATTTAATAGTAATCACACCCAGTCTATAGGGAAGACAGAGGGAGGGAATTTTCCCCAGCTTTTTCACCTCCCTTTTCTCCTCTGGCCTAGGTACAACAGTTTTTGAAAATTTTGAACACCCTGGGGATATTCAAGCTGGCACACTTTTGTTGCTATGACTCCTGAATGTGTCTCAGGTCATACACAGGGTGAAATAAATAACTTATGCTTTTTCTATGGATAAACAACATTTAATCCAATTCCTTGTATTCCTTAAACACGTGTTCATTAGAGCATAAGCAAAACAGCGCTGGGTGCGTGGGGGATTCACTCCGCCCAACACATACACCTTTAAACAATAAGAAGTGTGCTTAAATACAGTAAGGTATTACATATTCATAATGACCCCAGGAATGTCTATACATATTCATAACCTTTCCCCGCTTCTGATTAAAATGAGTCTCAGATAACCATTTCCATAGACCCTCCCCTGTTGCGCCTGCGTAGTGCCACTTGGTGAATTTGAGGAGGGGTCTTTGGGGGTCTTTGGATGAAGGCTCCTTCAGCTTCGTCACAGTGAACTTTTTACCTGTGGCTCATTATGTTGAATTGACTGGGACCCAAGCTGCCAAGTCGATTGAAACCAGACTGGCGCCCCCTTTTGCTGTAAATCTTCGTTATCTTGTCTCCTCAAGTTTACAGCTAGGTGCAGTAAAACTTCTTATCTTGGCATTCGATGGGGTTCTGTTCTGCTTAACATAAAGCTCTAAACTAAGCGTTTATTGTGTGGCTAAGCCTTAAAGTGTTAGTTCGTTAGTAGGCACCCATTCTAAGTTATAGTTAACCCTTAAAATGTTAGTTCCCTCTGTCAATATAACTTCATATACGAGTTTCATGGAGCTTAACCACCTTTTCCTTTTTCCAGGTTCAGAGTCCGTGCCTCATTTGGTTATATCTGTAAACATTAAACATCTTAGAACGAATCACAAAAGGATGACTTAAAAATATCACTCATAGATTTGCCCCAAGGTTGGACGGTCATGGGTGGAACAGCATATGGGAAAACATGGGCAGGTATCTAGAGAATTTCTTGCCTCCAATGGTTTGGAGTTTCACTCCTGAACAACTGCAGGACCCTGATGAGGTGACAGAATATTTAAAAGGAAAATGCTCTGGTTATTCCAAAGAAGCACAATTTACTGCACTAACGTGAGGAATAAACTCTACAACTAGAGATGAGTTATAAAGCAGGTATGATTATTCTGGCACCAGGGTGCAAGGGGATCGCTCCTCAAAGCTTGCACACCTTTCACTTCAAAAGGTAGCTATTTTATGTTAACACATCATACATATTCAGAATAGGGGTTGAATTAGTTCCAGGAATAGGAGTGGTTATTATAATAATTTCTCCAAACTCATTATCATAGGGCTCCTCCTCCTTTTGGATGAAGGCTCGCAGTCTTCTTCACTGTGCATTTTTAACCTTTGGTCTGGTATGCTGAGTTGGCTGAAGCCCAAACTGCAGACCTGGTTGCAACTGGATTGTCTTCTCCTTGCATGCTGGAGGCTCCTGTTATCTCACCTGCCAAGGATGCAGGCTCCTGTTATCTCTGTTAAGCTGACCCCATTGTATACATTCTTAACTGTTGTCGAGTTACACAATACATTGCTGTCTACACAGTAACTTTCTACTAAACTGTATATCAGCACTGTGCTGGGCCCTGGCCAGTATTTATCAAACACTGCTCAACACCATGCAGTACCTCAAGGGGGAAGAGAGAGATAAACCAGCAGGCACTGCAGCTACTCCCACCCTTGTGCCAAGCACTGCAGCTGCTCAAACCCCAGCAACAGGCACTGTGGCTACCCAGACTCAGGCAGCAGGTGCTCATTATGAAACAGAGAACCAATCCACATCTGTATCAGTTGCCCCTATACAGAAAAAGAAATACACAAAGATATCAGTTTGCTTAGTGAGGGAAGATGATGACCCAGCCTCATCACGAGTACAGGAGGAGGAGGCAGAACCAGAGATAATCATCCAATCTCTATCCCCAGGTGAGCTGCGGGATATGCAAAAGGATTTCAGCCACCAGGATGGCGAGCACATTGTTGCTTGGCTGTTCTGATGCTGGGACAATGGGGCCGGTAGCTTGGAATTAGAGGGTGGGAAGCCAAGCAGCTGGGATCCCTGTCTAGGGAAGGGGGCATTGACAAGGTGATTTGGAAAAAGACACAAACCCTCAGCCTTTGGAGGCAACTTCTGTCAGGTGTGAAGGAAAGGTATCCCTTCAAGGAAGATGTTACCTGTCACCTGGGCAAGTGGACCACCATGGAGAAAGGTATCCAATACTTGATAGTATTAGCTGTGCTGGAGGTGATTTATAATGACCCCAATAACAAGGATTTACCCATACATCCCGATGAAGTCCAATGCTCACAACCAATGTGGCAGAGGTTCCTGCAGAGTGCACCATTGTCCTATGCCAGCTCATTGGTAGTAATGTCCTGAAAAGAAGGCAAGGAACAAATGGTGGATGAATTAGCTGGCTATCCTGGTTTTGTTAAAAACAAGTTTTTCTTTTAGTGAATTTTCCTTTCAGCTAAAGTCTTCTTAGTAACTGCACTTTTCTAAAGGATACACGTTTTGGTAGACATAGCAATGGAATGCAAGGTTGCTAATAAGGATGCACATCCTGTAAGTGAGAGGGGTAAGGAGAAGTGAACTGAAACAGGTGACTAAAATTGACCAAGTATTCCATCCCATTCACGTGATACTTCATATAAAAGTGGGAGATCATGAGGATCTCGTCCCTTTTTTTCCCTCTTGGACTATGACCAACATTAGGAGAGGACCTTGCGAGTCTTCCCTGTGAACCGAGGCCTAGTGACAGACTGAATCCACTTCCAGTTTGCTGCAGAGTCCAGTCCAGGACTTCTGAGTGCAGGCTCTGCTGCTGCTGGAGCAGTGCTGATCTTTGCCAGGACTTTCAAGATTGGTTTTGTATATTTTGTATTATTTTCTCTACTTTATTAGTAGCATGAGTAAAACATTTCTAATTTTTTCCAACTCTCTCTCTCTCTCTCTGTCCTTCTTTGCTTTCCAGTTGCCTGTACTTAGTGGGGAGGGGGGGCCAAAGGGGGGCTGGGGGAGAGAGGGAGTTAACAAAGCATCTGCCACGGTTTATTGTCACCTTGCAATCAAACCTTGACAGATTGATTGGCGTCCAACGTGGGGCAGAGAAAGGGTTAAAATTTTACAGTATCACAGTATGTTTGGGATTGGAAGGGACCTCAAAAGATCATCTAGTCCAATCCCCCTGCTAGAGCAGGAACGCCTAGGTGACGTCGCACAGAAACATGTCCAGGCGGGTTTTGAATGTCTCCAGAGAAGGAGACTCCACAACTCCCCTGGGCAGCCTGTTCCAGTGCTCTGTCACCCTTACTGAGAAGTTTCTTCTCAAATTTAAGTGGAACCTCTTGTGTTCCAGCTTGATCCCATTACTCCTTGTCCTATCATTGTTTGCCACTGAGAAGAGCCTGGCTCCATCCTCGTGGCACTCACCCTTTATATATTTATAAACATTAATAAAGGTCACCCCTCAGTCTCCTCTTCTCCAAACTAAAGAGACCCAGCTCCCTCAGCCTTTCCTCATAAGGGAGGTGCTCCACTCCCTTAATCATCTTTGTTGCCCTACGCTGGACCCTCTCCAGTAGTTCCCTGTCCTTCTTGAACTGAGGGGCCCAGAACTGGACACAATATTCCAGATGTGGTTTCAACAGGGCGGAGTAGAGGGGAAGGAGGACCTCTCTCGATCTACTAACCACCCCCCTTCTAATACATCCCAGGATGCCATTGGCCTTCCTGGCCACAAGGGCACAGTGCTGGCTCATGGTCATCTTGTTGTCCACCAGGACCCCCAGGTCCCTTTCCCCTACACTGCTCTCTAATATGTAATTTCCCAACCTATACTGGAACCTGGGGTTGTTCCTGCCCAGATGCAGGACTCTACACTTTCCCTTGTTAAATTTCATTAGGTTATTCCCCGCCCAACTCTCCAGCCTGTCTAGGTCTCGCTGGATGGCAGCACAGCCTTCTGGCGTGTCAGCCACTCCTCCCAGCTTAGTGTCATCAGCAAACTTGCTGATAGTACACTCTATTCCCTCGTCTAAATCGTTAATGAATATATTGAATAATATTGGCCCCAGTACTGACCCCTGAGGCACTCCACTAGATACTGGCCTCCAACTAGACTCCGCACCATTGACTACCACTCTCTGGCTTCTCTCCTTAAGCCAGTTTGTAACCTACCTCACTACTCTATTCTCTAGACCACACCTCCTCAACTTAGCTGTGAGGATGTTGTGGGAGACTGTGTCAAACGCTTTACTGAAGTCAAGGTAGACCACATCCACCGCTCTGCCATCATCCATCCACCTTGTTACATTCTCATAAAAGGCTATGAGGTTGGTCAAGCATGACTTACCCTTGGTAAAGACATGCTGACTGCCCCTAATAACCCTCTCATCCTTGATATGCCTTGAGATGGCACCAAGGATAAGTTGTTTCATTACTTTCCCAGGGACGGAGGTGAGGCTGACCGGTCTATAATTACCTGGGTCCTCCTTCTTGCCCTTTTTGAAGACTGGAGTGACATTTGCTTTCCTCCAATCCTCAGGCACCTCTCCCGTTTCCCAAGACTTGGCAAAGATGATGGAGAGCGGTCCAGCAATGACTTCAGCCAGCTCCCTCAGCACCCGCAGATGCATCCCATCTGGACCCATAGATTTATGGATGTCCAGACTATTTAATTGCTCCCTAACCCAGTCCTCATCAACTAAAGCAAACTCCTCCATTGACCTGGCTTCATCTGGGGTCTCAGGGGTACAGGGCTCCCCAGGACAGCCTCCAACAGAGCAGACAGCGACAAAGAAGGCTGTGGGAAACTGCAGCGGGTCTGTGGAATCCTTGACAGAAAATATGAGAGTAGAGATCAGCCTTGAGATATTAAGATTTACCCTTGAGAAGGATGGGAGTAAAGGAGTATCTGGAGAGAGGAGAGATGTACCTGTGAGAGAGAAGGGGATAGAAGAATAACATGGATGATAGCAAGTTTAACCAATGAGATGTTAGTGCTGTAACTTGTAACCAATAGTGAAAAGACACATGAACTGGCAGAATTGTATAAAAATGCACTTGTAGCAATAAATGGCATCTATTACTTTCATCTTGAAAGAATTTGGTCCATGTCGCTTGTCCGTCTCAACCGCGACATGTGGTGACCCCGACGTGATCCTGCTTGAAGAGGATCTCGCCTAACAAGGTGACAGCGGAAAGCTGTGAACAGACGAAGAGCTGTGGAGATGGAGCCCGGTACAGCTGATAAGAACAGCCAAGGAGAGCTGCCGAAGATCTGGATCGATTGAAAAGACACCTCGCTAAGGAGGAGGTGAGCTACCGGGAACATGGGGGAAACTTATCTAAAGAAGAGGGTACTATATTATCTACATGGAAGCTGCTTCTGAAGAAGCAGGGTGTTAGCCTTCCGGAACTGACTTTAAGAAAAATGTTACTATGGGGCAAAGCACAAGGTTTAGAGGTTAATCCTGTGACAGCATTTAGTGTATCACAATGGATGGACTTGGGAGATAAATTGTTTGATAGTGCTACCCAAGGGTCCAAGGAAGCAACTGAACTGTTAACGATGTGGCGCTTATTATTAGATACTCTGAAAGAGTTAAAACAGCAACAGGCAGAGGCGGCCGAGGGGGGATGGTCTTCCTGGCTCTTCTGGGCCAGATTCGGAGAAAAAAGCAAGATTAAGTACTACTCCGACACCCCCTGTTACTAAAGATTCGTTAAAACCGTCCAAGTCCATATTATCTGACACGGACAAGGTTCCGCGGCACTTTCTTGAAAAGTTAAAAGGAATAAAGGAGGAGCGTACATATGTGTGGCCCCGAGATCAGATAAAAGCTATGAAAGACTCACATGAAAAAACAGCGTTATGGTCTCGGGAGGGGCCCTCAGAGAACCAGTCGGAGCACCAGTCGGAGCGGTGCGTTCGGCCGACCGCTCCGCTGTCATCGATCGCGGCTCGAGTCTCTCCTCGAGTCTCTCCTCTACCATCATCAACCACGGTTCCGCCGTCTGCGTCACCGCCATTAATCACAGTTCAACCCTCTGCCCCGCCGCTATCAGTCACGGGAAAAAAAAAAAAAAAAGACATTTTTTTTCCTATCCCCCCTTGCCTGGAGATTTAGGTGGGGAGGACCACCCCCCGTGGTGAGCCAGACCGAGTCAAATAACGTAATTTCTACAGATTTGGGTCCCTCCAACCTGCCCCCGCCTCCCTCCCACACTGAATTCCTGAGGGTGAGGGTAGAGTTTCAGAGCATAAACCAAAATTATCAAAAAGCTGGGATTTACCCTCAGTTTCGATTACAGTTAAACCACGGGACCCTGTGCATTTCTGGAAGAGACACTATACAGGCACGATAACTTTCTGAAATCCTGAAGCAGTCAACAGACCTCACATACCAAGCTGTGATGGGGGTGCCTGGGACCAGCAGTGCGGCCAAATCATTTGCAACTGTTACTCAGGGTCCCAGTGAAAATTACATGCAATTTATTGACCATCTTCAACAGGCTATCAATAAGCAGGTTGAAAACTTAGAAGCTAAGGAAGCATTGGTGTTGAAATTAGCAGTAGAGAATGCTCATGTTTACTATCTGCGAGTTTTACAGTACATATTATGCGTTTCTGTGTATTGCCTCTCTGAAAAATCAAGCAGCTTGTTAGGAATGTGGGTTAATTGTTTTACTAGTTGTTTTAAGTGCGCCGTAAAACTCTCTCCCTATTTTTCCCAGTCATGCTGCAAGCAGCACCCCTCCCTCCCTCCCCCTTCTCAAGGTTTTTACTTGCACGATGGGGTCAGGAATAATTGTTTTCAGTTGTGTTCCTAAAAATCAGTATTGGGAGGTGTTTTAAAACTTAGGAAAGCACTCAGAATTATAAGGAAGGAAGATCTTGTTAAATATTGAAATCAGTGTTCGCTGCTGTTTACATTAAATGATTGGTAAAAGTGTCCGGAGAATAGAATTTTGTTGCAATTAATGTTGTTTTTAAGGTGAGAAGAGCAGGACAACATAAATCTCTACAAGAGATCATTAGATCATTACAGACAGTTTTACAGCTGGAACGGTTTGAACGTCAACAAGCTGAGAGAGAGTTAACTGATAACACACAGGTCACAGTAAACTTACTAAAGTCTGCAAGATGCTTTCCTCATTAACCTGTTTTCTTTGTGGGTATCGGTTCAAGCATGTTGCAGTTTTGGAATGTCTTTGTTATATGGTACGATAAGTTCACAGTCTGTTAAATCATGAGAATTCATTGACTCAAAATGTGCTTCTTGTGATAATACAGAAGATCGTGAGTAATTTAGTTCTTTACTGGGTGAATGTGATGGTAAATTTTGTGTGTAGTAGCTGTTATTTTTTTTTTCTCTAGCATGCTAGCTTTATTCCAGCATTCAGACTTGCGCAACTCTGTGACAGGCTGTGTCTCATCTTGGTGTGGTGGATTTGGCTTTTCCATATGCACACCATGTAAAGAATCCTGGTTGTGGAATAACAGCTGTAGCGCACCAGATGAGACACTAAAAAAACCAAACCAAAACAAAAAAGGCCTTGCCCAGTCCAGCTCGCTGCGGCGGCGGGGTTACGGGTGCCAATGGGGCTCCAGCGCGCACTGACCTATTTTGTCAGGGAGACCCAGAGGTACCTCCACCTGGCTGAGCAGTAAGTGGCCCAAAGGTGCAATGCAAAAATTGAGATATTGTCTTAAATTAGTGTGACTGTGATCCATCTGCATATTTGAACTGGGTATTTGGTTTTCACATCTGAGCTCAGTATTTTAGTTAGCGTATATATATATATTTAGTACCAAAAGAATCTTGTTTGGGGAGATAATTACAAAATGGGAACCGTTTCCACTGCTAAAATTCCACCTTGCTCCCCCTTAGGATGCATCCTTACACATTAGAGTAATTGCTTATATTGTTAGAAAAGCATTTAAATTGTTAAAATGCTATGATAGCTGTGAATTTGGAAGAGGTTGTATTTAAAAGTTGCTAGAATATTAACTGATCTAGATTTAGGAAAATAGAATAATGGATTTATGTTTATTATACTGGTTTATACTGTTTTTTGACATCTCTAAATTGTAACAGGTAAATGGAGCTAAGGAATGTAACTATTGCTGAGCTACTTGAAATTGCATATAAAGTGTATTATGGTTGGAATGAAATGGGAAAACAAAACAGCAAAATATTCCAGGCCTATGTGCAGCTCAATGTAACTGAGGAGTTTCCCAGAGCCTCCCACCTCGTACCAGCTGCGTGACCTTGACTATATCTGAACTGCAGGAAGAAGAGAAAAAAAAAAAAATGGAGAAACCTGTTTTCCCGCTGCTAAGCAGAGAAAGGGGGGCTTTACTCCCCCCACTCTGTCCTTTTTTTTTCCCTGAGGTATTGTCATCCATTTTTGTTGTGGCACTGTGTTGTTTTTCAGCTTTGAATCAGGGGTTGTTGGTGCTGTTTATTTTTGCTTCTGTCTTGTTTCCTAGTTTTTGGCACATCTGAGGAAAAGAGCTCATAATTACGCTCCTTGCTGAAGTCAGTCTTTTCACACTGGTCAGCTTTGGGGGGTCACAGTGTTCAGTGCTTCTCTGGGTCAGACTGGTACTGATTTGAGTGTGGAGTGGAGCCAGATTGGTTTGATGTGGAGTTCAAACTGATGTGTTTTCATACTGGGCTGTACGTCTTGCCATCTTAGATGGGGGCGAGAGGGAAGTTTTATTCCCCCCCGCACCCCTCTCCCAAGCGATGTTACTGCTAGAGAACTGTGATACTGCATGAAGGAATCTGAGGGTGAAATTTAAAGGCATCACCAGTGGATCCATAGTTCTAATGAAACTGGAAAATTAAACCAAATATTTTTTAATAGACTTATTCTGTGGTACTTAGTTGTAAGAGACTTCTTAGTAAATTCACCATGCTAGTTTTTGAGATCATGAGAGAGAACGAAAGAAAGGCCATTTTTTGAGACTAATGGAATGCCAAATTTGGAACAAAGTTTAAATACATGAATTCTTATAGTTGTTAGAAACTCCTATACCTCTCTTAGGTTAAGATTTGTTGAGTAAATTGTAAGCTCAAATAACGTTTTCTGAGAATTCTGTTTAGTTACATGGCCTACAAGAAGCTGCTTGGATGGTACAGATCTGCTTGCTGCAAGTGAGAAATCTCCAAGGAAATTTCAGATGCTGTATTTCCGCTAGTATTAACAGCCAATGTTTTGATAAAGCAAATACTACACTGATTGATCTGAAACAGGACTTCGATCTGGTAAGGGAAAACAATATCCAATAAATATGACAGCCAAAATGGAGTTGGAAACTTTGAGGAATAAATTTATGACAACGTTACAGGCTGACTGCGTTCGATTGGACTTGCAGATTTGTCTATTTATGGCTACAACATAGAAACAACCTGTGGCTATTGTGGGACAGTATGATGAGATTGCTAGCAAACTGATATACTGACTGTTATATACCAATTGTCACTCTACTCAAGAAAATGCAGGGAATTAATTTAAGTTTCAATAGGCCATGATCCTTTTGTCATATATGTACCATTTGTGAAATTTAATTTTGATTTTTTTATTTGTAATCTATGTCTCTATAAATTGCACTAGCTGGTTTTCTTAACACCACTGCTTTTGGCATGCATAAATGTAAAATGTAAATTGCTGCAGAACCTACAAGTCTTTAACATCAGACCATAGGCCATACTTGTATTTGGTCTGATACTACATACTTGCAAAGTTTTTGTCGATGGTTTTGGGAAGTCTCATAAAGCTGTAGTGGTTTGGTGTGAGGATAACAATTGGCATCATTCTGTAAAAATTTTTGAAGGTTCAACCCAATTTGCAGAACTTGGCACAGCTTTAAATTACTTAGAGCTTTTTAAGGAGGAACCTCTAAATTTGATTTGTGATTCTGAGTACATAGTCAAGGTTCAATGCACATATCTGCTTCTGAACTGTGTTTTTTTGTTTTGGTTTTGTTCTTTTTTAAAACAAAAAGGGGGGAGAAGTAGGGAAAACACCACAAAACCAATTGTCAAAAGCACTGTATGTGATTAAATATTTAGCAAGTATGACCCAAAATCATGCTAAATCAGAAAGAACCTACATTAGTTTTGGCCATATCACTAGTTAATGGTCAATGGAAAAGGCCACATCAATTGATAACCTGGGGGAGAGGTTCTGCTTGTGTCTTTACAGATCAAGGGCCGCAATGGTTGCTGGCACGAAACGTGAAACCTGTGTTATCTTCCTGACAATGATTGTTGCAGCTGCTGTGTTTTGGATGCCCGCACAGACAAAGACTAACATGTGGAGTACTTTAGCCAACATGACTGACCAGGACTCCATATGCCTAGCTATGGTATCTTCGGAAAACCCGTTCCACACATGCTTGGTTGACATCCTCCTTGATGACTACAGCAGCATCACACAATTGTTTCAAAATAATGGTCGATGCAGAGGCATTGCAACAAACTGTAATAATACTAATATGGCACTTTGGATTAACTGTCTCCTGGAAATAGACATTGAACCACAGGAACTGGAATTGCTGGGATTTGTGCCCATGGACGCTTGTATCCAGCTGGTTTGTGAAAAGTGCCAGGACAATATGCTAAAGCATGAATGGATAAAACTGCAAAATGTTAATGCTACCATTGGTGACTATAGAAATGAAACTCGATGGTGTAATGCCTCACAGAAGAATCCAAGGGTTGTCATTGATAATGTGGCAACAGCGACCCCAAAACCTCCTGTATGGTGTATTCTTGATCTGTGGAGATAGAGCCTGACCAGGAATTCCTTCTAATGCTGTTGGAGGACTGTGTATTTTGGGACTATTAACTCTCTTAACGCCCAATGTATCCATGATAATAGATCACAGAAGAGCAAGATGAGAAAAACAGCTTTTGCATGTATATGAGTCAAAATGTGATGATAATGTAGATTTTTGGGGATCAAGGTTAAGGGTTTTAGGATCTCTTGTATCTGGTGTTGGCACAGCTAAAAGCTTTAAATATTTTAGAAAGTTAGGATGCTGGCTAGTTAAGCAAACTAACAGAACTTAAAAGGCTTTAAGTGGATTTTTGTTAGACGTAGATTCTGTAAGACACGCCACACGGCAGAGTAGGGCCACAATAGATTTTTGTTATTAGCTCAAGGACATGGGTGTGAAGATTTTGATGGGATTTGTTAAATAAATTGCGTAGTGGTTGAGAGTTTTTAGGATGGTTGTTATCAGTAGTGAAAACAGGACTGATCATTTTGATGATTGTTGTGGTTGTGTTACTAATGTTGCCATGCATGATTTCTCTGCTGCAAAGGGCCCTGCAGTGGACAATGAGGGCAGCATTTTTAGCACAAATGAAAAAAGGGGGAATTGTGGGAAACTGCAGCGGGTCTGTGGAATCCTTGACAGAAAATATGAGAGTAGAGATCAGCCTTGAGATATTAAGATTTACCCTTGAGAAGGATGGGAGTAAAGGAGTATCCGGAGAGAGGAGAGATGTACCCGTGAGAGAGAAGGGGATAGAAGAATAACATGGATGATAGCAAGTTTAACCAATGAGATGTTAGTGCTGTAACTTGTAACCAATAGTGAAAAGACACATGAACTGGCAGAATTGTATAAAAATGCACTTGTAGCAATAAATGGCATCTATTACTTTCATCTTGAAAGAATTTGGTCCATGTCGCTTGTCCGTCTCAACCGCGACAGAAGACATTCAGTAATTCTGCCTTCTCTGTATCTTCTGCCACCAGGGCACCCACTCCATTCATCAGTGGGCCTACATTGCCTCTGGTATTAGTTTTATCCGCTATGTATTTGAATAAGTTCTTTTTGCAGTCCTTGACCCCTCTCGCCAGCTGTAATTCTAAGGAGGCCTTGGCTATCCTAGCTGCCTTCCTACATCCTCTAACAGCAGCCTTATATTCCTCCCAAGGGGCCAGCCCCTGCTTCCATGACCTGTAAACTCTCCTCTTCTGCTTGAGCATACCCAACAGATCCCTATTCAACCACACAGGCCTCCTGGCTCCCTTCCTTGACTTCCTGCGTGTGGGGATGCTCTGATCCTGAGCGTGGAAGAAGCAATGTCTGAGTGCAATCCAGCTATCTTGGGCCCCTTTTCCTTCAAGCAGTCTTGCCCATGGGATTTCCCCCAGCAATTGCTTGAAAAGGCCAAAGTTAGCCCTGCTAAAGTCCAGGGTTGCAATTCTGCTCGCTATTCTATTCCTGCCACACAAGATGCCTAACTCCACCATCTCGTGGTCACTGCAACCCAGGCAGCCCTCAACCTTTACTGCTTCGACCAGACCCTCCTTGTTAGTGAGGATGAGATCCAGCACTGCATCTCTCCTAGTCGGCTCCTCCACCATCTGCATGAGGAAGTTATCATCAATGCACTGGAGGAACCTCCTGGACTGTGGCTGGCTGGCTGAATGGTCCTTCCAGCAAACATCAGGGAAGTTAAAATCACCCACAACAACCAGGGCCTGTGACTGTGAGGCCAGTCTCAGCTGCCCATAGAAGGCCTCATCAACTTCCTCAGCCTGATCTGGTGGCCTGTAACAGACGCCCACAACAGTGTCACCCCTGCCAGCCTGCCCCTTGATCCTGACCCATACTCTCTCAACTCGCTCATCATCTACTCCTGGGCAGAATTTAGTACATTGTAGTTGCTCTCTCACATAGAGAGCAACTCCACCACCACGCCTGGCTGGCCTGTCTTTTCTGAAAAGGGCATAGCCATCCATGACCACATTCCAGTCATGTGAACTGTCCCACCATGTTTCTGTAATTGCCACCAGATCATAATCTCCCGACCGAACACAGGATTCTAATTCCTCCTGCTTATTCCCCAGGCTGCGCGCATTGGTGTACAGGCATTTCAGGGAGAGAGCTGAGCACACCCATTTCTCCCTAGGGGCATAGGAGGCCACCCGGTCCTCATCAGTTTTAGAATGCTGCCCCACTGGGACAAGCCCAGCTACAACCCCATCCCCCCTTCGAGCCTAGTTTAAAGCTCTCCAAATTAGCCCAGCTAATTCCTGCCCCAGCATCCTTTTGCCCCTACGAGATAAACCTTTCCCGCATGACACTGTCTGGACTGGTGTCTTATAAAACCAACCATTATCAAAAAATCCAAAGCCCTGCCTGTAGCACCAGTCTTGGAGCCAACCATTTAGAGACTGAATTTCCCTATTCCCCACTTGAAGATGGAAGGAGTGAAGAGAAGATCACTTGAGCCCCTGAGTCTTTCACCATCCTTCCCAAGACCTTGAAATCATTCTTCATTCCCCTGGAAATTTGGAAATTTTTGGTTTTCCTACTGCTCTGACGTACCTTTCAATTTTCTTGGCACGGTGCCAACTCACAGAGTTGTGATACTTGTGGGTCTGTGTGCATCGGACATTATCTAGTAGTATTAAAGCAGATTGAAATGCATTGGTTTAAAGATACTGTGGCATAAGTTGTATCAGCTACTTTCTACGCTGTGTTCTGCTGTACCTTATCTGTGTTGTGTGTATTTCACTCATAGGGTTGTAGATTTTATTACAACAGGAAACTGGATGATAGTTATGATTATACTGTGTGGTTTGGCATTGATTTATTTAATTATGCGGCAGCCAATAATGAATTTCTACTCATTACTGCTATACTTAAAAAAACCTCCAGTATAGATTAAGGAGAAATACAGCTACGTGTTTGCTAATTGGACAAGCGAATCTTTAGAAAGGCTGACTAACAATACTTTCACTTTTTCGCTAGGACAGATTACAAATGTTTTTGAGAGCTTTGAATATCCTTGGAGCTTTGATAGAACATTATTGGTATTATCTGGCTTGCTGAATGTGTGTCAGTTTGTGTTAGTGTTAAGAGAAATGAGGTTCAATAGGAGATTTATGTCTCTTTTGAGTCCTGAGACTTGCGTTGCATCTGCTGAAGCATCGGCAAAAGGCATGGCTAGTCACTCTAAACGGAGCAAGGCAGCCAAGGCTATGGCTACGGCACCTGCTGCTGCTGTGCCCCACCCCCAGAACTCAGACAGTGCAGCTTTGCAAGTTTCAGAAACTGATAAGGCGGTTCCAGCCTCTACACAGAGCCAGGCTGTCAAGGTCGCTGCTTCCTCGACCACAGACACCGTTAATTCTCCAGCCTCAAAGACTAACAAGACAGCCCCCCCACAACACTGGGCACTGTTGTTGTTGTAACCATAACAACCACTGTGATTATGCCAATGCCAGTGACAGTCATTCAGACTCTGGAAATAAATCAAAAGATGGTGAGCCCATAGCAGCATCAGTTGCCGGTTGTAAGAAAGTCAAAAGAAAGACTACTCGTGCTGCAGATGATGGCAAAGGGACAGCAGATGATGGCAAAGGCCAACATCAACCCAAGGGGCAGCATCATCAATGCAGGGAGGAGATGAAGTGACCACCACTCGATCCTTTTCTCCTGGTGAGGTGAGAGATATGCGAAAAGACTTTAGTCGTCGTGAAAGCGAGAATGCTGTAACCTGGCTGCTTCGATGCTGGGATAATGGAGCTGGAACTACAGAACTAGAAGGTGGGGAAGCCAGACAGTTGGGATCTCTGGCAAGGGATTTCACCCTTGATAGGGTAATTTCAAGAGAGCACAACTCCACCACCCTCTGGACCCGACTCCTGACAGTTATGAAAGTAAGGTTTCTCTACAAGGAAGATTGTATATGTACACCAGGGAAATGGAATACTATGGAGAGAGGTATCCAGTTCCTGAGAGAATTATCTGTGCAGGAGATCATCTATTTTGAACCAAACAGCCAAGAGGGGACAGACCAAGATGGAATCAATTGTACACGACCTATGTGGCGTAGGTTTGAACAAAGCGCACCACCTGCATATGCCAAGTCATTGGCAGCAATGGTCTGGACACCAGGAATAGAAACCATTTCTGTCACAGTTGAGCAGCTTCGGGAATTTAAGGACAGCCTTGCTGGCTCTCTACAGGCTTGTGTCTCTGCTGTGGAGAAACTGTGAGAAAAATCTGATGACCGGTTTGAAAAGATGTTGCAAGAAATCAAAGAACTCAGAGAAGACACGTACCATTCAGGACCTGTACGAACCTATGTTTCAGCTATTAGGAAAAGGCATTTCCAATCTCAACAGAGAGGACAGAGGCAGTCCACACAAAGAGGCTCACTGTGGTTCTTCCTATGTGAGCAGGGAGAAAACATGAGGTGGCGGCATGGATCACCTACTTCAGAACTTCAAGAAGGAGTACGTGAGTTAAGAGGAAAAACTCCTAGGAAAATGGCTGCTCCAGTTTACAGAAGGGGCAGAAGTGACTCTGATCCTCTTGAAGGAACCTCTAATTCACACCCAGAGACTGTGCAAAACAGAAATTAGAGGTGCCCTGCCTCCATCCAAGCTGAGGAAAAGGATAACAGAGTTTATTGGACTGTGCAGATGTGATGGCCTGGTACAACACATCCCCAGGAGTACAAAGCTTTGGTGAACATTGGTGCTCAGTGCATGATAATTCCTTCTAACTATAGAGGAACGCAATCCATCAATATTGTTGGAGTGACTGGGGGATCCCAGGAACTGACTGTTGTAGAGGCTGAAATTAACCTAACTGGAAAAAACTGGCAAAAGCATCCCATTGTGACTGGCCCAGATACTCCGTGCATCCTTGGTATAGACTACCTCAGGAGAGGTTATTTTAAGGGCACAAAAGGGTACCGGTGGGTTTTGGCATAGCAGCCGTGGAGACAGAGGATATTAAAGAGCTCTCTACCTTGCCCGGTCTCTCAAAGGGCCCTTCTGTTGTAGGATTGCTGAGGGTTGATGACCAGCAGGTGCCAACTGCTACCACAACGGTGCATCGCTGGCAATATAGCACCAATCCAGACTCTTTGATTCCTATCCAGAAGTTGATTCGTCAACTGGAGAGCCAAGAACTGATCAGTAAGACTCTCCTTTTTGCAGTCCCATATGGCCAGTGCAGAAGTCCAATGGAGAGTGGAGACTAATGGTAGACTATCATGGCCTGAATGAAGTGTTGCCATGCTGGACATGTTAGAGCTGCAATATGAACTGGAGTCAAAGGCAGCCAAGTGGTATGCCACAAATGACATTGCTAATGCATTTTTCTCTGTTCCTTTGGCAGCAGAGTGCAGACCACAGTTTTCTTTCACCTGGAGGGGTGTCCAGTACACATGGAATCGACTGACCCAGGGGTGGAAACACAGCTCCACCATTTGCCATGAGCTGATCCTGCAATACATTGATGACATCATTGTGTGGGGCAACACTAGCAGAGGAAATTTTTGAGAAAGGGGAGAGAATAATCCAAATTCTTCTGCAAGCCAGTTTTGATATAAAACAAAGTAAGGTCAAGGGGTCTGCACAGGAGATCGAAATTTTAGGAGTAAGATGACAGGATGGATGTCATCAGATCCCAAAGGATGTGGTGAACAAAATAGTAGATATGTCTCCACCAACTAATAAAAAGGAAACAGACTTTCTTGGGGGTTATGGGTTTTTGGAGAATGTAGATTCCAAATTACAGTCTGATTGTGAGCCCTCTCTGTCAAGTGACCTGGAAGAATGATTTTTAGTAGGGTCCTAAGCAACAGCAAGCCTTTGAACAAATTAAGCAGGAGATAGTCCATGCCATAGCTCTTGGGCCAGTCCAGGCAGAATGAGATGTTAAAAATGTGCTCTACACTGCAGACAGGGAGAATGACCCTACCCAGAACCTTTGGCAGAAAGCACGAGGGGAGACTTGAGGTCGACCCCTGGGGTTTTGGAGTAGGGGATTGTTGTGGTTTAACCTGAGTTAGCAATACAACCATGATAGCCGCTCACTCACCCCACTCCCCTCCCCCCTCCCTCCCCCAAAAATAGGGGAGAGAATTGAAAGGGAAGGGAAAAACTTGGACTGAGATAAACACAGTTTAATAAAATAACAAAATACTAATACACTACTAGTAAATATATATATATATGCAATAGAAATAGAATATAAAATAAAAGATACTCAAGGCAATTCCTCACGAAATCTGTCTACACTGAGCAGCCCGTCCCAGGAAGTAGCACCCTAGTCCCAAGCAGCTGATCCTGAAGACAGAAAAGAGGAAAAAGGCAGAAAGGCCCAGAGGCCTCTGCAAAATGGCAAAAGGCCAAACTATACGTTCTGAACTGAACTCCCTCAGCTCCGACAAAAAGAACAAAGAAGAACGCAAGAGAGAGAAAAAAAAGCAAGAGACCGGAAGATCCTGCCTCTCCTTAAATATGAAGCATGGTGCTAATGGGGTGGAATACTCTTATTGATCAGTCTGGATGTCAGTCAAGCTCTGCCCCATCCATGCCCCCCTTCCTCATTGCCTCACACCTGTGGGCAGAGTGCTCAGAGTGTCCTTGGTTCTCAGACCAGAGCAATTAAGAACATTAACTCTGTGCTGGGGTATTATCTCTTGTTCTCAGTCTAAGTCCAAATAATGAGCATGCTAGCTATGAAAAAGAAAGGTTTCTAACTGCATGAAGAAAATTAACTCATTTTCAGTCAAACCAGCACGGGGGTACAGAGGATCCGAGGCCCACTACATGCCACTTGAAAAAGAAATACTAGCAGCATATGAAGGGGTTCAAGTTGCTTCAGAAGTCGTTGGTACTGAAGCACAGCTCCTCCTGGCACCTTGACTGCTGGTGCTGGGCTGGACGTTCAAAGGGAAGGTCTCCTCTACTCATCAAAGTAGCAGTTCTGCTGACCACCCTTCGAACTTCTCCAAGGATAGTACACTCAATAATTTCATGAACACTATACCAAATGCGATCTCTAACCGACATGTTGCCCACAAGCCATTCTCTATTTACAAACGACAGATCCAGTGGGACGCCTTCCCTAGTAGGCTCACTGTGGCAGATGCACACCCCCCTCTCTCCCCCCACCCTGCTTCTTCCTTCGATATGGAAGGTGCAGACACATCCCCACCCTTTCCTACAATGGGGGTAACAGCTTCTTTTGTTTGACCCCAGAACCTGTTGATCGGGGTCGTTAAGAGAGAGAAGGAGTGGGGGCGTAGAGGTGCCAAGGAGCCACTGGGCGCCCACAGCCAGAGTGGGGGTGCTTAGAAGCTTCAAGACACCCCACAGCCAGAGTGAGGGTGCAGAGAAGCTTCTGGAATGCCCATAGCCAGATATGACAAGGCTATATAAATGGGACCCCTGCCAAGGTTTGGCCGCCCGTTGTGTGGACCTCTCGGAGCACGGGTCAAGTGCTGCTGCCGAGAGCCCTCCCGGGACTGGGATGCTGTTTGCCTCATCTCCACGTGTAGGTGAGTGAAATAATTCCTCGCCACTTGGACAGGTGCTTATTCCGTGCTTAAATATAAGCACATGTATTTTCTTTAATAATTCCTTGCCAGATTCAGGCAAGTGTATACTTTTCCCGGAGTCAGGGACGGCTCTGGCATTGTTTTTGGTGAGCCACATGTATGCACAGTATGGATCTCCATTGTTATTATTTGCTGCACCTCAATAATTACCTCAACTGATACTTGAACCTGTATTTATGTCACTATTGGAGAGCTAAAACCCCGTTTTCCACCTGTTAATCTGCTGCACCTTCTATACCGAATAAAAGTTTGTTTTGGACCCTGTTGTCCATCTAAACTAACTTCGGGGTGCCTCCGTGACACTCACTAACCAGCTGTGTCAGGAAGTTGTCTTCCTTACCCTCCAGGAGCCTCCTAGACTTCTTCCTCTCTGCTGTGTTGTACTTTCAGCAGACATCTGGTAGGTTGAAGACCCCCATAAGAACAAGGGCTAGTGATCGAGAGACTTCTCCCAGCTGCCTGCAGAATATTTCATCTGCCTCTTGATCCTCATTGGGTCATCTGTAACAGACTCCCACCGGGATGTCTGCCTTGTTGCCCATCCCCTTGATTCTCACCCATAGACACTCAACCCTATCATCACCCTCATCAAGTTCCAGACAAACAAAACCCTTCCTAACATACATGGCTACCCCACCTCCTCTCCTCCCTTGTTGATCCCTTCTGAAGAGTTTATAGCCATCTAATGTAGCACTCCAGTTATGAGAGTCATGCCACCATGTTTCTGTGATGGCAATTATATTGTAGTTTTTCTGCATCACAATGGCTTCCAGCTTCTCCTGTTTGTTGCCCATGCTGTATGCATTTGTATAGATGCACTTCAGTCGGGCCATTGATTCCACCACCTTTTTCTGGTGAGAAGGACTAATTCCTTTGTAGCCATCATCAGGTGCTTCCATGGTTTCTAACACATCAATAATCCTTGTGTTTCTCTTACTGCATCGTTCTTCATCCCGTATCTCCACTGGGATGGCAGACAAAAGGGCCTTTTTAGCACTACCCTCAAATGTTGTCATGTTGCACTTGGGTGTGCCTCTGCCACACCTGGTTTCCTCCCCCTCCCCCTTCAAATCTAGTTTAAAGCCCTCTCAATGAGTCCTGCTAACTCCTATTCCAGGATCCTTTTCCCCTTTTGAGACAGGTGCATCCCCTTTGTTGCTAGCAGGCTAGGGCCCATGTAAGCTAATCCATGATCAAAAACCTCAAAATTCTGCTGGTGACACCAGTCCCACAGTCAGGTATTGATCTGGTAGGTCTTCCTGTATCTTTCCTCATCATACCCTGTAACTTTGGGGACAGAGGAGAACACTACTTGTGCTCCTGATCCCTTGACCATGCATCCCAAATGTAGTTGAAGTGCATTGGTAAGTATAAGACCTGAGCATGACATAAATGGTATAGAATAAGGGGTGGGATGTGCTGGGTTAGTTGAGGTAGGGTTAATTTCTACACTGCTAGGATGGCTGACCCAGAACTGACCAAAGGGGATATTGGATGCCATATAAGGTCATGCTCAGTTACAAGCGAGGGCAGGGCAGGGCGCGGCGCAGTCTCTCTCCCTCTTGCTCTCACTGCCAGGAGCAGGGCTGTCCAGGACACTTGGTTTTCTCTTGACTGTGCAGTTTGGTGCTTTTGTATTTTGTATATACAGTTTAGTAGAGATTTACTGTGTAGATGGCAATGTATTGTGTAACTCAACAACAGTTAAGAATGTATACAATGGGGTCAGTTTAACTAACAGAGATAACAGGAGTCTGCATCCTTGGTGGGTAACAGGAGCCTCCAGCATGCAAGGAGAAGATAATCTAACCACGTCTGCAGTTTAGGCTTCAGCCAACTCAGCATACCAGACCAAAGGTTAAAAGTGCACAGTGAAGTAGACTGCAAGCCTTCACCCAAAAGACCCCGGCCCGCGACCACCAGATGGCAGCGCGTGTGCGCCAAAAGGAGGAGCCCTATGATAATGAGTTCCGAGAAATGATTATAATAACCATTCGTATTTGTGGAACTAATCCAACCCCTGTTCTGAATATGTATGATGTGTGTACATAAAATAGCTACCTTTTGAAGTGAAAGGTGTGGAAGCTTTGGGAAGCAATTCCATTGCACCCTGGCACCAGAATAAACGTACCTACTTTATAACTAATTTCGAGCTGAAGAGTTTATTCCACATGTCAGTTTTAGTGACCCAGGTGGAACTTCTCTGCTTGACTGCAGGACTGGTCAAGAGGGGGACGTCTTTGGCGTGCCCTGAGCCCTTCTCGGAAAGAACTCCCTCCCTTGTCCGATCACTGCAGGAGCAGACAAGTACCGGTGGCAGATCAGGTGTGTGATAGAGTGGAGGAACCTGTAAGCCATGAGGAGACATCCTACGAGAGGTAATGAGCTTTGCTCACCCCCCTCCACCCCCCCCCAGGTTCCAGTACTGCTGCAGGTTCGAGTCCCGCTGTGTGTGTGGTTACTGCAGGTTCGAGTCCTGCCTTGTGCCATGGGTTCGAGTCCCTCTATGATTAATACCTTTATGACATTTTAACCCATGGGAATTGAAATCTATATTGTTGTAACTATAATTGGGGTATTTATGGTAATAGTTACATGTTGTATAATTAAGAAATTTTTGTGCCCAATACCGTGTGTTGTTTGAGAGTGGGTGAGTGAGACACAGTCTGACTGCCAAGTGAGTGTGGAGTCCCGATTTGTGGTTTCATGTCCTCCGCAAGGAGACTGGCCAGAGACAGATGAAGTGAATGGCAGATATAGATACTGGTTTTGTTGAAACAATTGTGGAATGGGAGTGCCCCATACATGGGGACTGTTCGTGTGAGCCGATATTTGTAATTAAATGCTTCCAGTGTGACAGAAAAATTTGGGTTCAGTTTGGGAACGATTTTGCATGTAAATGTGGGTTCTGGTCAGACTGGGATAGAAACGAACGAGAAGGTAGAATGGAGCAAGTGTTTTGTGGAAAAGAGGATAGCATGAAGAAACAGTGAAAAGGAAATTGGTATATGGGTATAATAAGCACAAAACAGTGTCTGCTTTGCTGTTGGTGTTGTTTGTTTGTCTGTGCTAGATGTAACTGGTTTTGAGTATATTATTACATTTGGCGGGAGGCGAGAATTTCGATTAGATTGGTGCCTTCAATTTTTCCTGTATCTGTTGCAGGGCAAACATTCCTTTGCATTTAGTACTGTGGGTGAGATATTATTGCTGTCGGTATAACAAGGTCGTAGACATAAGTTAAATAATGGGAGGACAACAAAGTGGCGGCATAGTGAAAAGGAGCCCCTTAGGTTGTATATTAGCTCACTGGAAAGAAATAGGGGGACCCCCGGGAGGGACTACAAGCAGAAAGACTCTTATAAAATATTGCAATCAATGGTGGCCCCTGTACAAATTAGATGATGGCAGAAAGTGGCCTTTCAATGGGACCTTAAATTATAACACCCTATTACAATTAATCTTATTTTTAAGAAAGGAAGGAAAGTGGGATTAAGTCTCATATGCGGATATGTTTTTCACCCTTGGAAATCAGCACGAGTATCAAAGGGACTGTGAATTAGTGCCCTCACAAGACCCTATGGTGCTGGCTTTAGAAAAAGAGAATAAGAAAGAAAGGAAAAAAAAGATGAAGAGATGTTGTTCTGCATGCAGCATAAGGGAAAAGCGTATAGAGTTAGGGAGGATAAGGAACCTCGGGACGGGAGATCTGCCAGAATATTATAAACCTCCAGTAGAAGCGGCAGAAGGAAGTAGGGGGATCAGATTTGGATGCCTCTAAGGATAGCCCGATATCCTCCTGCATAGGTCAATCAGTAAACAATATTTGAAAGTTGCAGAAATTAAGAACAAAAGAAAACATGAATTTAGAGACTTTGCTAGATGAAGCTTGGAAGGTATTTAGTAATGAGGAAGAGGAAGATCGTTGCAAGGATAGACACATGTTGATAGTAGTGCTACGAGAGAATAAGAGGTCAAGGAGAAGAAGACCCAGGAAATCTTTAAGGACAGACCAATGTGCATGGTGTAAACAGAGGGGACATTGGAAGAATGAATGTCCAGAAAGGTTAAAAAGGAAATGAAGATTATAGGCCCCTGTAAAAGATGATTGACTGGGGCCTGGGGCTCTACCCTAGTGGATCCACTAGTCATATTGCAGCTAAGGAAATGACAACAAAATGTGGAATTTCTAGTTGATATGGGAGCAACCTTCTCAGTTTTAAAACAAACATTAACACCTATGGATTATGATTTTGTTACTGTAAAGGGAGCCACTGGCCAAAGTGAAAAGGCATACTTTTTGAAACCTCTTAAATTTAAACTGGGAAAACAATTAGGAATACATAAATTCTTATATATGCCTAACTCTCCAAAACCCTTATTGGGAAGGGATCTATTAGAAAAATTAGAGGCAAAGATACCATTTGGAAAAGGAAAAGCAGAACTCTGGGTGGGAAGAGATCAGCTAATTCAACTTTTAAGTCTGGCTCTTTGTCGAGGGTTTAGATTGTGGGGTGACAATAAAACCCTGGCAGATGTACTGTTAACCTCCTCTCCCCCCCACTTCCCCCTTTTGCCCCTCCGTCTCACCCCTTCCCACTCAGGACAGGCGATCAGGAGGGAAAGAAGGACAGAGAGAAGAGAGTTGGAAAAAATTAACAATGTTTTACTAATGCTACTAATAAGAATAGACAAAATAATACAAAATATACAAAACCAATCTTGAAAGTCTCAGCAACTGCAGAGCCGGCAACCAAAGTCCTGGATTAGACTCTGCAGCCAACCAGAGCTGGATTCAGTCTGTCACTAGGCCTCAGTTCACAGGGACGACTAGCAAGGTCCTCTCCTAATGTCGGCCATAAGCAGAAGGGCAAAGAGGAAAAAGGAATGAGATCCTCGTGATCTCCCACTTTTATATGAAGTATTCACGTGAATGGAATGTTATACACAGTTGGTCAGTTTCTTGGTCACTTGTTTCTCGTTGCCCCTCTTGCGAGATGTCCATCCATGCTTATCAATAAGTTTGCATTCCATTGCTAGGTTGACCAAAACATGTATCTGGTTCTCCAGGACAATGCAGCTAATATGAAGGCTTTAGCTGACAGGCAAAATCAGTAAAAGAGAAAGTTGTTTTTAACAAAACCAGGACATTCCACCCCTTATAATATGCCATTCACTGAATACTTAAACCTTATCAATACAATCTAATTAATCACTACTAATATATATATATATATATATATACACACATATGTACTTACATACACAGGAGTAATTCATCTTAATCAGTGGACCATCCTTTGAAAAATTCATTAAGTTCATTTTGTCACAAGAGTCTCCCAGGACAGGAAAAATGGTACAAGTGCATCTCATGACCACTATTTGTGGGTTAAAGACATCAACTTCGAAGAAGATGTCAGGTGCCACTCGAAGAAGCTAGCTCTGGTTTCATCATCACTGTCTTGATCTGAAAGACACTTATTAAACACTGTTGGTATGGCAATTCACATCCTACAGTTCAGTATTGCATATTTTCACCTAAGCTCATATCCTCTTGAGGTACATATCGAACTTCTCCATCCTTAAGCATCACCCACCAGGTGCTGTCAGGTCCCTGGGCAAAAACAATCCCACGAATGGGCTTGCCTTTGCCTGAGGCAAGAGTAACCCAGACTGCCTTTCCTAACATATTTTTCATGTGTACTACAGGGACTTTATCTCCTTCCACAGTATGAAGAATTTCTGATTGGGCAGGCCCGGTTCGATTGGTTGATCCCCTGGTGTTGACCAACCAAGTGGCTTTTGCTAAATGTGAATCCCAGTTTTTAAAGGTTCCACCACCAAGTGCCTTTAGTGTAGTTTTTAACAAACCATTGTACCTTTCAATTTTCCCAGAGGCTGGTGCATGATATGGAATATGATATACCCACTCAGTACCATGTTCTTTGGCCCAATTGTCTATAATACTGGTTTTGAAATGAGTACCATTGTCTGATTCAATTCTTTCTGGCGTACCGTGTCTCCAAATGACTTGCTTTTCAAGGCCCAAGATAGTATTTCGGGCTGTAGCATGAGGTACGGCATATGTTTCCAACCATCCGGTGGTTGCTTCCCCCACAGTAAGTACATAACGCTTACCTTGATGTGTTTGTGGAAGTGTAATATAATCAATCTGCCAAGCTTCTCCATACTTATACTTTAACCATCACCCCCCATACCATACAGGCTTTAACCGCTTCGCTTGTTTGATTTCAGCACAAGTTTCACATTCATTAATAACTTGTGAAATAGTGTCCATAGTTAAATCCACCCCTCAATCGCGAGGCCATTTATATGTTGCATCTCTGCCTTGATGCCCTGAAGCATCATGGGCCCATTGAGCTAGGAAAAGTTCACCTTTATGTTGCCAGTCCAAGTCCACCTCAGCTACTTTAATCTTAGCAGCTTGATCTGCTTGTTGGTTGTTTAGATGTTCCTCAGTGGCTCGACTTTTAGGCACATGAGCATCTACCTGACCAACTTTTACAGGCAGGCTCTCTAGCCGAGCAGCAAGGTCTTGCCACTATGTGGCAGCCCAAATGGGTTTACCTCTGCGCTGCCAGTTGCTTTTCTTCTGTTGCTGTAGCCACCCCCACAAGGTATTTGATACCATCCATGAGTCAGTATAGAGATAAAGTATTGGCCACTTTTCTCATTCAGCAATGTCCAAAGCCAGCTGGATGGCTTTCACT
Source organism: Nesoenas mayeri (assembly GCF_963082525.1). Taxonomy (NCBI): domain Eukaryota; kingdom Metazoa; phylum Chordata; class Aves; order Columbiformes; family Columbidae; genus Nesoenas; species Nesoenas mayeri. The sequence goes on along the minus strand of NC_137553.1, from coordinate 10,696,360 downwards.
TCTGCAAATTGACTCGATTCACCTTGTCCTTCAGTGGCTTCTGTGACTTGTGTGGGACTCCACACAGCAGCTTTCCACCTTCGATGTTTTCCTACAAGACGACAGGATCCATCTGTGAACAGTGCATACTGCTTATCAGTCTCTGAAAGAGTATTATACGGTGGTGCTTCTTCAGCATGTTTTATTTCCTCCTCATCTGGAGACATCCCAAAGTCTTTACTTTCTGGCCAGTCTGTAATCATTTCTAAGATCCCTGGGCGATTGGGACTTCCAATTTGAGCTCGTTGCATGATCAATGCAATCCATTTACTCCACGTAAAATCGGTTGCATGATGTGGAGAGGGAACTTTCCCTTTGAACATCCAGCTCAGCACCGGCAGTCGAGGTGCTAGGAGGAGCTGTGCTTCAGTGCCAGTCACTTCTGAAGCAGCTCAAACCCCTTCATATGCTGCTAGTATCTCTTTTTCAGTTGGAGTATAATTGGCCTCAGATCCTTTGTATCCTTGACTCCAAAAACCTAAGGGTCGACCTCGGGTTTCTCCTGATGCTTTCCGCCAGAGGCTCCAGGTAAGTCCATTATCTCTGGCTGCGGTGTAGAGCACATTTTTAACGTCTAGTCCAGTCCGAACTGGTCCAAGGGCCACCCCATGATTTATCTCACGCTTAATTTGTTCAAAGGCTTGTCGTTGTTCAGGGCCCCACTCAAATTGGTTCTTTTTATGAGTCACTCGATAGAGAGGGCTCATAATCTGGCTGTAGTCAGGAATATGCATTCTCCAAAAACCTACAACGCCCAAGAAAGTCTGTGTCTCCTTTTTATTAGTAGGTGGAGACATAGCTGCAATTTTGTTGATCACATTCATTGGGATCTGACGACGGCCATCTTGCCATTTTATTCCTAAAAACTGGATCTCTTGTGCAGGTCCCTTGACCTTGCTTCGTTTTATGGCAAAACCAGCATCCAAAAGAATCTGAATTATTCTCCCACCTTTCTCAAAGACTTCTTTCACTGTGTCACCCCATACGATGATGTCATCAATATATTGCAAGTGTTCTGGAGCTTTACCTTGCTCCAGCATGGTCTGGATCAGTCCATGGCAGATGGTAGGACTGTGTTTCCACCCCTGGAGCAAGCGATTCCACGTGTACTGGATGCCCCTCCAGGTGAAAGCCAACTGTGGCCTGCACTCTGCTGCTACAGGAATAGAGAAAAATGCATTAGCAATGTCAATTGTAGCATACCACTTAGTTGCTTTTGACTGCAGTTCAAATTGCAGTTCTAGCATGTCAGGCACAGCAGCACTCAGTGGTGGTGTAACTTCATTCAGGCCACGATAGTCTACAGTTAGTCTCCACTTGTCACTAGACTTACGCACTGGCCAGATTGGGCTGTTAAAAGGTGAGTGAGTCTTACTGATCACACCCTGGCTTTCCAGTTGACGGATCAACTTCTGGATAGGAATCAGAGTCTCAGTTGGTGCGATATTGTCAGCGATGCACCGTCGTGGTAGCAATTGGCACCTGCTGATCGTCAACCATCAGCAGTCCTACAACAGAAGGATCATCTGAAAGACCAGGCAAATCAGACAGCTGTTCAATTTTCTCAGTGTCCACAGCTGCTATACCAAATGCCCACCTATACCCTTTTGGGTCCTTAAAATACCCTCTCCTGAGGTAGTCTATGCCAAGGATGCACGGAGCATCTGGGCCAGTCACAATGGGATGCTTTTGTCAGTTTTTCCAGTTAGACTCATTTCAGCCTCTACAACAGTCAGTTCCTGGGATCCCCCAGTCACTCCAACAATATTAATGGATTGCCTTCCTTTAGAAGGAATTATTGTGCACTGAGCACCAGTGTCCAGTAAAGCTTTGTACTCCTGGGAGTGTGTTGTACCAGGCCATCGTATTTGTACAGTCCAATAAACTCTGTTATCCCTTTCCTCCACCTGGTTGGAGGCAGGGCACCTCTAATTTCTGTTTTGCACAGTCTCTGGGTGTGAATCAGAGGTTCCTTCAAGAGCATCAGAATCTCTTCTGCTCCTTTTGTAAACTGGAGCAGCCACCTTCCTAGGAGTTTTTCCTTTTATCTCACGTACTCGTTCTTGAAGTTCTGAGGTAGGACTTCCATGCCACTTATTCATGTTTTCTCCCTGCTCATGTAGGAAGAACCACAGAGTGAATCTCTTTTTGTGGGTTGCCTCTGTCTTCTCTCTCGAGATTGGAAATGCCTTCTCCTAATAGCTGAAACATAGGTTTGTGCAGGTTATGAATGGTATGTGTCTTCTCTGAGTTCTTTGATTTCTTGCAACAGCTTTTCAAACCGGTCATCAGATCTTTCTCACAGTTTCTCCACAGCAGAGACACAAGCCTGTAGAGAACCAGCAAGGCTGTCCTCAAAGTCTCGGAGCTGCTCAATCACTTCAGTAATATTTTCTACACCTCCAGCTGACCACACCATTCCTGCCAATGACTTAGCATATGCAGGTGGTGCACTTTGTACAAATCTGTGCCACAGAGGTCATGTACAATTGATTCTATCTGGGTGTGTCCCCTCTTGGCTGTTTGGTCCAAAATAGATGATCTCTTGCACAGCTAATTCTCTCAGGAACTGAATACCTCTCTCCATAGTATTCCATTTCCCTAACTTGAATATACCATCTTCCTTGTAGAGAAATCTTACTTTCAGAGCTGCCAGGAGTCGGGTCCAGAGAGTAGTGGCGTTAGACTCTCTTGAAATTGCCCTATCAATGGTGGAATCTTTTGACAGAGATCCCAGCTGCCTAGCTTCACCACCTTCTAATTCAATTGTATCTGCCCCATTGTCCCAGCATCGGAGGAGCCAGGTTAAAATATTCTCGCCCTCATGACGACTAAAGTCTTTTCGCATATCTCTCAGCTCACCTGGAGAAAAGGACCGAGTGGTGGTCACTTCATCTCCTCCCTGTGCTGATGATGCCCCTTGAGTTGATGTTGGCCCTGTGCCATCACCTGCTGCACAAGTAGTCTTTCTAGTGGCTTTCTTACAACTGGCAACTGATGCTGATATGGGTTCACCATCATTTGATTCATTTCCAGAGTCTGAATGACTGTCACAGTGATTGCTGTGGTTACAGGAGCAACAGTGACCAGTGTGTGAAGGGGTGGCTGCCTTGTTAGCCTTTGAGGCTGGAGAAGTAATGTTATCTGCAGTGACACTGGCAGAGGAACTCTGTGGAGAAGCTGTAGCTTCAGCCTGTGAAGCCCCGGTTTGGGGAGCAGTGGCTGCAGCGGCAGCTTTCACTGTTTTGCTCTTTCTCAAGTGGCTAGGAGTGCTTTTTGCTAAAGCTTCCAAAGACGCACCGCAAATCTCAGGACTAAAAAGAGATGCAAACCTCCTGTTGAATCCCATTTCTCTTAACAGTAACACAAACTGACAGACATTCAGAAAACCAGATAACACCATCACAGTTCTATCAAAGCTCCAAGGATATTCAGAGCTATGTAAAACATTTGCAAACTGTCCTAGCGGAAAGAAGAAAGTATTGTTAGTCAGCCTTTCTAAAGATTCGCTCGACCAATTAGCAAACAGAGAGCCATATTGCTCTTTAATTTCTCCTGGAGCCTTTTCAAGGTAAAGCAGAAACGAGTAGAAATTCATTAGCGGCTGCAGTATAATGAAATAAACCAGTGCCAAACCACACAGTATCATCATAACCATCATCCAGTTTCTTGTTGTTATATAATTAATATTTCGATTCAGAAAGAAAGCCCAACACAGATATGGGATCACTGAACACAATGTAGAAAGTAACTGATACAACTTATGCCATAACATCTTTAAATCTATGTAATTCACTTTGCCTTAATACTACTAAATAATGTTCGAAGCAAACAGATGTGCGAGTATCACAACTCTATGAATTGGAACCATGCCAAGAAAATGGAGAGGTATGTCAGAGCAGTAGAAAAGCCAAAAATCTCCAAATTGACCCCTTTCTCTCACCCCTTGTTGGGTGCCAGTAATCTGTCGAGGGTTTTGATGGCGGGGTGACAATAAAACCCTGGCAGATGTATTGTTAACCTCCTCCCCCCCCCCCGCCACTTCCCCCTTTTGCTCCTCCCTCTCACCCTCTCACCCCTTCCCACTAAGGACAGGCGATCAGGAGGAAAAGAAGGACAGAAAGAAGAGAGTTGGAAGAATTAAAAATGTTTTACTAATGCAACTAATACGAATAGAGAAAATAATACAGAATATACAAAACCAATCTTGAAAGTCTCAGCAACTGCAGAGCTGGCACCTGAAGTCCTGGATTGGACTCTGCAGCCAACCAGAGATGGATTCAGTCTCTCACTAGGCCTCAGTTCGCAGGGACGACTAGCAAGGCCCTCTCCTAATGTCGGCCATAAGGAAAAAGGAAAAGAAGAAGGTAAAAAAAAAGGGACGAGATCCTCGTGATCTCCCACTTTTATATGAAGTATTCACGTGAATGGAATGTTATACACAGTTGGTCAGTTTCTTGGTCACCTGTTTCTCGTTGCCTCTCTCACAAGATGTCCATCCGTGCTTATCAATAACTTTGCATTCCGTTGCTATGTTTACCAAAACATGTATCTGGTTCTCCAGGAAAATGCAGCTAATATGAAGGCTTTAGGTGACAGGCAAATTCACTAAAAGAGAAACTTGTTTTTTAGCAAAATCAGGACAACCCCTTACCAAAACCAAATGGGAAATATTTCCCAAAAGGTAGCTGCTGTAAAAAACACATTGTAAATGAGCATGTAAATAATTGTTATTCATTTGGTGAAATAACTTGTGTGTGCTGATACAGTGAGCAATGACTCTTTTCTGGAACTTTATTTTACCTACTCATTTAGGTTGGAATTTTGGAAAAGAAAAATTAACTAGCTTTGTTTCCTTTTGTGTAATTTCCACCATCTCTTTGTTTTGTTTTTAAATAAAGTTTGGTTGGGTTTTTTGTATTCAAATATGCATTGTATTAAGGTAATAGTGTCTTCAAAGGACTTTGCCTTACGTGTTTAGTTTTGCATCTTTTGTACAGTGTCATCTTTTGGTGAAAAGTAGCTGTCAGACTCTAGATGTATACTGTGTCAGCTTGTAGAGACACTATGTCTTAGATGTAGATAAGAAATACACTAAGTCATCCCATACAAAAATTCAGGGAACTAGGAATTGTACGTTTAAGGCAATTCAGAACAAGGTTTGGAAAATTAACTTAGTTGGTCAGTTTTAGTCACCTGTTCAGTTTGCTCTTACTTGCAAATACGCGATGTGCATTATCAGGAACCTTGCATTCCAGTGCTATGTCTACCAAAACATGTAGCCAAATTCAGAAAAGTGCAGTTACTTAGAAGAACTTAACTGAAAGGAAAATTCACTAAAAGAGAAACTGGTCTTGTTTTTAACAAAACAAGGACAGAGGGGAAAGGTTTGTGGTGTCTGTGCATATGAAGGTCTGCAAGAGCTTAAGGATGTATTACAATAAGTAAAAATTGGTTTTAACCCTGTTCTACTAAGGAAGACAGGATAATCTTTGCCTTAAATGTTTAACAATCTGTCCTACTTATCTTAAATCTCCCAGGAGTTTAATACCAAATTAGTGATGGTGGAATGAGATGTGAGAGAACAAAAGAAAGAAGCAGATTTTTCTCTCTCACAATCACCATTTGCTGCTTCTCTGCCCACTTTTAACTGCCAGTAGTTTTGTGTATGATAGAAGTGAGTCTTGAGAGGTTTAAAGATTATTTCACCTGAATTTGAGAACTTACAAATCTTAAGTGCACTGTGTAAAAGTGTTTTTCACCTACAAGTTTCAGAAAAATACTTGACAGATAAACATCCCTTTAAAAATTTATTTTCTTTCTGGTATAGTGATAAGCCAGTGAAGGCACAAAAGCATGGAAAGTAAATTTTAGGGGAGAAGTGAAGCACACTTCTTTAGCACTGGTTCTGAAAAGAAACATCCTTTTCATTCAAATTCTGTCACACGACCAAGCTTCACAAATCAGTAAAAGTATGCACAATATTCTGCCACACTTGACAAATAATTTGTGATTTAAGGTAAGTGTTTAGTATGTGAAAACCACACTTTGCTTAAAGTTGTTTCAAACTGGATTGCACGAAGTGCTGCTTTGCATGTGGTTTGGTTTTGAATGAGAGTTGCATATGAAGAAATTATTTTTTTTTCTCAATAATTTCTTTTCAAATCAGCTAAGAACCTCTTGCTATTGGCCTTTTTTTAAAATTATGTATATATTAGGAAAGCAGATGATAACTGGGTTTTTTAATGTTGGTTTAGTTCTCTCTGGGACAGTATTTCATTATCATGTTCTGCCTTTCTTTCCTACTGCACAGAACTCATTCAGTTAGTGACAGTTCAAGTTGGCAACTTCTGTCTGACTCAGTTTATAGTTCTAATCATCCAGTTTATGCCTGTGGATCCTAGTAGCTGATATAAGAGCAGAAAATGGCATTCCAGCCAAAAATCAAGGAAGATACTACACTGTTTGCAGTCTGAATTGCTGATTTGCCACTTCTACTTTAGCCTACTTGACCTACTTCCACAGTTCCTACACAGTATCACAGTAGGTTTGGGATTGGAAGGGACCTCAAAAGATCATCTAGTCCAATCCCCCTGCTGGAGCAGGAAAGCCTAGGTGAGGTCGCACAGGAACATGTCCAGGTGGGTTTTGAATGTCTCCAGAGAAGGAGACTCCACAACTCCCCTGGGCAGCCTGTTCCAGTGCTCTGTCACCCTCACTGAGAAGAAGTTTCTTCTCAAATTTAAGTGGAACCTCTTGTGTTCCAGCTTGATCCCATTACCCCTTGTCCTATCATTGTTTGCCACCGAGAAGAGCCTGGCTCCATCCTCGTGGCACTCACCCTTTATATATTTATAAACATTAATAAGGTCACCCCTCAGTCTCCTCTTCTCTGAACTAAAGAGACCCAGCTCCCTCAGCCTTTCCTCATAAGGGAGGTGCTCCACTCCCTTAATCATCTTTGTTGCCCTACGCTGGACCCTCTCCAGCAGTTCCCTGACCTTCTTGAACTGAGGGGCCCAGAACTGGACACAGTATTCCAGATGTGGTCTCACCAGGGCGGAGTAGAGTGGAAAGAGGACCTCTCTCGATCTACTAACCACCCCCCTTCTAATACACCCCAGGATGCCATTGGCCTTCCTGGCCACAAGGGCACAGTGCTGGCTCATGGTCATCCTGTTGTCCACCAGGACCCCCAGGTCCCTTTCCCCTACACTGCTCTCTAATATGTAATTTCCCAGCCTATACTGGAACCTGGGGTTGTTCCTGCCCAGATGCAGGACTCTACACTTTCCCTTGTTAAATTTCATTAGGTTATTCCCCACCCAACTCTCCAGTTTGTTCGGGTCCTGCTGGACAGCAGCACAGCCTTCTGGCATGTCAGCCACTCCTCCCAGCTTAGTGTCATCAGCAAACTTGCTGATAGTACACTCTATTCCCTCGTCCAAATCGTTAATGAATATATTGAATAATACTGGCCCCAGTACTGACCCCTGAGGCACTCCACTAGATACTGGCCTCCAACTAGATTCCGCACCATTGACTACCACTCTCTGGCTTCTCTCCTTAAGCCAGTTTGCAACCCACCTCACTACTCTGTTCTCTAGACCACACCTCCTCAACTTAGCTGTGAGGATGCTGTGGGAGACTGTGTCAAAGGCTTTACTGAAGTCAAGCTAGACCACATCCACCGCTCTGCCATCATCCATCCACCTTGTTACATTCTCATAAAAGGCTATGAGGTTGGTCAAGCATGACTTACCCTTGGTAAAGCCATGCTGACTGCCCCTAATAACCCTCTTATCCTTGATATGCCTTGAGATGGCACCAAGGATAAGCTGTTCCATTACTTTCCCAGGGACAGAGGTGAGGCTGACTGGTCTATAATTACCTGGGTCCTCCTTCTTGCCCTTTTTGAAGATTGGAGTGACATTTGCTTTCCTCCAATCCTTGGGCACCTCTCCCGTTTCCCAAGACTTGGCAAAGATGATGGAGAGCGGTCCAGCAATGACTTCAGCCAGCTCCCTCAGCACCCACAGATGCATCCCATCTGGACCCATGGATTTATGGATGTCCAGACCATTTAATTGCTCCCTAACCCAGTCGTCATCGACTAAAGCAAACTCCTCCATTGACCTGGCTTCTTCCAGGGTCTCAAGGGTACAGGGCTCCCCAGGACAGCCTCCAGCAGAGTAGACAGAGACAAAGAAGGCATTCAGTAATTCTGCCTTCTCTGTATCTTCTGCCACCAGGGCACCCACCCCATTCATCAGTGGGCCTACATTGCCTCTGGTATTAGTTTTATCCGCTATGTATTTGAAAAAGTTCTTTTTGCTGTCTTTGACCCCCTCTCGCCAGCTGTAATTCTAAGGAGGCCTTGGCTATCCTAGCTGCCTTCCTACATCCTCTAACAGCAGCCTTATATTCCTCCCAAGTGGCCAGCCCCTGCTTCCATGACCTGTAAACTCTCCTCTTCTGCTTGAGCATACCCAACAGATCCCTATTCAACCACGCAGGCCTCCTGGCTCCCTTCCTTGACTTCCTACATGTGGGGATGCTCTGATCCTGAGTGTGGAAGAAGCAATCTCTGAATGCAATCCAGCTATCTTGGGCCCCTTTTCCTTCAAGCAGTCTTGCCCATGGGATTTCCCCAGCAATTGTTTGAAAAGGCCAAAGTTAGCCCTGCTAAAGTCCAGGGTTGCAATTCTACTTGCTATTCTGTTCCTGCCACACAAGATGCTGAACTCCACCATCTCGTGGTCACTGCAACCCAGGCAGCCCTCAACCTTTACTGCTTCGACCACACCCTCCATGTTAGTGAGGATGAGATCCAGCAGTGCACTTCACCTACACTTAGGGTTCTGACCATAGTAGTGAAGTTGCCAGCAAAATATAATGCATCTTCCATAAATAATAATAAGTAATAAAGCAGAGAAGTACCATTATTTGTGTTTTTGATAGATAAAATAGAAATACTTCAAAACTCAGCCAGGACTCGAACATGCATTTCTGAACCCTAGTCTAGCCCTATAAACATTATACTTGCTTGCTTTAAAACCAAGTATCTCTGCTAGATTACATACAAAAATAAGTTATAAAAGGAGGATTCATAATCCAAATATATACAGTGTTTCAAAAAGATGGACCCAATTTGAAATCACTATATCTCTGCAACCACAATCTACCCATGAATGCAACTCTTACCACTTGAAAAGATGGGGCATAGAGTTTCAAACTATTACCACTAGATGCCTCTCTCAGCGCACAAACAGCCCCTAGCCTCAATCATTTGCAAGATGGCAACCCTGCAACACAAGGCATTTCCAATTTGAAATTGGGTCCATATTTTTGAAACACCCTGTACTTTGAAACTAGCTTCAGGCAAATATTATGCAGAATAATTATCATTTTAAAGGGCATTACAAATAGAACCAGATTTCTTTTGAATGCATGTCTGTGTCTGCAATTCACTTGACTGGATGTTGACCTACCATCTACTTTGCTGAGAAAGCAGTTGTAAAGAATGGAAATTTGTACTGAATGCATTTCTTCCATGATTACATACTGATATAAGAAACCGGTACTTCTGTAGGTAAGGAGTGATTGTTACAGCTAGATGAGACCATATGATCTAGTGTGGCCTGTATAGCAAAGGATCTTGAATTATATTTGCTTATTGCTTTAAGCAGGAATTGATAATAAATTGTCACTTAACTGTAAACTGTCAATCCATTTAAACCAGTTTTGATTAAACTGTAAATATTAGGGAAGAGAGTGTATATATCTTCCAAAAAGGCAACTAGGCTTAATTTTTAAATTGGCCTTTGGGAAATTAATCTTTCAGTCGATTCAGCTGGGGCTTCTGAGAGCCTGTTCTAAGTATATGGATATTTGTTAGATTTCCCTGTTCTATTAATGCATATGTAAAGCAGCAGTCACAAGAGAATTATTTATCCGTAATTTGTTTTAGGGATATGTTTTAGATCAGCAGTCTGCCTTCTCAGATCTGTCCCCTAAGCTGCCTCCTCATTTTCCAAAGATGCTAATGTGGGGCGGCATTGAATGGATGCCCTCTTAAACAGCTGCTTGCATGCTGCAGAGGGGAGGGCAGGAGGAACATGCTTATGCTTCCACAGAAGTTCTCTAGATAGCTGTGCTCTGTGTCAGTGCACGTACTGAAAGATGTATATCTTAAAGAAGCACAGTTACATAGTTCTTTTCTGTAGTCTAGGACTTTATACTGATAACTTTCATTTCTGAAGCAGCAAAAAAAGACATCCCTCTTTCCAGCAGATAGTGATAAAAGCTAAAAAAAGGCCTATGTTATCTTAATCACAGAGGTTCTACTTGTGAAGCACACAAGGCTAAACAATGATTACTGTGATTTTTGTGTTTCTACATCCCAGCTGCAGTCACTTGAACCTATTTACAATTCTTCTCCTTGCAAATCTTCTGTTATATTCCCACATTCCACCCCCTTGCTCAGAAGATTGCTTCTGCTGCAGCTGGCAAATCTGGAGGCATTTGTTTGGGTTTGTAAGGTGTAGCACAGAGCAATTTACAGAGGCATACAATAAATGTGTAGAGAAAAAGGAATACACATATCTCTACAATAATGCTTTAAATCAGGTGTCCCATTCATCCTATCAAGGAATTAAATGAGTCATTCAGCCATGCATTGTCAGTAGATTGTTTCATTTGATGTTAAATGTTGTCTTCCCATGCTGGCTGATTAGTCAGGTAGGTTGAAGCAACAGATGTGTTCAAAATCAAAGCAGTGTTTATGGTGTCGAAGGAGGAAATAGTTCACCATCAATCAATTTTTTAATGTTTGTTGGAATACATTTATATCAAAATCCTTTAGCATAGTATAATTCTATAATACAGCTACCAGGGTTGCCATGCTAATAAAACATGTTGTTAAAAGATCTGCAGCTATTAATCTTCCCTTAATACAAAAGGCAGATGAGTTAGTTACAGTAGAGACTAACCAAATCTAAGTATTTACATGTTGATCTTGCAGAAATATATCCAGGGTATGTGCTTGTAGTACAAGATTGCAAAGCACAACAAGCCAGCCTGTGATAGGGAAGGAAAACAGGGGTATCATCACCTTCCCGTAATACATACACATTGCTCCAGTTAATCCAGCTGATGTTAGTCTGGGTCTGATAACCTGATATAAGGTAATTACCCACACACTTTGGAGAGCTCTGGCTTGCGCTTCTTGAGACTGAACTTTAATATTGGGTCCGTGACACCAATAACACTGTTCCAGTGCTGTCTCCTCTAGATAAGGTATGGGTATTTGTCGAAGATACCTGAAAAACAGGAACTCGAGAATCTAAGAAAGGATGTAAAATAAGAAGAGAAGTCAGGGTACAGAGCCATACACCATTCTCTGGAGTTATTATATGAATTTTTACATCTAGATTAAGAGGCCGTGGCCCCACTTCACAATCCGATGGTGTGAATAATTCCATTTCCCCTGTAGTTAGTCCTGACACTGTATCCACAGCAGTGTATACATATTGCCACTCCCTAGATGGGGGCAGGGGACCCATATAATCAACCCGACAGGTATTCAAGGCCCACTGACCACGTTTTATCTTTCCCCATGGCCTACATAATGCCCTTAAATGTAGTTGTGTACAAGTAGCACAATGATGTGTGCATGTTTTATAAGTATGTAATAGCAAAGGATATTGATTGTGAGGCATGTTCCATGTGTGTACAGTATAAGTTGATCAAGGTCCACAAACTACATGCACAGTTAGAGCTTGAGCATGCAGCTCAGTGGAGGTCATATTATCTACTTCCCTACTGTTTTGTGACTCAAGTGAATCAACTTTATTGTGCTCTTCTATTAACCATTCACAAGAGGAAGCCTCCTCCACAGAAGATTGTGCTGGTTTGACTGAGAATGAGTTAATTTTCTTTGTTCAGTTAAACCCCTTCTTTTTCATATCTAGTACACTCATTATTTGGACTTAGTCTGAGAAACAAGAGAGAACACCCCAGCAGAGAGCTAATGTTTTTAATTGCTCTGGTCTGAGAGCTAAGGACATTCTGAGCGCTTTGCCCACAGGTGTGAGGCATCGAGGAAGGGGGGGCATGGATGGGGCAGAGCTTGACTGACATCCAGACTGATCAATCAGAGCATTCCATCCCATTAACGTCATACTAATTATTTAAGAAGTGTCAGGACCTTCCGGGTTCTGCTCTTCTGCCTTTTCTCTCTCTCTGGGGCACAGCCAAGGGAGTATGGATCAGGAGTTTTAGTTTGGCCTTTTGCCATTTTGCAGATGTTTGCAGATGCCTCTGAGTCTTTCTGCTTTTTTTCCTCTTTTTTTTTCCTCTCTTTTGGATCAGCTGATCAGGACTGGGGTGTCGCTTCTTGGGACTGGCTGCTTATTGTGGATGGAGTTTGTGGGGAATTGCCTTAAGTATCTTTTATTTCTATTTTATATATATATTTACTAGTAGTGTGGTAGTATTTTGTTATTTTATTAAACTGTGTTTATCTCAATCCAAGCTAAAACACAACAAAGATGTAGGGATAAAAGTTCTCCAATGCCCTAAAAATCCTAAAAAGGCATGTAATTGTTTTACTGCAGCTGGTACAGAAAACTACTGGACTGTTTGCTGTACCTTATCTGGTATTTCTCTAATTTGTCCATGCCAAACTATTCCTAAAAATAATACAGTCAGATTAGTCAGATTAATTGTCCAGTCTTGGTCCTGTAAATGCATTTTCACAAGTTCAGCAGCTGCTTTAGTTTCTTGTTGTGACACTGCCATAATCAGCAGATCATCAATACAATGGCAAACAGTAACAGTACCCAACCATAGTGCTATATCAGCTACTATCATTTGGTGGCAAATGGAGGGACTGTGTTTGTATCTCTGAAACAACACTCAGCAAGTATATTGCTTTTGTTGCCAGGTAAGGGCAAACTGGTCTTTTATTGAAGTGGCAGGCGTGGTGGGGGGTGGGTGCAGTTTTGGCGGTGGGGCTAGTGCTGATTGGCTTTTTTGCATAAGCATTAACTTTTGCAAGCAGCAAAACATTTCTGATGGTGTGATCCTGACGCGCGGAAACACCTTTACAACCTATAAAGTCATAAAACTTTACAACTCACAAAGTTATAAAGCAGGTATGTTTATTTCGATGTTGGGCACAAGGGGGATCGTTCCACCATTCATGCACAACTTCTAACAATATGAGGTGTGTTTAAATACAGTAAGGTGTTACATATTCATAATGACCCCAGGAACGCCTATACATATTCATAACCTTTCCCCGCTTCTGATTAAAATGAGTCTCAGATAACCATTTCCATAGACCCTCCCGTGTTGCGCCTGCGCAGTGCCACTTGGTGAATTTGAGGAGGGGTCTTTGGGGGTCTTTGGATGAAGGCTCCTTCAGTTTCGTCACAGTGAACTTTCTACCTGTGGCTCATTATGTTCAATTGACTGGAACCCAAGCTGCCAAGTAGATTGAGATCAGACTGGCGCCCCCTTTTGCTGTAAATCTTCATTATCTTGTCTCCTCAAGTTTACAGCTAGGTGCAGTAAAACTTCTTATCTTGGCATTTGACGGGGTTCTGTTTTTCTTAACATAAGTTTACATAAAGCTCTAAACTAAGCACTTATTGTGTGGCTAAGCCTTAAAGTGTTAGTTCGTTAGTAGGCACCTGTGGATGGGTTTTGATAGATTAAGACCTGTTGCTGAATTAGTCAGGCTCAAAGGTATCTCAAGGCCACTTCGAGAACAGAGTCTGCTGTGAGAAAGAGGGGCGTTCCACAATCACCCAGGTCCTGGTGTGGCATGAATCATCGAACGTATCATCAGTGAGACTCCAGCGCACGGACAGCCCACGATACTCATTTAACGAATCCATGCTTGGAGCGTGGACGCGTGATTAGAACATAGTTACGTATATAAGGAGACTTGTTTCTGTAATAAATGGCTTAGCGTGATTCACATTGAATCGACTTGTTTTGCTGAGTCCTTATCTCGCTCTACATCTGGTGACCCCGACGTGATACTCTGACCGGCGTACCACGGAAGATGGGGAAAAGCCTAGAGCGGCCCAGACGGAGGCGGATCAGATGGACTGAAAACCGGGCGGAGGCGTACGGACGTTCCGCATTTTGTTGAAGAAGTCACCGTAAATGGTGAGCGGCTGGGAGCGGGAGGAGGGAAGAGTGAAGTTATGGGGCAAAATAAATCCTTTGAGGAAGAAGCCGTAGTTAAACTCCTCCTGCCTATTCTCTCTGTGAGAGGACTTAAATAAGAAGAAAGTAACATATGTAGACTATTAATTCGGTATAGAATTAATGGCTACCCAGGAGAAAACGAGAAGGCTTTTAAACGTTAACTTTGGGATGATAAAAGGCAGAAATTATGGAATAAGGTCAGCAATGGAGGTGATAAAGAAACTAAATCACTAGCGACTAAATGGAAGCTTAAAATTTCCACCTTAAAAGACTTTAAGGCTGAGCGGGCTACTATTGTCAGAATTTTTCCAGCGTTGCAGCCTGATAACAAACCTAAAAATGACTGTGAAGTTTACCCGGATCGTGTCTTTTGACCCCCTCTCCACTCCATCCCCTGTTGTGCCGGCGGCACTGATACAGCAGTCTGGGGCGGGGGGAGGAAAATTACGGAGTGGATGGCCTCCCATACCATCACACGACCCTAAGGAGACGAAGCAGTCCAAGGAACTGGAGTCAGATAATTTGTCAAAAGAACTGTGTGAAATGTAACAGCTATAGATCATTTAGGACAGAACAATGGGGATTCGTCGAGGGGGGCAGGTGTCCCACAACTCCTGGAAGAGACACTAATCGACACACCGAAACTACAGACACGATAAGTTTCTGAAATCCTGAGGCAGTCAACAGATCTTGCATATCAAGCTATGAGAGAGGTGCCAAATCATTTGCAACTATTAATCAGGGTCCCAATGAGAATGACATGCAATTTATTGACCATCTTCAAGACGCCATCAGTAAGCAGGCCGAAAACTTAGAAGCTAAGGAAGCACTAGTGTTGAGATTAGCAGCAGAGAATGCTAATGTTTGCTATCAATGTGTTATTTGCAAGTTTTTCAGTACATATTATGTGCTCCTGTGTATTGCCTCTCTGAAAATCAAGCAGCTTGTCAGGAATGTGAGTTAATTTTTTTACTAGTTGTTTTTAAGTGCGCCGTAAAACCTTATCCCACTTTTCCCATTCTCGCTGCAAGCAGCCCTATGCCTTCCTCCCCCTCCCTCCCCCCCTTCTCAAGGTTTTTACTTGCAAGATGGGGTCAGGAATAATTGTTTTCAGTTGTGTTCCTAAAAAATCAGTATTGGGAGGTGTTTTAAAACTTAGGAAAGCGCTCGGAATTAGAAGGAAGGAAGATCTTGTAAAATATTGTAATTAATGGTGGCTGCGGTATAACTTAAATGATTGGGAAAAGTGTCCGGACAATAGAATCTTGTTGCGATTAATGTTGTTTTTAGGGCGAGAAGAGCAGGACAAAATAAATCCCTACAAGAGATCATTAAATCATTTCAGACAGTTTTACAGGCGGGGTGCTTTGAACATCAACAAGCTGAGAGAGAGTTAACTGATAACACACAGGTCACAGAAAACTTGTCTAAGTTTGCAAGATGCTTTCCTTATTAACCTGTTTTCTTTGTGGGTATCTATTCAAGTATGTTGCAATTTTGGTAGATCTGTGCTATATGGTACGATAAGTTCACAGTCTGTTAAATCATGAGAATCCATTGACTCAAAATGTGCATTTTGTGATAATTCAGAAGATCATGAGTAATTGAGTTCTTTACTGCGTGAATGTGATCGTAAAATTTTGCGTGTAGTAGCTGTTATTTTTTTTTTCTCTAGCATGCTAGCTTTATTCCAGCATTCAGACTTGCGCAACTCTGTGACAGGCTGTGTCTCATCTCGGTGTGCTGGATTTGGTTTTTCCATATGCACATCATGTAAAGAATCCTGGTTTTGGAATAACAGCTGTAGCGCACCAGACGAGACATTAAAACAAAAACAAAACAAAACAAGGCCTTGCCCAGTCCGGCTTGGTGGATGTGGATGGGTTTCAGCGTGCAACTGACTTTTTTTGTCAGGGAGACCCAGAGGTACCTCCACCTGGCCGAGCAGTAGGCAGCCCAAAGGTGCAATACAAAAAATTGAGATATTGTCTTATATTGGTGTAACTGTGATCCATCTGCATATTTGAACTGGGTATTTGGTTTTCACATCTGAGCTCAGTATTTTAGTTTGCATATTCATATTTGGTACCAAAAGAATCTTGTTTGGGGAGGTAATTACAAAATGGGAACCGGTTCCACTGCTAAAATTCCACCTTGCTCCCCCTTAGGTTGCATCCTTACACATTAGAGTAATTGCTTATATTGTTAGAAAAGCATTTAAATTGTTAAAATGCTATGATAGATGTGAATTTAGAAGAGGTTGTATTTAAAAGTTGCTAGAGTATTAACTGATTTGGATTTAGGAAAATAGAATAATGGATTTATGTTTATTATATTGGTTTATACTGTTTTTTGACATCTCTAAATTGTAACAGGTAAATGGAGCTAAGGAATGTAACTATTTCTGAGCTACTTGAAATTGCATATAAAGTGTATTATGGCTGGACTGAAATGGGAAAACAAAAGACCAAAACATCCCAGGCCTGTGTGCAGCTCATTGTAACTGAGATATGCCAGCTGCGTGACCCTGCTTTTAAAGCAGTGAAAGGGGGGGTTCTCTCTCCCCCCCACTGCAGCACTGTAATACTGAATGGAGCAGTCCGAGGGTGAATTTTAAAGGCATCCTTAGCAGACCCATAGTTCTAATGAAACTGGAAAATTAAACCAAAAATTTGTTGATAGACTTACTCGGTGGTAACTAGTTGTAAGAGACTTCTTAGTAAATTCACCATGCTAGTTTTTGAGGTCATGGGAGAGAACGAAAGAAAGGCCATTTTTTGAGACCAATGGAATGCCAAATTTGGAACAAAGTTTTAATACATGAATTCTTATAGTTGCCAGAAAGTCCTATACCTCTCTTAGGTTAAGATTTGTTAAGTAAATTGTAAGCTCAAATAACGTTTTCTGAGAATTCTGTTTAGTTGCATGGCCTACAAGAAGCTGCTGGGATGGTGCAGATCTGCTTGCTGCAAGTGAGAAATCCCCAAGGAAATTTCAAATGCTGTATTTCCACTAGTATTAACAGCCAATGTTTCGATAAAGCAAATACTACACTGATAGACCTGAAACAGGACTTCGATCCGGTAAGGGGAAACAATATCCAATAAATATGACAGCCAAAATGGAGTTAGAAACTTTGAGGAATAAATTTATGACAACCTTACAGGCTGACTGCATTCGATTGGACTTGCAGATTTGTCTATTTATAGCTACAACACAGAAACAACCTGTGGCCATTGTGGGACAGTATGATGAGATTACTAGCAAACTGATATACCGACTGTTATATACCAATTGTCACTCTGATCAAGAAAATGCAGGGAATGAATTTAAGTCTTAATAGGCCATGATCCTTTTGTCATATATGTACCATTTGTGAGATTTAATTCTGATTTTTTTTATTTGTAATCTATGTCTTTATAAATTGCACTAGCTGGTTTTCTTAATAACACAGCTTTTGGCATGCATAAATGTAAATTGTTGCAGAACCTGCAAGTCTTTCACATCAGGTCATAGGCCATACTTGTATTTGGTCTGATCCTACATACTTGCAAAGTTTTTGTCGATGGTTCTGGGCAGTCTCATAAAGCTGTAGTGGTTCGGTGTGGAGATAACAATTGGAGTCATTCTGTAAAAATTATTGAAGGTTCAACCCAATTAGCAGAACTTGGCACAGCTTTAAATTACTTAGAGCTTTTTAAGGAGGAACCTCTAAATTTGATTTGTGATTCTGAATACGTAGTCAAGATGCAACGCATGTATCTGGTTCTGAATTTTTTGTTTGTTTGTTTGTTTGTTTGTTTTACCAAAAAAAAAAAGGGGGGGGGGGGAAGTAGGGGAAGCACCACAAAACCAATTTTCAAAAGCATTGTATGTGATGAAATACTTTGCAAGTATGACCCAAAACCATGCTAAATCAGAAAGAACCTACATTAGTTATGGTCAAATCACTAGTCATTGGATAAGGCCACATCAATTGATAACCTGGGGAAAAGGTTATGTTTGTGTCATTACAGGCCGAGGATTGAAGTGGATTCAACAAAGATTCAACGGATGCAGATGGACAGGAGGGAGATAAGTTGTGAGGACTGTTTCAGATGTAAACCATGGATCCTAATTCAGTGTTACAGATGCTCGCAGACCTGGTGGTCTAGAAGCCTATTAGCAAGCAGGTGGTGTACCTTCTGTGGAGAATGGCAATTTGAACAATCAGCAGGAGATCCAAAAGGGTGATATTATGATTAGATAGTCAATGCATAGATAAGGTAAAATTATGAGATATCTCTATCATAGTAATCTAAGTTCAGCAACTGATAAAGTTTTAGAAGGGATATTAAGGTTAAGCTATTGATCTTTTAAATAGGTTAAGATAACTTTTAAGATATTAATTCAATTATTAGTATATGCTGATGATATTAAGTATGTTACCCTATAAACTGCGCAGTTATAAATCTTTTAGGAATTTAAGAGAATATATTGTATTAACTTGTCTGGTTATTTTGAATCTATTAAAATAGTGTGTTAATAAGGTTGTCATAGTAGAATTAAGGTTTTAAGAATAGGCAGGTAGTAGTTTGATCTTATTAAGTAAGGTTTAACTGCATTATATGTAATTGTAATTATGTTGTTAATCACGTGTTCTTTGTTGCAGTATATTTCAAAAATGATGCACCGTGCGGTTTAAGGGGCCTGACTAATTCAGGAACAGAAAGGGGGAAGTGTGGATGGGTTTTGATAGATTAAGACCTGTTGCTGAATTAGTCAGGCTCAAAGGTATCTCAAGGCCACTTCGAGAACAGACTCTGCTGTGAGAAAGAGGGGCGTTCCTCAATCGCCGGGGTCCTGGCGTGGCATGAATCATCGGACGTATCATCAGTGAGACTCCAGAGCACGGACAGCCCACGATACTCATTTAACGAATCCATGCTTGGAGCGTGGATGCGTGATTAGAATATAGTTACGTATATAAGGAGACTTGTTTCTGTAATAAATGGCTTAGCGTGATTCACATTCAATCAACTTGTTTTGCTTGGTCCTTATCTCGCTCTACAGGCACCCATTATATGTTTAGTTAACCCTTAAAATGTTAGTTCCCTCTATCAATTCCTCCCTTTTCAGGAAGGTTAGTAAATTCTTTTACTAATATGATGATTCCCTATTTAACCTTTTCTCTGACCACAGGTAAGAAGGCTACTTCTACCTGAGAAGACTTGTCTTTCTGCCTCAAAGGAGAAACAAATTTTAATGTTCAACAAAACATTCGAGTTATTCTTTTGGGGCAGCTGATGACCAGGTAGCTGGTGCCCTGGCAGAAATGGCATCTTTTGGGCTGCAGCGGGAGCTTGCACTCTTTGGCATGGTGACCCCGCTCATTGCAGTTATAGCACTTTTCTTTTGAGTTTCTTCTTACCAATGCGATAAGCACCACCCAGGCTGGTCACCCAGAAGGACCAAAAGGTGATTGTGAAAAATATAGTTTTCCAGGTTGCACCCGGGTTACCCTCCATGGTGTTTCGCAGGCTTACTTCACTCTAGAATGATGAATCCATGTGTTTTGTTCTTTAATATTGGTAGCAGTGAAGGATATCAGGAGGTCTTGAAATGGACCTTCCTATTATGGTACCAAAATTCTCTGCAAAAGACTTCACATATACATAAATAAAATGTGGGCCCCTATCAGAGGATGTAACAGCTGGAACTTCAAACCTTGGTATTATTTTGTGTATTAATGTTTTAGTCACCTCCTAAGCTTTTGCTTTCCTGGTAGGGAATGCTTCTGGCCAACCTGAAAAAGTATCAGCTAATACCAACAAATATCAGTACCCCCCTGTTCTTGGGAGTTCTGAAAAATCAATTTGCCATTGTGGTCCAGGCCCATGCCCT
The DNA here is from genome assembly GCF_963082525.1 of Nesoenas mayeri. Classification (NCBI taxonomy): domain Eukaryota; kingdom Metazoa; phylum Chordata; class Aves; order Columbiformes; family Columbidae; genus Nesoenas; species Nesoenas mayeri. The sequence goes on along the minus strand of NC_137553.1, from coordinate 10,676,215 downwards.
TTCCCAATTTGACCCGTTTCTAGCTTGGGCATATTTTTGAGATTGGTCTGGAGGTGAATATCACACTGCTGTCACCTGTTTTACAGTGATACACAAATTTCTAGCTCCTATTTCCCTAACCAAATGTTTGCATAGTGGTTCTACTCCTGTCGTTGGTTGAGAAGGACAAACGACATAGACCAAGTTCTTCCAGGATGAAAGTAGTAGATGCCATTTATTGCCACAAGTGCATTTTTATACAGTTTTACCAATTCATGTGTCTCTTCACTATTGGTTACAAGTTACAGCAGTAACATGTCATTGGCTATTTTTGCTATCATCAATGTTACTCTTCTACTCCCTTCTCTCTCACGGGTACATCCTTAACATCTCTGGATACTCCTTTACTCCCATCTTTCTCACGGGCCGGCCTTCATATCTTCAAGGCTTATTTCTGTTCCCATGCCCTCTGTCAGGGAATCCACGGACCCACCGTAGTCCCCCACAATTCCCCCTTTTTGTTTTTGTGCTAAAAAAATTGCCTTCATTGTCCGCTGCTCCATTCAGTATTACATCGCTGCAGTGGGGGGGAGAGAAAACCCCTCTTTCACCGCTTTAAAAGCGGGCAGCTAGGTTTTTCCATTTTTTTTTTTTTTTTCTTTCTCTTCTTGCTGCAGTTTAGATATAACCAAGGTCACGCAGCTGGCATAATGGCTGGTACGAAGTAGGAGGCTCTGGGAAACTTCTCAGTTACAATGAGCTGCACACAGGCCTGGGATATTTTGCTCTTTTGTTTACCCATTTCATTCCAACCATAATACACTTTATATGCAATTTCAAGTAGCTCAGCAATAGTTACATTCCTTAGCTCCTTTTACAATTTAGAGATGTCAAAACCAAGTATAAACCAGTATAATAAACATAAATCCATTATTCTATTTTCCTAGATCCAAATCAGTTAATATTCTAGCAACTTTTAAATGCAACCTCTTCCACATTCACATCTATCATAGCATTTTAACAATTTAAATGCTTTTCTAACAATATAAGCAATTACTCTAATGTGTAAGGATGCATCCTAAGGGGGAGCAAGGTGGAATTTTAGCAGTGGAACCGGTTCCTATTTTGTAATTATCTCCCCAAACAAGATTCTTTTGGTACTAAATATATATATATACGCTAACTAAAATACTGAGCTCAGATGTGAAAACCAAATACCCAGTTCAAATATGCAGATGGATCACAGTCACACTAATTTAAGACAATATCTCAATTTTTGCATTGCACCTTTGGGCCACTTACTTCTCAGCCAGGTGGAGGTACCTCTGGGTCTCCCTGACAAAATAGGTCAGTGCGCGCTGGAGCCCCATTGGCACCCATCCCCCCGCCGCCACAGCGAGCTGGACTGGGCAAGGCCTTTTTTGTTTTGGTTTGGTTTTTTTAGTGTCTCATCTGGTGCGCTACAGCTGTTATTCCAAAACCAGGATTCTTTACATGGTGTGCATATGGAAAAGCCAAATCCACCACACCAAGATGAGACACAGCCTGTCACAGAGTTGCGCAAGTCTGAATGCTGGAATAAAGGTAGCACTGTAGAAAGAAAAATAACAGCTACTACACACAAAATTTTACCATCACATTCACGCAGTAAAGAACTAAATTACTCATGATCTTCTGTATTATCAGAAAACGCACATTTTGAGTCAACAGATTCTCATGATTTAACAGACTGTGAACTTATCGTACCATATAACAAAGACATTCCAAAACTGCAACATGCTTAAACCGATACCCACAAAGAAAACAGGTTAATGAGGAAAGCATCTTGCAGACTTCAGCAAGTTTAATGTGACCTGTGTGTTATCAATTAACTCTCTCTCAGCTTGTTGATGTTCAAACCGTTCCAGCTGTAAAACTTGTAGAAATTTATTTTGTCCTGCTCTTCTCACCTTAAAAACAACATTAATTGCAACAAAATTCTATTCTCCGGACACTTCTCCCAATCATTTAACTTAAACAGCAGCCAACACTGATTTCAATATTTAACAAATCTTCCTTCCTTATAATTCCGAGTGCTTTCCTAAGTTTTAAAACACCTCCCAATACTGATTTTTTAGGAACACAACTGAAAACAATTATTCCTGACCCCATCTTGCAAGTAAAAACCTTGAGAAGAGGGAGGGAGAGAGGGGGAGGAGGGGAGGAAGGCACAGGGCTGCTTGCAGCGTGAATGGGAAAAGCGGGGAGAAGGTTTTACGGCACACTTAAAAACAACTAGTAAAACAATAACTCACATTCCTGAGAAGCTGCTTGATTTTCAGAGAGGCAATACACAGAAACACATAATATGTACTGTAAAACTCGCAAATAACATGTTGAAAGCAAACATTAGCATTCTCTACTGCTAATCTCAACACTAGTGCTTCCTTAGCTTCTAAGTTTTCGACCTGCTTACTGATGGCCTCTTGAAGGTGGTCAATAAATTGCATGTAATTCTCATTGGGACCCTGATTAATAGTTGCAAATGATTTGTCTGCTTTGTCGGTTTCAGGCACCTTTATCATAGCTTGATATGCGAGGTCTGTTGACTGCCTCAGGATTTCAGAAACTTATCGTGCCTGTAATTGTGGTGTGTCAATTAGTGTCTCTTCCAAGAGTTGTGGGATACCTGCCACTGTCAACAAATCCCCATCGTTCTGTCCTAAATGATCTATAGCTGTTACATTGCATAGGTCTAATTTTGCTTGAGTCTTTCATAGTTTTTATCTGATCTCGGGGCAACATGTACACATACTCTTTTTCCTGTTAACTTTAAAAAAAAAAATGCTGCAGACCCTCATCCGAGTCATCAGATAACGTGGACTTGAACGGTGCTGGAGAATCATTAGTAACAGGGGGGGTCGGGGTTTAGAACATTGCTTTTTTTTTCTTTTTTTTTTTTTTTTTTTCAAATCTAGCCCAGAGAAGCCACCCCCCTCCACTGTCTCTGCATGTTCCCATTGGTCTTTTAATCCTCTCAAAGTCTCTAGCAACAAGTCCCATGTTATTAACAGTTCAGTTATTTCTTTGGATCTTTCAGTAGTGCTTTGCCCCATAGTAACATAGTCCTTTGTAAAGTCAATTCCAGAGGGCTAATACCCTGCTTCTTCAGAAGCAACTTCCATGCAGATAATACAATACCCTCTTCTTTAGGTAAGTTTCCCCCCATGTTCCCGGTAGCTCACCTACTCCTTAGCGAGGTGTCTTTTCAACGATCCGGATCTTCGGCAGCTCTCTTCGGCTACTCTATCAGCTGTACCGGGCTCCGTCTCCACAGCTCTTCTTCGGCTGTTCACAGCCTCACGCTGTCTCCTTGTCATGCGAGATCCTCTTCAGGGAATCCACGGACCCACCGTAGTCCTCCACATACTCCCCAAAGTCCCTTATGTTCTTCCCTTATTGAAGGCCAAACTAGATGAGAGGGGATGATAAGTTTTCCCTGGGTGGGTATGAACCCACCCTTCCTTACGATATGATTCCTCTAAATCTACAATGAGTTTCGATTCTCTTTAGTATACTCTGGCTTACCTATTAAAGAGACCTGCCCGTCAAGGACTAGAGCACTTTCTGTTTTTACCTTTTGCTTAGCCATTTGTTTTGCCTCTCTGTCCGCCAGCCTTTTCCGATTCCGAGCTCACTTTCTGGTGTGCCTTAATATGCATGATTGCCATTTTTCTTAGGAAGTTGAACTGCTTCCAGTAGTTTCAGTATCTCCTCTGCACGTTTGATATGTTTGCCTTGAGAGTTCAAAAGTCCCTTTTCTTTCCAAATTCCTCTGTGCACATGCACAACCCTGAAAGCATACTTGGAGTCAATATAGATGCTAACAGTTTTACCTTGAGCTAGTTCCAGAGCAGAGTAAGAGCAATTATTTCTGCCTTCTGTGCAAAAGGATTTTTTAAATAAAGGTTCAGATCACTTCATGGCTAGCTGCTTCTGTCCATAAACTAGTTTTCAACGTTTTCAATAGGAATGTCTTTTAGATCTGGTCCATTGGATTATGTTGCTTCGACAGTCTCCAGGCAGCCATGATGAACTGGTTCTCCAAAGTTACCACTGAGGAAAGAAGCTGGGTTGACAACATTAGTGACGATAATTTCTATACCATCTTGTTAGACACTGTGTGGGATACTAGCACAGTCATTTTCTGACCCATGGCAAATCTCCGGGCCTCCTGTATATTCAGTACCACTGCAGCAACTGCCCGCAGGCATCCAGGCCACCCCTTTGCAGTTGCGTCTAACTGTTTGGAGAAATAGGCAACTGCTTGTCAATATGGGCCAAGATCCTGTGCCAATATACCCAAGGCTATTCCCTGTTTCTCATGAAATAATAGGAAAAATGGTTTACTCACATCTGGGAGCCCTAGAGCAGAGGCTGACATCAAAGTCTTTTTAAGTTCTTTAAAGGCTTGTGTGGCTTCCTTATTCCATTGCAGGTGTTTCTGGTCCGTAGGGTCCAGGTCATGCAGCCTCCTTCATTCTAGTAGCGATTAAAATGTCATCCACATATTGTAGCATCTGTCCCTCATCAGACGGGGCTTCCAAAGATTCAAAATCTTTAGCAAGCTGATTTCCAAATATTGTCAGGCTATTCTTAAATCCTTGTGGCAACACCGTCCATGTGAGCTGGGTTTTACATTTATTTTTATGGTTCTCTCATGCAAATGCAAATATTGTCTTGCTAGCTTCATGGAGAGGGAGGCAAAAGAAAGCATCTTTTAAATCTAAAATGATAAACCAAGTCAAATTAGGTGTTAATACTGTCAGAAGGGTGTATGGGTCTGCTGCCACTGGGTAGAGGTCCTCAGCTATTTTGTTTATAGCTCATAAGTCCTGAACCGCCCAATATGACCTCTCTGGCTTGCGGACAGGCAACATAGGGGTGTTATAACTGGACTCACGTTCCTTTAATAACCCTCTTTGCAGGAATTTCTCTATTACTGGCCGAATTCCTTCCCTGTCCTCTTTTTCAAAGGGTATTGCTTGATCCTTACCAGCTGCCCTCCTTTGATTTTTACCTCAACTGGTGGGGCATTTTTGGCTCTTCCAGGTACGTCACTGGCCCATATTCCAGGATACACTTGGTTCACAACCTCTTCCTTAATTTTGCCCTCTGTGGGAACAGTTACTAAAAGGAAACTCATTATTTGCACATATTGCTGATCATTTGCCTCCAGAGTAATTTCTCCTTTTTCAAATCTTATCACTGCGCCCATTTGTTCCAATATGTCTCTCTCCAAAAGAGGATTCATGGAGTTAGACATATACAGAAATTTGTGAATGCCTACTTGTTTACCCAATCTGTATTCCAAGGTTCACAAAAATATGCTCTTTCACTTTGGCCAGTGGCTCCCTTTACTACTATGTAGTCATTACTTATTGGCATTGAGAACGAGAATCTTGCTTTCAGTTTCTGTAACTTCCTCCGAATGTCATTTGCTGACTGACTTGTAAATAACAAGACTAACTGCTGCATCCCTACTTCTGAACCCGGGTCAAAAGGTGTATATTTAAGAGGAAATCCGAATGCTCTGTGCGCGTTACGCACAACAAAGCAGCCCGGCAGGGGATGGACGGGCCAAGTGGCGGCGACTGCCCACCCGCTTCATCCCCCGCGGGCGGCGAGCCCCGAGGAGAGGAGCTGCAGCTACAGCTCCAGCAGCCGCCACTTTCCCCGCCACACCTTTTTCCGCCACTTTAGCAGGCAGTCAGCTTTTAACTTCTTTTCTTCTCGCCCCAGCTTATGGAAGGGGCGACACATTTATGTTCAAACTTCACAGCATAGGCTTGGGCTCCTCTTGCCCTTTTTCTCTCTTCATTTAATTCCTGCGACTATAAACTTTATATGCAATTTCAATTAGCTGACCAATAGTTACATCCCTCAGCTCCTACCTTTTGTAATTTCTTACATATGTCAATAAACAGCACATGAAGCATCAATCCCTTACATTAATTTTAGATCCAAATCAGTCTATCCACAGAAGAACACTAACTGCAATACAGCTAACTCAGAATTTCACATTCAAATCACTTCCCCCACTAATTTACTCTCATGTGTACAGATGCATCTTAAGGGGGAACAAGGTGGTACTTTAGTAATGGAACCGGTTCTCATTTTGTAATTATCTCCCCCAAAAAAATTCTTTTGGTACCAAATATAAATATACAAACTAAAATACTGAGCTCAGACATGCAAACCAAATACCAGGCTGTAATAGGCTTAACAATATATTTGTTAATCAAACCGGTCTAAATGGATATATTATCAGTGGCTGTGAAACCTGAACATATAACATGATATTAGTACATGCTGCCATTAAACAATAACCTGTATGTAGTCTTCGTAAAAAACTTGTTCCACAGATATGTGTAAAAGCCTAATTTAGTGTACCCTGCAGAACATTCAGTAAGAGACTGACAGAGATAAGGGCCCAGTTGCATCCTTGTGTGAACGAGATAATGGGGGTCTTCAGCACAAAGCGGGAGGAAAACCAGCTCAAGCCGTTGGAGCCTTGGCCAAACCCAGCATGCTAGGCCAAAGATAAGAAGTGCACAACAAGATAGACTGCAGCCTTCATCCAAAAGACCCCCGCCCGTGACCACATGGAGACACTGCGCAGGCGCAACAGGAAAGAGCCAAAGGTGACGACTATAGATATAATTCCTTGGAACTCATTTTAATAAGGACAGCCTTTTCGAGGAAAAAGTTATGAATATGTATAGGCGTTCCTGGAATAACCATGAATATGGAATCCTTTACCACATTTAACCAGGCTTGCGGCTACTGAAAACGTGCACCGTGGTGGAGCAGGAGACTCCCCGGTCGCCCAGCGCTGTTTTGCCCACTTGCCACTTGCTGCAATAAATTCTAAGCAATTTATTCCGACGAGTGCGTGCTAGTTATCGTGATCGTCTATAACACAGGCTAAAATATGCAAACAAATCATAATTACATTCATTCAAGACAATATCTTGATTTTAGCATTGCACTTTTAAGCCACTTACTGCTCAGCTGGGTAGAGGTACCGCTGGGTCTCCCTGACAAAACAGGTCAGTGCGTGCTGAAGCCCCATCGGCATCTGCCCCCCCGCTTCCTTCAGCAAGCTGGACTGGGCAAGGCTTTTATTAGTGTCTCATCTGGGGTATTACAACTGTTATCCCAAAACAGGATTTCTTACCTGGTGTACATACAAAAAGCTAAATTTGGTACGCTGAGATTGTAATAAATTTGCACTTAGTCTTGTAAGTAACAAAAGTTTTATTTCTAATCAAGCAATAAGCAAAGACAGCGCTGGGTGCGGCCTAGAGACCTCAGTCTCCCTTGCGGCACGCACACACAGCTAATTCAGTTCTCTGGGTTTTAAAGCCCATCTCTGGTCCACAGCTTCCGGGTGTAATTTTCACTCAAGTTGAAGGCTCTTATCATGTGGGCATTGTCTGCTGTGTAGCCAGTTTTGATCGCCTTGCTTTGGTTACTTATGAGGTAAATACATCAAGCAGGACAAAGCAAGTAAGAACTCAAACAAACATCTCCTTGTTAGGTAAATACATCAAGCAAGACAAAGCAAGTAAACATACAAACACTTCTCAAACAAACATCTCCAGGAGCTTTAATGAACAAACATTTCTCGGAACTGCTTGTTACAATTATTTCCCCCTTTTCTATTTTTTACTTATTTTGTTCGTTAAAGCGTTGCAACTCTTGACCACTTAATACTAATAATTCGGTGTCGTTTTGATCATGCAATTTCTCATATTTTGCCTCAATCAACATCAAGTGAGCGGCTTCTAGTCTGCCTTTCACGATCGCTATTACTTTATTTAAGATACAAGGTCCGAATGTTAATACTAGGATTAAAAGAATCAGTGGTCCTGCTATAGTGGATAAGAGGGTTGGAAGCCAGGGTGATTGTCTGAACCAGTTCTCATACCAGCTCTGCCGAGATTCATATTCTTTTTTTTGTTTTTCTATATTTTCTCGTAGTTTATTCATTGTGTCTCTTACTAGTCCTGTGTGATCAGCATAAACACAACACTCTTCCCTTAAAGTCGCACAAAGTCCTCCTTCCTTAAGAAATAGTAGGTCCAAACCTCGTCGGTTCTGTAAGACTACTTCAGACAGAGATCTCACCGATTTTTCTAGTGCACTTATAGATTGCTCTATCCTTAACAGGTCCTCATCAACGGCCACCCTTAGTGCTGCAAATTGGTGGTTCTGACTTACTATTGAGGCGATGCCGGTTCCTGCACCCGCCGCACTGAGGGCTAGTAGGGCGCCTACAGTTATGGCAGTGACTGGTTCTCTTTTTACTAACTGGTGAGTTACCATGATTTCTTCATATCCCTTTGGGTGATAGGTAATTTTAGGAATAACTACCACTTGTATGCAAAACTCTTCTAATAGTTTTATATATTTCATGGAAACACAGGGTGTGAGCCCGCTTTTTGAACATATCCACTTAGAGTTATTAACTGGTATTATCCAATCGCTGGGCCTCCTAATTCTCGTTATCCATTGACCGGTGCGTGTTCTGTTCCTGCATAGGTGTTGTTTTTCAGGGAGTACCTTACCAATGCATATCCCCTTACCCCACACTTGCTGCAATGAGATTCCCTGGGTCTCATTACTCCATTTACAAGAGTGAGGATTTGTTCCATTGGCGAGTTTAGGTGTTGCTCTGAGCCCAATGGCCTCAAAGTATGGCGGTTTTGGATCAAAACACAACCAACATTCTAGCGTTAAATTTGGATAGGTCCTGTTGATAACCTGATAACTTGCATTCATTAGGGTCCAAAGTGAATTTTCGTTAGTATTAGAGTCTTGTGTGTTTTCAAGACCATCTGTTATTGTCTTGTTAATTTCTAATTCTTCGGTTATTACTACATTGGGACCTATTGGTTGGGCTCTTTCTTCAGGCGCAGGTTCCTTCTGGATTTTTATGAGCCCTCCTCGATCCTTCCTGGTTCCCAATACCTGACTCCCCAAATTTTTCCTAGTATCCATCCTTGGTTCTCTGGTTGCAGGGCTGTGAGTGTCAAATGTGTACAACTACCTGGGTTTATTGTACCTCCACTTGAGTCTCGCTTAGGAGGTTGGCAACCGCTGGGCCCCCAGGTTATATTCAAAAACTTATCTCGCACAACCAGTTTCCAGTCTGAAGCAATTGTCTCACAACCCCAATATGCACAATAATACTCATTAGGATAGTTGCAGTAACTCTTCCCTGGATTGGAAGAGGGACAAACATAATAACCTTTTTGATCTAAGCATGGTTGTATAGGTGCTAAGTGACAAAGGGTTACAGAAAAACTAGGGGATCCTACTGTAATATTCTCTTTAATCACTCGGCTCTCTTCTACCTGAATTAGGGTCCATTTGTAAGGTCTATGTGCTGACTCCCCATTACTGGCCGTTAGTAATAATATTAATACAGCATACCAGGTGGGGTTGCATTTGCCTAGGTTCAGCTTGCTTTGATTTTGCAATTTGTTGTGCTGCCTAGCACTGGGGTAGTTCTCCCAACATTGCTGCACAATTCCATTCGGGTTTTTGCCCCCACTTTGTGTTATTCCTCTGCCTTGACTCGGTTGCTTCGAGCCACGGGGTAAACCATCTTCTTGGCAGCAAGAATATTCTTCAGGAGGCCCCGAATGTTTCCGGCGACTGCACCATCACTTGTAAGCTTCCTAGTTGCAGCTTTTTACCAAGGGAGAATGGCACGTTATTTCTTCTACAGTGGTTTGACAGCACACTTGTACTATGTGTAATTTCAGAGGAGCTGGCTCATTATGGTGGAAACAAAACCATTCAGGTCGTATTCCATAGACATATATGTTCCACCAACTAGGATCTTCAGTCTCGATTTCTCCTCGTAAGACTTTAAGTTTTAATGCTAATTCAGTAATTTCTCGTTCAATTGTATAACACTGATCACAAGTTCCTCGAGGGGGAATACTGTCTAGGCAATGCAACCACCAGTTTTCCTGGCACACTGTGCATTTAAAGCATACAAAAGGATAACAGTTGCAACCTATGTTATCACATTTAACGTTATAATCCTTACAAATAGGGTATTTATAATCAGCTTTATCGTTTTTCTGTACTTGCACGATACAGGTTGGTAAGTCCAAGTCCATTTATTGCTTCCTCAGTTTAATCCTTAAAGGGTCCTCTGTGGGTTCTGCAGTCCATGCGTCGTTCTTGATCGGGCCTTTCACTCGACTGGCATGTGTCCACCCCTTCTCAGCGGTCCGAATAGCTGTTTCTGTAGTGAGTAAAACAACATAAGGTCCCTCCCATCGAGGGGTTAGTGATGCCTCCTTCCAGGTCTTTATAAGCACTTTATCTCCAGGTTCTAGAGTATGTATTTTTATGTCTAAGGGCGGTCATTGTACCACTAATCCTTTTTCCCAAAGGTATTTTCTTCGCTTTAATAACTGTATTAGATAATTCTTTATTTGGAAATCCTTTATTTCTGGGTGGTCCTGTGGTATTTCTAAATCATAGGGCATACCATATAACATCTCGAAAGGTGAGATCCCGAGGTCTGTTCTCGGCTGCGTTCTTATATTTAATAGTACTAAGGGCAAACACTTTACCCATGACATTTTGGTTTCTATCATCAGTTTTGTAAGTTGTTTCTTTATCTCTCCATTCATTCGTTCTACTCTTCCTGAACTTTGTGGATGCCATGGAGTATGATATTGCCAATTGGTACCTAGTGCCTGGAAGGTCTCTGTAATAATCTTTGATGCAAAGTGTGGGCCCCGGTCGGAAGCAATGGCTTCAATTATTCCATATCGGGGAATTATTTCTTCTAACAGTATTTTTGCTACTGTACGTGCAGTAGCTCTAGCTGTTGGGAATGCCTCCACAAAGTGTGTAAGGTGGTCTACTAGCACCAACAAATAACGGTAACGTCCGACCTTTGGTAGTTCTGTAAAATCAATTTGTATTTTTGAGAACGGTCGAAATGTGAGTTCCCTCCCACCGGGAACTCGTTTCTTTATTTGCTTTTTATTCACTCGCTGACAGGTGAGGCACTTTTCAACAATTCGTTTTGCTATATTGTATGCTCCTATACAAGCATACTTTGTAGCAAATTGATCTACTAATGCCTGCGTTCCCCAATGTGTGATATCATGTAATCTGTTCATTATACTAATTGCAGTTACTTTTGGAACTACTTCCCTCCCATCTTTTAGCTTCCACTGTTTGCCTTGCTGCTTTGCTCCTAATTTGGCAAGCTTCTCTTGTTCTACAGTGCTAAAAACGTATATGCCCGGATGACTGGGACACCATTTATCTCTTAGGCCTAGGCAGGTGCATGGAATGGCGTCTACATTAAATTCTTTCCAACATTCATAGCAAGGGTAATCATTTTCCCACATCGTCCCTTGCCCACAGTTTGGGCAGTCTTTTCTTAGTTCCTTTGGGTCTGGAATCTCACAAGTCAATCTCTTAAGATTTAATAAGGCCGCCTTTCTTGCTTCTTCGTCTGCAAGGTTATTTCCCCTAATAATGGGATTCAGACCTTTCTGGTGCCCCTTTACATGAACCACTGCTATTGCTCTAGGTTTTCTTATTTCTTGCAAGATTTGTATAATTAGTCCTTGATGTATTAGATTTTCCCCTTGTGAATTTATCAGTCCTCGTTCTTCCCATATTTTGCCAAATGTATGTACTACTCCAAATGCATACTTTGAGTCTGTGTATATAGTCCCGCTACCCGTGCCAATTAATTGCAAGGCTCTTAGAACAGCATATAATTCGCAAGCTTGTGCAGACCATCCAGGGTTTAGTGGTCCTGATTCTAGGACTTCATTGGTTTTCCCATTTATTATTGCATATCCTGACTTTCGCTTTCCTTCCACCACCCGGGAGGAGCCATCTACAAATAATTTTTCTCCTTCTGATAACTCTTCCTCTTCTAGATCAGGTCTTATTTTGGTTTGTTCTTCAATTACTTGCAAACAATTATGTGTCAATTCTACACTAGGTTCTCCGTATAGGAATTGTGCGGGGTTCTGTAAAGAGGTGCTTTCCAAAGTCAATTTTGGGGATTCAATTAGAATACTTTCATATTTTAATAACCTAAAATCCATTATCCATTTTTCGGACTTTTGTTGCAGCACCCCTCGTATATTGTGCGGTGTTAATACATGCAGTTCCCCTCCAAATGTTATTTTCTGCATTTCTTCCACTAATAATGCAGCTGATACTATTGCCTATAAACATGTAGGCCAACCCCTACTAACGGGGTCTAACAATTTGGATAGGTAGGCTACTGATTTTTTATGTCCAGCCCACTCCTGCGCTAATACTCCATATGCAGTTCCTGAGTCCACATTAGTAAATAAATAAAATGGCTTTTGTGTGTCTGGTAGGCTTAACACAGGGGCACTCACCAGTTCTTTCTTAATATCGTTCAGTTGTTCCTCATCTTGTTCTGTCCATTGTACTAATTTTTCCTGTGTTAGTTTTTTGTACAAAAATTTCACTTTCTTTGTATAGTTTTTGATCCAATGTCTGCAGTATCCAGTCAGTCCTAATATTTGTCTTATCTGCCTCTTAGACTTTGGGGCCGGTAATGACAGGATCCCTTTTATTCTTTCCGGGTCTAAATGTTTGGTCCCCCTGCTTAAATAGTGCCTCAGATATTTTACTTCTTGTTTGACAAACTGAAGTTTACTTTTTGATACCTTGAGTCCCTGTAAACTAAGGAAATTTAATAACCTTATACTCTCTTGTCTAACCCCTCCTCATCCTGCCCTGCCAACAACAGATCGTCCACATACTGTATTAGCACCACTTCAGAGCTACGTTCGTATTCCTGTAAAATTTGTTCTAAAGCTTGCCCAAACAAGTTGGGCGACTCCGTAAACCCCTGGGGAAGTACAGTCTAGCGTAACTGTTGTTTTCTATGAGTATCTGGGTCCTCCCACTCAAAGGCAAAATCCAATGGGCAAGCCCAGAAGGCATCCTTTAAGTCTGTTACACTATACCACTTATCATCCGGGCTTAGATGACTCAGGAGGGTATACGGGTTAGCTACTACGGGAAATCGACTCACAGTCCTTTTGTTTATCTCCCTCAGGTCATGTACCAGCCTCCATTTCCCATCTTTTTTTCTTACTGGTAGAATGGGGGTGTTAAAAGGAGACATGCAAGGTTCAAGCAAGCCTTTTTCTAACAACCTTTCTATTTCTGGTTTCAACCCTCTTCGACCTTCTTCAGATATTGGATATTGTCTTACCCGAATGGGTATTTCTGGGCTAGAGATTTTAACTTTAAAGGGTGTTATGTTCAGTTTCCCTACTGAATCCTCCGTATACCACACTTCAGGATTAATTTTATTCTCGTCTTCCACTTTGAGGGGACATAATCTTATCCGAATTTCTTTCCCTATTACTTCTAAATTGATACCCAATTCGATTATTAAATCCCGTCCCAAGAGATTATATTCAGCTTCTGGAACTAAAAGCATATTTCCCACTCCTGTTTTGGAGTCGGTTTTGATAATTACCCCCTTTATAACGGGAACATGAAATGGCTCCCCTTTTGCCCCAATTACTTGCATGGTGTCAGAGGATATTTTGCATCCCCTGGGCAAGGCTTGTATGGTAGATCGCTCTGCCCCAAAATCGACAAGAAATTCAATTTCTTGCTGCTGGGGGCCCACTTTCAATTTTATCAAGGGCTCTGTTCCTTTTTGGGTCCCCAGCAAAAAGAGCCCCTGACACCCCTATTCCACTTTAAACATTTTCTCATCCGCCATTTTCTTCCTACAGTTCCGCTTAATGTGCCCTTTCTTTCCACAGTAAAAACATTCTATCAGATCACCCCGTTCCATTGTAGTCTCGCTATTAAGGGGTCTTGTCTTAGGACTAGGCCCCTTATACTCTGCCCTTCGATCTTTGGATTTCTGAGCTGTACCTTCTCTGACTGCTGCAACCATCATTCGTACAGTCCTCCGCTCTTTTTCATCCTCTCTCCTGACATACACTTTCTGAGCTTCCCTTAGTAGTTCATCTAATCCACGATTTTGCCAATCCTCAAGTTTTTCCAGTTTCTTCCGAATATCTGTCCAGGATTTTGCTACAAATTGCATTTTTAACAATGCTTCCCCTACAGGGGTACTGGGATCTAATCCCGAGTATAACTGTAAATTCTTTCTAAGCCGTTCTAGCCATTCTGTGGGCGTTTCATCTTTTTTCTGGTGTTCACTAAACACCCTTCCAATGTTCTGCCCCCTTGGTACAGATTCTCTAATACCCTGGACTAATATAGTCCGCAGATCTTGCATGTGACCCCTGTGTAATGAGTCCTGGTTATTCCAGTCGGGCCTTTGCAGCGGCCATTTAGTGTCGGCTGCAGGACCCTGTTGGTGCTGTTCATCCCAGATTCGCATACCAGCTCTACGGATCATTCCCCTCTCTTTGGCAGTAAATAATATTCCTATGATTGCTTGCAGTTCATCCCACATATATGTATTAGGTCCTAAGAATTGATCAACCCGCTCCGCTACTCCTAACGGGTCCTCTAATAGACTCCCCATTTCCTTTTTAAAATCTCTGATGTCTCCAGAATTGAGGGGCACCGCCACATACCCCATTCCCGCCTGTGGACCTCCCATCGCAATTTCTCGCAACGGATATAATTGTCCCGTCATCTGGTACTGCTGCTGTCTAATCTTACTACGAGTGATGGGTCCTGTGGGTTGACTAAGGTCCATTTCCTCCAGGTTCGGTGCCAGCGGTGGAGCATTTGGACTAGGGGCCGGCACCGGGGGTGGTGGTGGCGGCGGCACATAAGGTGGGGGTGCTACGGGAATTTCTTCCTCATGCCGCTTGTTTCTTTGTTTATTGTGCCTCTTATCCCCCTTTTCTTTTAACGGATACAGATTGATCCTAGTCTCTGACCCTATCCATAAACGTGCATAATCGCTCTCCTCTTGACTAAACGGTTCCTTTGAGTTAACGTAAAGGTTCAAGGCTTGGCAAATCCAGTCCTCAAAGGATCCGAACACTGGCCAAAACAGGTGGTCCTTACGAATTTCCTTACCACCCCAAACTACGATACAATAGTGTATCATTTTTATTTTACTCTTACCCCGTCTAGAGGGGTAATCATTCCAATATTTAATCATCAATCCTAGTGGACTATCCTGGGGGATTGGCGGAAGTTTTGCTTGCGAATCCCCACCCATGGGACCAGAAGGTCTACTTTTCTTCTGTCCCATCTTCCAGGGTACACTCACGCACACTCACACATGCTCCCCTCGTTCGTGACTTGCTCCCTCGTAGGCTACGAGAACTGCACTACTGGAGGGTCTGCACTCGCTTCGTCCGCAATTGGACGTCTCAGTCGTCATACCCCAGGAAACCCAGCCCCAACCGAGTGGAAATCCGGCCTATACTCACGCGTCCTATGTCTTCACTCGGATCTTCGTGCACAAAGTTTAAGGGGCTGCCGGCATTTACTTTGCTTATTGCAATTTAGAAGGTTCGTCGGTGAAGGGTGGCGACAAAATCCTCCAAGGGCCGCTAGAAAAAGAAGCGGGGCGCCTCCCTCAAAAAAGGATCACTGCCGAATATCCTTCTTCCGAGTCACGGCACCAAATGATAATAAATTTGGACTTAGTCTTGTAAGTAACAAAAGTTTTATTTCTAATCAAGCAATAAGCAAAGACAGCGCTGGGTGCGGCCTAGAGACCTCAGTCTCCCTTGCGGCACGCACACACAGCTAATTCAGTTCTCTGGGTTTTAAAGCCCATCTCTGGTCCACAGCTTCCGGGTGTAATTTTCACTCAAGTTGAAGGCTCTTATCATGTGGGCATTGTCTGCTGTGTAGCCAGTTTTGATCGCCTTACTTTGGTTACTTATGAGGTAAATACATCAAGCAGGACAAAGCAAGTAAGAACTCAAACAAACATCTCCTTGTTAGGTAAATACATCAAGCAGGACAAAGCAAGTAAACATACAAACACTTCTCAAACAAACATCTCCAGGAGCTTTAATGAACAAACATTTCTTGGAACTGCTTGTTACAAGATGACACACAGTTTATCACACACAAAACCTTACCACCACATGCACACAGTTAAAAGCTACATTGCTCATTGTATAGATGGTTGTACTCTAAAGATTATTACAATAGACATGGAACGCCCGGGCACTTATAAAGATAACACACATTATTACCAAGCTAGCTATTAGTTCAACAAACACTTATCATTCGCTTCGTCCGTCTCCGGCCGGTCTCCTCACGGAGAACATGGAACTGCGGATCGGGACTCCGCACTCGCTTCGCAGTCAGACTGCGTCTCAGGCACTCATTCACACAAAGCATGGTACTGGGCACAAAAACTTCTTGATCAAACAACATGTAACTGTCACCATAAGTATTCCAATTACAGCTACAGCAATATAAATTTCAATTCCCATGGTTTAAGATGTTATAAGGCGTCAATTGCCATGGGGACTCGAACCCCCGACAATTGTTAGTGGGACTCGAACCCACGACTGGAGACTCTGTTTACCCTTCTCCCGCTTCCATAACAGTCATTAGCAGGTCCATCCTGGCTCCCGTAATCGAGACGCAACAGAAGTCTCAGGGCTACTCGATCTACCCCCAAGATCGCTAGCGGCTGACCCTCTTCTGGTTGAGTCAAATCAGTAACCCCCTTAGGTACCCGTTTACACCAATACGGGGAATTTGGCCATGCGCAGGCATCCCTCGCGAGTTACTGGCCCCCTATGTTACAGGCTCGTGTTACAGTAAAACATAAACATACCTTATCCGCTTAATGCAAAAGGTCGTTGTCTGCCCCCGTGGTGACCAGCTGGAGCGGAGCGAAGACCCTCCGTAACAAAAGGTTCGGGACGTGTCTAGGAGGTCCGTTTCTCTCAGGCGGTCCGCACAGCCGGGCAGAGCTTGTCCCTTTGTGGTCACCAAAATTGACGCGTGGAAACAACTTTACAACCTATAAAGTCATAAGACTTTACAACTCACAAAGTTATAAAGCAGGTATGTTTATTTCGATGTCGGGCACAAGGGGGATCGTTCCACCATTCATGCACAACTTCTAACAATATGAGGTGTGTTTAAATACAGTAAGGTGTTACACATTCATAATGACCCCAGGAACGCCTATACATATTCATAACCTTTCCCCACTTCTTATTAAAATGAGTCCCAGGTAATCATTTCCATAGTCTCTTCCTTGACCCCGCACTGTTGCGCCTGCGCAGTGCCATCTGGTGGTCTTGAGGAGGGGTCTTTGGGGGTCTTTGGATGAAGGCTCCTTCAGCTTCGTCACAGTGAACTTTTTACCTTTCGCTCATTATGTTGAATTGACTGGAACCCAAGCTGCCAAGTCGATTGAAACCAGACTGGCGCCCTCTTTTGCTGTAAATCTTCATTATCTTGTCTCCTCAAGTTTACAGCTAGGTGCAGTAAAACTTCTTATCTTGGCATTTGATGGGGTTCTGTTTTTCTTAACATAAGTTTACATAAAGCTCTAAACTAAGCACTTATTGTGTGGCTAAGCCTTAAAGTGTTAGTTCGTTAGTAGGCACCCATTATATGTTTAGTTAACCCTTAAAATGTCAGTTCCCTCTATCAATCCCACCTATTTCTAATCGTGGGATACCAGGTTGTACAAAATTATTCCACATTTGTGTCCTTATCACCCGTACTGTAATTCCTTTCAGTTTTGCCAGCTTTCCTTTATTCACCACCTGCATGGAGGAGTCCTGGAATTACAGTCCAAGTTTCCCCCAAGGAGTTTGCTAGGGCACCTACATTACCCGTAGCATTTGTCACTGCTGGTGTAATCAAGGGGTTTAGTGAGGCAGGCACTCCTTTCAAAAACTGCATTTTGACACTTCTTGTGACTACTACACTGTCTAGATTGGATCTCAAAAGTAATGCATGAGCCATCCCTATCTGCTGCATTAAATTAATACCTTTTTACATTGTATACCAGTTTCCGAAGGATGACACTGATTTGACAGGTTCAGTATATGCTGTTAAAACTGCTGCACACAACCATTGATATAGTGTAGGTGCAATATCTTGCCTGTCAAAACCTCTGACATTTTGCATCACTGGCTGTAGGGCTTAATTAATCTTTTTCACCTGCTAATAAAGAGATTGATGCAGCTCCACCATCCTGAACTTGTAAAATCCATGCCAGTATGCCTTGCTCATTCTTCTGCTGATAGGTCTCTAAAAATTCCCCTCTTTTAGAGCAGAAGTATGTGTAATCTGCCCCCCCCCCCCATCTGCTTGTTCCTGCTCCCTCATCATTTGTATTGGGGGATCATGCTTCCACCACCTTCCTGCCTTTTAAGTCCAGATCAAGTTCAAGCTCAATAGCAGAGTCTGAGGATTCACTCCAAATATTTCCATTCTATTCTTCAGGATTCCATGACCATTTTGTGGTGAGAGCACAAACCTGAGAACTCAAACTTTATTTCTCCATATTTATTCATTTATTACATAGCATTACTCTGCTTGAATGGTAATTACTTATTGCACAATCACCTTTGCATCCTCCTTTTCCAGTTCATTCCTATTACTTTGCAATGCAACAACTTCACAGTTAAGAGCTATGGTAACTAATAGCCGCTAACTTGCGAGAAGAATCCGATGCCGTTTTCCATGGCAACATGCACATAGCCCTTTCAGTTGCCTGGGGGGTAATCAC
Source organism: Nesoenas mayeri (assembly GCF_963082525.1). NCBI lineage: Eukaryota > Metazoa > Chordata > Aves > Columbiformes > Columbidae > Nesoenas > Nesoenas mayeri. The sequence continues at coordinate 10,657,482 of NC_137553.1, read as the reverse complement.
TGCCCTATTATCCATCTCAGGCCATGCCTCCAGCAGAGCAAATTTAGCCAGAAGAGTGGTGTCGTGGTTTAACTCGAATTTTACCCCTTTTTAGTGCCAATTTTTTAGCATTTTTGGAGCCCCACATTGGGAGCCACAGAAACCTGTTGTGGTTTAACCCGAGCTAGCAATACAACCACAATAGCCACTCACTCACCCTCTCCCCCACCCCCCTCTCCAACAGGGGAGAGAATCAAAAGGTAAGGGAAAAACTTGGATTGAGATAAATACAGTTTAATAAAATAACAGAATACTAATACACTACTAGTAAGAATATATATATAAATTAGAAATAAAAGATACTTAAGGCAATTCCTCACAAACACACTGAGCAGCCAATCCCAGGAAACAGCACCTGGTCCCAAAGCAGATCCCAGAGAGAGAAAAGAGAGGAAAAAGGCAGAAAAGCCCAGAGGTCTCTGCAAAATAGCAAAAGGCCGGGCTAAACATCCCGACCCAAACTCCCCTGTCTGCACCCCAGAGAGAGAGAGTGGAAGAGAAAAAAAGTAGAAGGCCCAACTCTCCTTATATCCGAAGTGTGATTCTAATGGGATAGAATACTCTGATTGATCAGTCTGGATGTCAGTCAAGCTCTGCTCCCTTCCTCCATACCTCACACTTGTGGGCAGAGCACTCAGAGTGTCCTTGGCTCTCAGACCAGAGCAATTAAAAAAATTAACTCTGTGCTGGGGTGTTATCTGCTTGTTCTCAAACTAAGTCCAAATAATGAGCATGCTAGCTATGGAAAATAAAGGTTTCTAACTGCATAAAGAAAACCCATTTTCAGTCAAACCAGCACAAGCGGCCATGGAGGTCCAGCACTCCCATACTGGGCCATCCCAGAATGCAGGGAGTTGCCGTCATGGCCTCCTGAGTCCACAACTTTTTTCCAAACCATGGCATGGCTGTTCGTGGTGACTGACAACAATGCCAACTGTGTGAGCCAACACAAGCAGGTTGCAGGAACAACTGCAAAGTACAGATTGAAATAAATAACTTACGCTTTTTCTATGGATAAACAACATTTAATCCAATTCCTTAACTATATTCTTTAAACATGTGTTCATTAGAGCATAAGCAAAACAGTGCTGGGTGCGCAGGGGATTCACTCCACCCAACACGCACACTTTTAACAATAAGAAGTGTGCTTAAATACAGTATGGTATTACATATTCATAATGACCCCAGAAACGCCTATACACATTCATGACCTTTCCCGCTTTTTATTAAAATGAGTCTCAGATAACCATTTACATATTCCCCTCCTTGACCCTCCCCTGTTGCGCCTGCGCAATGTCACTTGGTGAATTTGAGGAAGGGTCTTTAGGGGTCTTTGGATGAAGGCTCCTTCAGCTTCGTCACAGTGGACTTTTTACCTTTGGCTCATTAGGAGGAACTGGCTGGAACCCAAGCTACCAAACCGACTGAAACCAGACTGGCGCCCCCTTTTTGCTGTAAATCTTGACTATCTTGTCTCCTCAAGGTTGCAGCTGGTGCTGTAAAACTTCTTATCTCGGCATTTAATGAAGTCCTGCTTTTTTTAGCACAATTAGTTACATACAGCTCTAAACTAGATATTAATAATGTGGTTTAAAATGTTAGCTTGTTAGTAGGTCCTTATTATATAGTTGCTTAACCCTTAAAATGTTAGTTCCCTCTATCAATATAACTTCCTAAACAAGTTTCATAACTTTTTACATAGAACTTAACCACCTTTCCCTTTACCAAGTTCAGAGTCCATGCCTCATTTGGTTATACCTGTAAACATTAAACATCTTAGCACGAATCACAACTGCATTTTTCACAAGATGCAATGCAAAGAGTAAATTTACCTCGCTATCTGGGGGACCTCCAAAAAAGCACCTAAGCCCCTGGGCAGATGCACACACAAGCAGGAACACAGGCACTGCAGAGCTCAGCCCTTGCTTGAAGATCAACAAGCCTGCTGGTTTCACCTGTATGATAAGGATTCATGCAGGTGCAGTTTACCACACTGCTTTGATCTTTGCCTGCAGGAATTTCAAGGATGTTCAATAAGATGCCTTTAAGACTTTCACAGGCTTATGTTATCTAAACACAGAGGTTCTACCTGTGAAGCACACAAGGCTAAACAGCAATTAGTGTCATTTATGTGTTTCTCTACACCCCAGCTGCAGTTGCTTGAGAATATTTACAGTTCTCCTCTCCAGTCTTCTGTTATATACCCACAATATATCTCTATTATAAACAATATAAATAATATAAATAACAGTATGTGAGAAATGCAGTTGTGATTCGTGCTAAGATGTTTAATGTTTACAGATATAACCAAATGAGGCACGGGCTCTGAACCCGGAAAAAGGAAAAGGTGGTTAAGTTCTATGTAAAAAGTTATGAAACTTGCTTATGAAGTTATATTGATAGAGGGAACTAACATTTTAAGGGTTAACTAAACATATAATGGGTGCCTACTAACGAACTAACACTTTAAGGCTTAGCCACACAATAAATGCTTAGTTTAGAGCTTTATGTTAAGCAGAACAGAACCCCATCGAATGCCAAGATAAGAAGTTTTACTGCACCTAGCTGTAAACTTGAGGAGACAAGATAACGAAGATTTACAGCAAAAGGGGGCGCCAGTCTGGTTTCAATCGACTTGGCAGCTTGGGTTCCAGTCAATTCAACATAATGAGCCACAGGTAAAAAGTTCACTGTGACGAAGCTGAAGGAGCCTTCATCCAAAGACCCCTCCTCAAATTCACCAAATGGCACTGCGCAGGCGCAACAGGGGAGGGTCTATGGAAATGGTTATCTGAGACTCATTTTAATAAGAAGTGGGGAAAGGTTATGAATATGTATAGGCGTTCCTGGGGTCATTATGAATATGTAATACCTTACTGTATTTAAGCACACTTCTTATTGTTTAAAGGTGTATGTGTTGGGCGGAGTGAATCCCCCACGCACCCAGCGCTGTTTTGCTTATGCTCTAATGAACACGTGTTTAAGGAATACAAGGAATTGGATTAACCATTATTTATCCATAGAAAAAGCGTAAGTTATTTATTTCAAGTATAAATATGATATTCAAACCTTTATACTCACTAACAATAAAAGTAGGAAGAACTGAAAATTCTACAGGTTTGGAAACATTTCTACACACGTTTAGAAATAGTTTATTATTGAATAGCACAAAATGAGAGTTGGGGCTGTGCCATGTGTTCTTCTTCCCCCTCCCCCACATTTGTGATAGCAAACTATACTAAATTCTATCCTTACCAAAAGGACTGCTGCAGAAAACTAATACTTTTCTTTTTTTTCTTTTTTCCTAAAGATAAATAAAGATGTAGGCTGGTGTAAGTTAACTGCTCCTGATGGGTTGCAGCAGCTAATCCAAATAAGTCATCCTGGAATCTATGAAAGGTATAAGTGTTTTAAATGATTTAAAGTTAAATATAAAATAATTCTGTGAAAATCTTTTTATATATTAAGAAATTATATTTACTGAAAATATATATTTGGTGGTGGGAAACCAAACAGGTAATGATAAAAGCAACATGTTATATCTGGTAAAGATTCAGGACCTGTATGACTCGGGATCACTACATGCTGTAATTCTATTGTAATTGTTACAGTGATGTCTTTAAAAAAAAAAAATAGAACTGCAACTTGGCAGTGAATTAGAAAATAAAAATCTTTGTTCTATATAGAGCTGGATAGCATTTGATAAAAATTTTGCTTTGTTACTGATATTGACCTCTGCCAACAGATTACTTTTTCTAATCTGCTTGTTCTAATTGCAGACTCATTATGGGAATCATTAGAAGCTTACTTTACTGTGCTGCATTTTAGCAAGCAGATATTCACATACAAAAATTAACATTTCTACGCTATTAATTATAACTCATATGGCTTCATTAAAATTTTCTGTGACTGCATAGATTTAAATATGAAGGTAATTGTAGGAAAAAAAAAAAAAAGTGGGAATCAAAAAATGGCAAAGAAACTTAGAGAAAAAGCTAGATTTTGAATAATGGCTTTTTCCGGGTGTATTGCTTGAATTACTAGAGTATATTTCTCATCTAAATAACTAGTTTTTTTGTGAATTTTCATGTTAATATAGGTACATCAGAACAGCAACAGAATGGTACAAAAGTTTGCATGAATGGAAGGAGATTCCTGAATATACTGCACACTCTGTAACAAATGAAAATTGCTGTTTATGTTTATCCTAAATAATTGGCTACAAATAATGTTGAATATAAAGCTCAAAAAGATTATACTCTGAATTTTATAGACTGTATTTCCTAAAGGTCAAAAATGAAAACTGAAAATCCATTTATTTTGTATGGTTTCATATTTTTCTTATAGTGTTTAAAATGTTAGATAAATTGAGTTCTAGGTGATGCTTGTTTCACTATGCTTCTGCAGAGTTATGGTGACTTTGCCAAAGTAGGATTAATGTTACAGAGATAGTATCTTGCAAAGTGAAAAGGAGAAACTAGTCAAACAAATTAATCTTTTAACAGAACACCAAACAGTTCAAAATAGTACTTTGTACTGTTAAATGACATTTGGATCTCTTGTTCATATATTTGTCCTTTTTAATACATGGGAGTGACTGTAGGTCTACTGACATCATATACAAACATGATTGGAACTGAAAAATGTGTTAATTGAAATTGATTACACAAGCACTTGTTATTCAAATTATATCAGAATCAGTATTTGATGAAACAAAAATTATATCTATATTTATATTAGGTTGGTGCAAAAGGAATTGTGGTTTTTGCATTGTTGAAAGTTGCAGTTTGATATTGGAATACATTCTTAAATAAATGTGGTCATGTTATACATCATTTTAATGTGCTTTTCTTGCTTTATGTTTTTTTGCTACTGAATTATTACTTGCTGTTTATATTTATTTTATACTATGGAAATGATGTTAGACAAAAAGCATATTCAAGTGATTTTCTTATTTGAGTTCAAAATGAGTTGTAAAGCAGCAGAGACAACTTGCAACATCGACAACGCATTTGGCCCAGGAACTGCTAACAAACGTACAGTGCAGTGGTGGTTCAAGAAGTTTCACAAAGGAGACAGGAGCCTTGAACATGACAAGCATAGTGGCCAGCCATCGGAAGACGACAACGACCAATTGAGAGCAATCATCGAAGCTGATCCTCTTACAACTACATGAGAAGTTGACGAAGAACTCAACGTTGACCATTCTGCGGTCATTCGGCATTTGAAGCAAATTGGAAAGGTGAAAAAGTTAAAGAAGTGGGTCCCCCATGAGCTGATCGAAAATCGAAAAAATCATCCTTTTGAATTGTGGTCTTCTCTTATTCTATGCAACAACAACAAATCATTTCTCGATTGGATTGTGATGTGCGACAAAAAGTGGATTGTATACAACAACTGGCAACAGCTCAGTGGTTGGATTGAGAAGAACCTCTAAAGCACTTCCCAAAGCCACACTTGCACCAAAAATAGGTCATAGTCACTGTCTCGTGGTCTGCTGCTGGTCTGATCCACTACAGCAGCCATGTCAAACTCATTTTCACAGGGGGCCACATCAACCTCACAGTTGCCTTCATAGGGCCAAACATAATTTTAGGACTGTATAAATATAACTACTCCTGATTTTGTCAAAATTCAATAATTGTCTGCTGACGATTCTGCAAGGATCAGAAGGCCCTACTCTGCACAGTTGGCTGGTCAAGATATGTCTTGAGTTTCAATAAATTACTCATTGAAAATACTACACTGAAGTGAGGGATTCACTAAATTCAAGAGGGAAATTTTAGCAATAGGAATACCTACACATATATTACACATATATTCCCATAGACATGGATTAATGTGCATTAGAGTGTGTGTGATTTATAACCCTGTATGTATGTGGTTTATCCCCATATTTACGTGTATGCTTATGTGTATATAATTCGATTTATCTCTTTTGTAAGTATAGTGTGACCCAGCCATCATCAAATCTTTAAGTTGCTGTTTTAATTATAACAAGTCTTATTGAATTGTTTAAAATCATTTTATTAATTACCTGTTATTAGAAATCATATATTAAACTTTTGATTTATCTTGAATCTCAAATTGTTGCTAAACCAAAATAGTGTTAAAATCCATTCCGTGACAAAAGGCGAGAGAGAGCAGCTGTTTGCTCTTTGGTTGCTGGCCCAGTGCTAAACAGTAACAATCAGTCTCCCCAGGGACTAATGAAACAAAAATTACTTATGCTAAAAGTTTTTCTATTCTGTATCAAAGCTCTCCAAGTCCAAACTATGCTTTCTCAACATGACTACAAAATAACTGAGTGCTTGGGTCTATACATTATATACATTTAAATGAACAAAAAGACATAGGTGAATTTGTTGAAAAAAGATTGATAAAGCCTTATTACTTGAATCTTACAGTATTCATTTGTCCCAGAAACACTTCATATTTTTAGAGCAATTATCACAAAATTTGCTTCTAAATTGTTGGCAGTAATATATGAAAAGAAGTTGGTTTTGTTTCACTATCAGCAATTTAAACTGAAATGTAAAAGTGAAACTAGTAGCATTATAACCTTGTAAATTCCTTATGCCATTGTTATGTCTGCTATCTTTGGTTTAATTTCTTTACCATAGTTCCTGTACCAGAACTCAGAGCTGCCAACTTCTTCGTCTCATCTGTAAAAATTGTTGTGAAGGAGTGGACAGCAAGCAGATCAAGGAAACTACCCCACACTACCCTGTCCAGGAACCCTTATTCAGTGTTCTGCAGTTTTTAAGGGGAAAAATTACTAAGATCAAGGTAAGACTGAATTCACTTGGCAACATGACGAAGGTTCCAGAGACGTTAATAACATTCCTTGGACAAAGGAATTATTTCTGTGGTGGATACGGCAACAGCATATAGTCCAACCTGGTGAATTACCCCTGCAACAGTTCCAGTATACAAATCAATTTTCACACAGATTTACTAATAATGTTTTCAGTCGGTTTTGATTTAAAAAAATCTGGTTTTACAAACTGCCTAGAAATCTACTTAACACTTCTATCAAAAGGAATACTTTTAACTAGTTTTCAGTATTTTGAAGATTTCCTTAACACTGTATTAAAACATTTTCCCTAAGTAGTGGCATACCTGGGTTTCCTATTCACTGAGACAAACACTCCTCCTTCCCTCAGGAAAATTCAATAAAAAAAATTAGGTTAAGCAAACGTAAAGTGATCATACGAACATCAAAGGAAAGATCAGTGTGTGATGCATATAAATACAAGTACTACTTATCTTTAATGGTGGGTTTATGTCATAAACAAAAGAAAACAGTTCTACAATACAGCGTTCAAATTTATAATTCAGTGCAGAGAATGTAAAATTTCGCGAATTTTAAAAAAGAACTGAAGGTACCAATTTAGTGTTTTGAGGAAAAGTGCTACTACTGTTTTTTTGCAATGTATGCAAAGGGTATTTTAACCTGACAGCCCTTCCTTTGTTTCAATGCAAGATCTGCCTGTAGCAGGGAAACAAAACTTACCTTGTGGACTCAAACTACCAGCTGATCAAAGCCCCTGCTATGTTACACAGTACAAAACTTCTTCTGCTCCGAATAAATTTGCATAATTGACATAATTAAGATTGGCTCAATTACTTAAACAGAAATGTACTCTTCAGATGCATTTCATCACTTAGCTTCATACTGACAGTAGCTGATGGAATAAAACTATATGTGTTCAAAATGAACTATGTACTAATGTTTCCTTTAGACTGAATTTTAACCCACTCTCACTTTTTGGAACTTTATTTCCATTAGCAAATAATAGAATCATAGAATAATTTCAGCTGGAAGAGATCCTCAGGATCATCAAGTCCAACCATAATCTAACCTAACTCTAGCACTAAACCATGTCCCTAAGAACCTCATCTAAAACGCCTTTTAAACGCCTCCAGGGATGGTGACTCCACGACTTCCCTGGGCAGCCTGTTCCAATGCCTGACAACCCTTTCTGTGAAGGATTTTTTCCTAATATCCAATCTAAACCTCCCCTGGTGCAACTTGAGGCCATTTCCTCTTGTCCTATCACTTGCTACTTGGGAAAAGAGACCAACACCCTCCATGCTACAACCTCCTTTCAGGTAGTGGTAGACAGCAATAAAGTCTCCCCTCAGCCTCAGAGCTAAACAGCCCCAGCTCCCTCAACCACTCCTCATTACACTTGTGCTCCAGGCCCCTCACCAGCTTCATTGCCCTCCTCTGCACTCTCTCTAGTATTTCAATGTCCTTCTTATGATGAGGGGCCCAAAAATGAACACAGTATTCAAGGTGCGGCCTCAACAGTGCTGAGTACAGTGGCACAATTGCTTGTCTAGTCCTTCTGGCCACACTGTTCCTGATACAAGTCAGGATGCTCTTGGTCTTTTTGGCCACCTGGGCACACTGCTGGCTCATATTCAGCCAGATGTTGATCAACACCCCCAGATCCCTTTCTGCCAGGCAGCACTCCAGCCACTCTTCCTCAAGCCTGTAGTGTTGCCTAGGGCTGTTATGACCCAAGTGCAGGACCTGGCACTTGGCCTTATTAAACCTCATACAGCTGGCCTCAGCCCAACAATCTAGCCTGTCCTAATCTCTCTGTATGGCCTTCCTACCCTCCAGCAGATCAACACTCCCACCCAATTTGGTGTCATCTGCAAACTCACTGAGGCTGCACTCAGTCCCCTCATCCAGATCATTGATAAAAAGATTAAACAGAACTGGCCCCGATACTGAGCCCTGGGGAGCACCACTCATGACCAGCCGCCAACTGGATTTGTCTCTGTTCACCACAACTCTTTGGGCCTGGCCCTCCAGCCAGTTTTTTAACCATCCAAGAGTACACCCATCCAGGCCATAAGCTGCCAGCTTCTCCAGGAGAATGCTATGCTATACAGTGTCAAAAGCTTTACTGAAGTCTAAGTACACAACATCCACAGCCTTTCCCTTATCTACTAGGTGGGTCATTGTATGGGAATTGCGGAAGATTGGGCGAGAAGGAGAAAGGTAAACACATTCAAGTGACCCGCAGCTGGGGTATAAAGAAAGCACATACATCACACTGTTTTACTGACCTTGTGTGCTTGACAAGTAGAACCTCTGTGTGAGATAACATAGGCCTGAGAGAAACCCTACAGTACCTTGTCATGTCTGAGATTCCTGCTTTGTTTTGAGAAAGAGCAGAGCACAGCAAGAGGCTGCATCTGCTCTAAACCTTTAAATATAGGTGAGTGTAGCCAGCCTTCGATCTTTCAGCAGGGCTAAACTTACCAGCGCCTGTGTCCCTACTTAGGCCACCTCTGCCTGGGAGCTTAGGTGCAGCTACAGTGATCCCCCAGTAGAGAGGTAACTAAAATAAATCTTGCTCTTTGAAATTGCATTTGTGGCCTCTGGCTCTTCTTGCAACATGCCTGTGCTTGTGCACACAGTCACGATGTCACAGAAGGAGATCAGGTTGGTCAAACAGGACGTACCTTTCATAAACCCATGTTGACTGGGCCTGATTGTTAGTAACAGAACCAGTTTTACAAAATGTTCCTGAAAGGATGAATCAGTTTTGTAAACTGTCCCTGAAAGGATGTTCAAGCATATCGTGTTCGAGTATACTCTTATCTTAACAACCTAGCTTTATCTTAGCCTAAATACGCATAGAGTGAGGAGAAGTACATGCAGTATCTCCGGAGGTTGAGCAAGTCAGCAGTTATCTAGCTATAGAAGTAGTACGCCTGTGCAGTTCCCAAAGGTGAAAGAGACAGAAGTGATGAAGACTACTTACTTCATCCTGAAGACCCCCTGAAAGACCACCAGAGGACACTGCACATGATCAAAATAGTTCCAAGATGTTGCAATCGATGTTGCGATCAATGTTGAGTAACCGTTACGTATCTTAATGAATATATGAATATGTATGTGAATGGACTGTATAAATACTGTGTAACTTAAACTGACCAGCGAAGCCAGCTTTGGGTGCGAACCCCTGGTTTCCCAGCACTGAAATAAAGCACCACATATAACTACACCTGTGGTTATGTGTCCTGATTGCTAACATGATGATACGGTTCTCTTTTATGTGCCATGTGATGTTACTCAGGATGATCTGCTCCATGACCTTCCATGACACCGAGGTTAGACTGACAGGTCTGTAGTTCACCGGATCCACCTTCCGGCCCTTCTTGCAGATGGACATCACGTTAGCCAACTTCCAGTCAACTGGGACCTCCCCAGTTAGCCAGGATTGCTGATAGATAATAGAAAGTGGCTTAGAGAGCACCTCTGCCAGCTCCCTCAGCACCCTTGGGTGTATCCCATCTGGCCCCATAGACTTGTGGGTGTCCAAGTGGTGTAGCAGGTCGCTAACCATTTCCCTTCGGATTACTGAGGCTTCATTCTGCTCCCTATCCCTGTCTTCTGGTTCAGGGGGCTGGGTACCTGGAGCACAACTGTTCTGACTATTAAAGACTGAGGCAAAGAAGGCATTTAGTACCTCAGCCTTTCCCTCATCTTCTGTCATTATGTTCACCCCACATCCATCAGGGGATGAAGATTCGCCTTAGCCTTACTCTTGTTGCTGATATATTTACAGAAACATTTCCTGATGCCTTTTTGCGGCAGTAGCTAGGCTCAGCTCTAGTTGTGATACAGGGAATTGACAATTAACTAATTAACACTTAAAAAAACTAAGACTTGACACTTAAAGAACTAACCTTACCCCACATCACTAAAGACACTTAGAGAGCTAACCCTTTAACCCACATCACTATTGCCTAGCCTTGCTCAACTCTGTGTAACTTATTGTACAAAAAACAGGACTTCACTGATGCCTTGCAAAAATAATAATCCTTGGGTGCATCCTTGGGTGAACTAGATAACAGAAACTTGGGCACAGAACAGGAGATACGTCAGTTTTAACCAACTCAGCAATCTGAGACCTAACCAACTCATCACACTGGACCAAAGGTGACCGTGTACAGAGAAAGAGGACCCGACTTCACGATCACTGCGCAGCTGCAACCAGGAGGAGCCGGAGGTGGAAACTATGGAAATGGTCTCCCGTAACTCGTAATAAGAACCGCCTTCTCGGGGACTAGTTATGAATATATATAGGTGTTCCTAAAACTTTCATGAATATGTAACACTTTACTGCATTTAACTAAGCTCACAGCTACTGTAATTTTACACATGTATTAGGTGAAATGATTCCCCTTGTGTCCAGCGTTGTAAATAAATACATACCTTCTTTATAACCTCAAGAGTTGTAAGGTCATTCCGCGCCTCAGTTGGACTTTGACCCTTCTAATTTTCTCCCTGCATAACCTCACAGAATTCCTGTATTCCTCTTAAGTAGCCTGCTCCTCCTTCCAAAGATTATAAATTCTCTTTTTATTCCTAAATTCCAGCCACAGCCCTTTATTCAGCTAGGCCGGCCTTCTTCCCTGCCAGCTCGCCTTCTGGCACATGGGGACAGCCTGCTCCTGTGCCTCTAAGATTACCTTATTGAAGAGAGACCAGTCTTCCTGGACTCCTTTGTCCTTCAGGACTGCCTCCCAAGGGACACTACTAACCAGCCTTCTAAACAGGTCAAAGTCTGCCCTTCAGAATCCAAAGTAGCAGTTCTGCTGACCACTCTTCTAACTTCTCCAAGGATAGAAAACATATTTAAGTTCTGTTCAAAATCAGAGACAAAACTAGAAGCTGTTTGTGTCCATCTCTCACTCGCAGATTTAGTGTGTCAGTGTTAGCAAAAAGGACACATAACCACGGACGTAGTTATATGTGGTGCTTTTATTCCAGCGCCGGGAAACCAGGGGTTCGGACCCAAAGCTGGCTTCGACCACTGATTCAAAGTCCACTACATTTATACAATTTAGTTACATACATATTCATTACAATTCTTGACAACCATTAGCATATTCCACATCTATTCTAACACAAACTGTCTATCTAAGCGATGCTAAGTAACATTCGCATGTTTATCAGTTATTTCTAAGTTACCTGTTTTAAGAGAATATGTCATAAATCTATGTCAATTTTAAGAATAGGGTATGGTTATATAAGATCATGCTTGAATGCACATCTACTTGGATACAGTCTGAAAACTTCAAGATAAGGTAAAAATCTTGGATACAGCATCTTGGATACAGTTTACAAAACCAAGAATCTTGGATACAGTTTGCAAAACAGAATACATCTTGCAAAAACTAATTCAACTATAAGATGTAAAAACTAATTCAACTATAACATTAGGATCTTCATCTGTAAGGTAAAAGAGGCTTTGCAATTAAAACTGTAAACTTTGTGCAAAAAAACAGAGTTGCTCGCAGTCTATGCAGTACATTTGACACATACAAAATACTTGACACATTTTGAGGCTTTAGGTTGCTGCTTTGAAAACTAGCTTGATAGATAAAGGTCAAACAAATAGCTGATTAATGGCTTTGAATAAATCTAAATGTTTCTAGTATATTTTGAATAGCTGATCTTAAGAGTGTATTTCTCCTTGATTCAAGTACCAGTCCAAGATCTGAACAGAGGTTTTGCCTTTGATTCATTCTTTAGCCTGTGAGATTGTCACTGTGCCTTGAAGCCTTGCTGTAAAATTTTTTTTCATTTCTGTTTCCTTCTCATAGTGGGTTTAACAAAGCAACTGATCCTGGAAGATCATAGGAAAAGCATAATCCATGCACCAGGCAAAAGAAACGCTTACTGATAAGGATAATGGCCAAAACATTGTGGCAAAAACAGTTCATCCAGCCACAGGAGATGATACATTCAATATAGGGTGAACTGCAATTTACATATCAATAACAAGCTAACGAGCCACAGACGAGGCCGGCCGGCCGATACAGGAGGTGGGGGACGTGCCGGAGGGCACATAGCTCCACCTTCTTATACGCTCAGCATGGCACAAAGGGAAAAAGCTGAGACCCTTCAACATGGCCCGAGACTTTTGAGACTTATCGATCTTTCGAAATCACCCCTTCCCCCCAGACTTTCCTCTCCCTCACAATAACACCTCCACAAAAAAAAAAAACCAGAAGTTATGCAAGCAGACAACCCAGAGAGCTATAAAGGCCCACCTTGTACAAGCACTGGTGGCACCCACCCAATCATCCTGAGGACCACTCTGCCCACCAGTCTCACCACATGAACTGAACAAGACACCAGAGGACGCCACACATCGTTGGACCCGAGACTGCGAACTCCATCACACATAAAGCGGAGCCATGAGGATGGTGAAAATTTCTCTCTCTATTCTTCCCTATACTTCTACCTTTTTTGCTTTCCTTCTTATATGTAACATAGTAACATTAGAAGTTTGCAGCATATGCGGGGCTGTAAATCTAATGTTTACCAATCAAACCTACAATAACATAAATCTTTCTGCCACCTAATCATATACCATTTGGGCCAAGCTGCAAAATAAAAGCCTTTTGTTTGCAGACCTTAAGTACTGTGTGTACTGTTTTCCAACCAAAGGGGACCCACGAACCTGAGTCACTTCTCCCCCCCCCATACCTGAGAGAAGGACATGACAAATGCTGCATCTCAGTATCCCTGCAGTCACATGGCAGGACAATACAGGATTAAGTAACTGCAATGTCATGTCAACCCTCCTTAAGTTAAGGGAAGATGGGGATCGATGTGCATCATTATTTTCTAATTTTTTTTTTCGGGACATAATCCATCCTGAGGCGATGTTAACCTGTTATTGAGAGAGTTGGTCTGTCATTTAAAAGAATGTGGAACTAACCCTACAGACAGGGGGAAACTGCCTGGCCCCAAGGTGATTCTAACTGAGATTATAATAATCAAACAAATGGAGATAATTGCCAAACAGTGGTTAAAAATCTGATAAAAGCTTTGGAGGAGATAAGAGTAAATTGAACTGAAGCAGGAATGTAGATAGAAGCCAGAGGAGCCTTAAAACCTTTGAGATTGTAAAGAAGGTATGTATTTACATGGCGCTGGACACACGGCGGATAACTGCCCAAGACGTGTGTAAATTTACAGTAGCTGTGAGCTTGGTTAAATACAGTAAAGTGTTACATATTCATGAATAAGTTTTAGGAACGCCTATACATATTCATAACTTGTCCCCGAGAAGGCGGTTCTTATTACAATGAGTTGTAGGAGACCATTTCCATAGTCTCCACCTCCGGCTCCTCCTGGTTGCAGCTGCGCAGTGATCGTGAAGTCGGGTCCACTTTCTCTGTACAGGGTCACCTTTGGTCCAGTGTGATGAGTTGGTTAGGACTCAGACTGCTGAGTTGGTTAAAACTGGCGTATCTCCTGTCCTGTGCCCAAGTTTCTGTAATCTAGTTCACCCAAGGATTATTATCTTTGCAGCGAACTCCTCTTTCTCATACAGTAAATTACACAAAGCTAAGCAATACTAGGTAATAGTGATGTGAGTTAAAGGGTTAGCTCTCTATTAGCTCTTTAGTTCTTTAAGTGTTAATTAGTTAATTGTTAATTCCCTGTATCAGTTGGAAGGGACCTCTAGAGATCATCTAGTCCAACCCACCTGCTAGTGCACCTAGAGCAGATTGCACAGGAATGTATCCAGGTGCCTGGGGTTATTCCTCCCTAACTTCATTAGGTTCTTCCCTGCCCAGTCCTCCAGCCTGTCCAGGTCTCACTGAACAGCAGCACAGCCTTTTGGTGTGTCAACTCTTCCTCCTGGTTTGGTATCATTGGCAAACTTGCTGAGGGTGCACTCAGTCTCTTCAATCAGGTAATTGATGAACAGGTTGAACAGGACTGGACCTAATACTGACCTGTGGGGAACCCCACTACCTACAGGTCTCCAACCAGACTCTGCACCAGTGATTAAAGCATTCTGAGCTCTGCCATCTAGCCAGTTCATGATCCATCTCACTGTGCATTCATCCAGCCCACAATTCCTGAGGTTACCTATGATGATGTTGTGGGAGATGATGTCAGAAGTCTTCCTGAAGTCAAGATAAACAGCATCCACTGCTCTTCCCTCATCTACCCAGCCAGTCATACTATCATAGAAGGCTATCAGGTTGGTCAAACATGATTTTCCTTTGGTGAATCCATGATAACCACTCCTGATAACCTTCTTTTCCTTCACATGCTTGGATATTATGTCCAGAATATGTTGTTTCATCACCTTTCCAGGGATGGAGGTGAGGCTGACTGGCCTGTAGTTTCCTGGGTTGTCCTTTTTGCCCTTTTTGAAGACTGGAGTGATGTTGGCTTTCTTCCAGTTCTCAGGCACCTCTCTTGTTCTCCAAGACCTTTCAAAGATGATGGAGAGCAGCTTCACAGTAATACCTGCCAGCTCCCTCAGCACTTGTGGGTGCATCCCATTGGGGCTCATGGATTTGTGGATATCTAGTTTGTCTAAATGATCTCTAACCTGATCCTCCTCAACCAAGGGAAAGCCAGACTTTCTCTTCTATCTCTAGGGTCAGGGATACCTGAGGGCCAGTCTTAGCAGTAAAGACAGAAGTGAAAAAGGCATTCAGTAACTCTGCCTTCTCTGTATCATCCGTCACCGGACACCCTCCTCATTTAGCAGCAGACCTACCTTTTCCCTAACCTTCTTTTTATCCTTTTACAACACTGTGTGATAAAAACAGCTAGAAATAGAATTAATTAGTTTTGAATTGCACAAAAACTTGCATTAAAAGCAAAGACAAAAAAAAAAAAATATTAGTAGCATCCATTGATTTCCCAGGTCTTTGAAATACATGGAAGAGATTAATTTGAAGTCTGACTGTATTTTGAAATAAAATTTACCATCTCAAAACTTTAACCTGGCCAGTCTCTTTTATTTCCTTCCCTGAGGTATAATGCAAATTGGTCAATTATTTGCCATATAATTGTTCTTGCAAGACAAAACCATCTTCCATTAAACGTATATTCTGAGGCAACAGAGATGCACCAAAGTCTTTATTAGCCTTTTAAATAACAGGACAAAATTTATATCTAATTCAATGACTTGGCTAAAAATGAATTTGACCCATAGGTTTTCAAGTGAAAAAAAATATCTGCAAAAGAAAGCTATAGTACAAAAAGTAAGAAATAGACAATTCTTTGAATCCCATTCAAATTACTGAGGAAATAGGTCTTTACTTATCTCAACAAAATGACTATATATTTATGCAGATATGCATTGCTAAGCACATGGCCTGCAATAAAATTGTCCTGCCATTATTTGCAGGAAAGAGAAACCTAAAATGTTTTTCCATACAAAGAAAAACAGAGAATGTTATATTTTATACTGTCTATCAGTTTTCGTTCACTATTCCCTACTTATTCATTAGGCAGGCCCTAGCAAATATAAATAACTCTCATTATCTCTTATAAGAAAATCAAGTTTAGTTGCATCAGTATATATGCACTCCTCGAAAGTACTGACTAGTAAAAGATTAAGTATTCATAAGGTAAATTATAAATGGATCTGGGCAGAAGATAAGCAGTCGCTATCATTTTCCAGGGAGGTATTTGAAAATATATAAATCCTGCACTGCATTTTGAAATGTACTTTATACTGTCTGACATTTCCAGTTCTTCAGAGTAATGTCTAAGGCACTCAGGAGATTTATCCTCTATCAGCATTAATAAGCCATTGCATTACAGTAACTATATTATTGAACTTGACTAAAAGAAGGTGCGGATGTACATAAAAGTGGCAGTAGCCAGGGAGAAATGTCATAAATATTGTCCGCTCAGTTTTACAAATGTTGAAGAACTATCTTCTGAAAGTAGCTTTGAAACTGTTCTGTACTTGCTATTTTTAAATGTCTCAAAGTGACTGCAGTTCTGAGAACTTTTTGAACACTTAGAGAAAAAAAATCTAAATATTAATAGAAAGACATATATTTGTACTTTTTATCTAATTGAAAATTAGATTGGTAATATTTAAGACCCATCAGGAAAAAAAAACACTGACATGGAAAACAGTTCCAGCTGTATTTCTCTAGCTATATATGAGCATGCAACCTTCTCAGACCAACCTGGTTGTGGTAGATTGACTGGCTGGCTGCCAGGTGTCTACCAAGCTGCTCTCTCATTTCCCCTCCTCAACTGGACAAGGGGAGAGGAACTGTTATGGTTGAATTAGTTTTGTAAGCTGTATTTTGATTCTGCAAACCATATCAAAGATTCTTACCTTATCTTAAAGCTATGCAGATTGTATACAAGTTCATATTTTAGAGAACTGAAAGTTAGTACTTATCTCGAAAGGATAAGATGTGCTGAGAAGGTACATTTGCTATCATCCAAGAATTTATATAATTTTATGAAGAGTGTGCATGTGCTGTGATGAAAGGTGAAAAGTACACTAGTGATGAAGACTACTTACTTCATCCTGAAGACCCCCAAAATGACCACCAGAGGACACTGCGCATGCTTAGGGTAGTTCCAAAGTGTTGCAACTGATGTTGTGAAATAATTGTGTAACCTAATGAATATGCAACACATACGTTGTAACCCTAATGAATATGTATGTAACCAAATTGTATAAATGTAGTGGAGTTCGAATCAGTGGTTGAAGCCAGCTTTGGGTGCGAACCCCTGGTTTCCCAGCACTGAAATAAAAGCACCGCATATAACTACGTCCATGGTTATGTGTTTCGTTCACTAACAGTACTATAACGAAAGGCTCTTGGGTCAAGATAAGGACAGGGAGATCATTCAGCAACTACCATCTTAACAGACTCAGCTTGGGGAAATTAATTTAATTTATTATGAAGGAAAATCATAGCAGGGTAATGAGAAATAAGAACAAATCTTAAAACACCCTTCCTCCCACCCCTCCCTTCTTCCCGGGCTCAACTTCACTCATGATTTCTCTATCTCCCCCCACAGAGCAGTGCAGGAGGATGTGGAATAGGGGTTGTAGTCAGTTCATCACACATTGTCTCTGCTACTCCTTCTTCCCCATGCTCCAGGATGGGGTCCATCCCACGAGACACAGTCCTCCATGAACTTCTCCAACGAGTCCTTCCTGTGAGCTGCAGTTCTTAATGAACTGCTCCAGTGTTGGTCCTTTCCACGGGGTGCAGTTCTTCAGGAATTACTTGCTCCACCATAGGTCCCCTGTGGGGCCACAGGTCCTGCCAGAAGACCTGCTCCAGCATGGGCTCCTCTCCATGGGGTCACAGTCTCCTTCAGGCACATCCACCTGCTCTGGCATGGGGTCCTCCATGGGGTGCAGGTGGATATCACATCCACCATGCACCGTGCACTTCCATGAGCTGCAGGGGAACAATCTGCCTCACCATGGTCTTGACCACAGCTGCAGGGAAATCTCTGCTCCAGCACCTGGAGTACCTCCTCCCCCTCCTTCTTCACTGACCTTGGTGTCTGCATAATCATTTCTCTCATGTATTCTCACTCCTCTCTCCCAGCTGCTGTTGTGCCACAGGTTTTTTTTTTCCCCCTTCTTAAATATGTTATCACAGAGATGCTACCACTGCTGTTGACTGGCTCGGCTTTGGCCAGCGGTGGGTCCGTCTTGGAGCTGGCTGGAACTGGCTGTGTCTGACACAGAGGCAGCTTCTGGCATCTTCTCACAGAAGGCACCCCTGTAGCTGCCCACTACCAAAACCTTGCCATGCAAAATCAATATAGTGGACCTCTCACCATGCAGACCACTCATTTCTCACACTGGCTCCTGCCTCTGACCCTGTATTTGGATTCCATGTACTGAGAAACCTCTGCACTGCACAGAGTCCTGCTACCAGGTCTGCTATTTGCACCTCCTCTCCAGCCTCTGCAGGCACAGATCCATGCAGGGGAATAATCATAGGCTCACTAAAATCACTGAAGCTTCAACTAACCTCTGGAAACTGCTTAATGCATAGCAAGTCTTCAAGATTTGGCAAGAAGCTTAGTAGGAAGCGATCTGATGTTATTTGACATCCTACAAGTCATAAGTTACTAATCTCTGAATATCAAAGAAATGTGCCCATTAAAGACTCCACTTGCACTGGAGATGAAACAGAAGTGAAACTAGGATGGGTATTGAGGGACTGACGACATGGACTCCTGGTGCAGGTGAACCAAGAGACCCTTTGTTTCCGCAAGGCACTTAGATTTATAGTTAGTAGCTGTTGAACACGTTTAACTTTCTGTTTTAATTGGCTTTTGCCAGCTGTTCACACACTTAAAGTGATCTTGCAATTGGTTTACTTAATCTTGCACGTGCCCTGGCAGTTTGGCTACCACATTCTAAATATCTTTTCTTGTACAAAAACATTCTGTTTTCTCATTCTATTTTGGTCAAGGTCATTCCAGTAACTAAAGATGATTGTCTGTAAGATATTCCATGCGAGGGCAAAAAATCACGGACTCCACACAATCCAATATGAATTCAAGCGAGGCCATTTATTACAGAAACAAGCCTCCTTATATATGCAGTTATTTCCTGATCACGCGTCCACGCTCCAAGCATGCATTAGGTGATTGGATATTGTCTATGTTCATGAGCTGTCCACGCGCCCGAGTCTCACTGCTAATAGGTCTGTTGATTTACGTTGTGTTTTCAGCTTTCCGAGGTGGCCTTGAAATTCCTTTGGGCCTGGCTAGTTTAATAACAAATCTCCATCTAATAGAAACCTATCCACACAACAACCTCAAGAAAATCCATCGAATCTTCCACAATTCCCTCTTTTTGATTTTGAATCAGCCAGGCCTTGTTTACAACGCGCTGAATCATCTTTGAAATATACTGCAGCATACAACGTATGATTAACAACAATGATTACAGTTACATGTAATGTAGCTAAGCCTTACATAATAAGATCAAACGACTACCCACCTATTCCCAAGCTTTTAAACCATTTGTCAAACCCTAATTCTACTATGACAATCTTATTAACGTGCTGTTTCAGTTTGTCTAAAGTACTATGAATAGATCCAGAAGGATCAGACAAGTTAATACAACACATTCTCTCAAATTCTTCACAACCATGATCTAGTGTTAAAAGATCTATAACTGTGCGATTTTGTAGAGTAGTATGCCTAATACCATCAACATCTACTATTAATTGAGTTAGTATCTCAGCCTGTTTAAAAGACCAATAGCTTAACTTTGATATGTCTCCTAAAGCTTTACCAGCTGCTAGATCAGGGAGAAAGAGTGCAGTAGACACTATGGTAGGAACGTCCCATAATTTTACCTCATCTTTGCATTGATTATCTAAGTGTAATATCGCCCTTTTGGATCTCCTGCTGTTTGTTCAAATTGCCATTCTCCACAGAAAGTATACCACCTGCTTGCTAATAGGCTTCTAGACCACCAGGTCTGTGAGCATCTATAACACTGAATTAGGATCCACGGTTTACATCTGAAACAGTCCTCACAACTTATCTCCCTCCTGTCCGTCTGCATCTGTTAAATCTTTGTTGAATCCACTTCAATCCTCGGCCTGTAATGACACAAGCATAACCTTTTCCCCAGGTTATCAACTGATGTGGCCTTTTCCATTTACCATTAACTAGTGATTTGACCATAACTAACATAGGTTCTTTCTGATTTAGCATGGTTTTGGGTCATACTTACAAAGTGTTTCATCACAGGGTGAATCTGGGCTGCACCACTTAGATATAAGTGATTCATCACATACAGTGCTTTTGACAATTGGCTTTGTGGTGTTTCCCCTACTTCTCCCACTTTTTGTTTTTGAAAAAAAAAAAAAAAAAAAAAAAACACAAACCAAACAAATTCGGAATCAGATACGTGCATTGGACCTTGACTAGGTACTCAAAATCACAAATCAAATTCAGAGGCTCCTCCTTAAAAAGCTCTAAGTAATGTAAAGCTGCGCCAAGTTCTGCTAATTGGGTTGAATCTTCGATAATTTTTTACAGAATGATGCCAGTTGTTATCTTCACGCCAAACCAATACAGCTTTATGAGACTTCCCAGAACCATCAATAAAAACTGTGCAAGTATGTAGGATCAGACCAGATACAAGTATGGTCTGTGACCTGATGTTAAAGACTTGCAGGTTCTGCAGAAATTTACATTTTACATTTAGGCATGCCAAAAGCTGTGCTGTTAAGAAAATCAGCTAGTGCAATTTACAAGGACGTAGTTTGCAAATAAAAAATCAAAATTAAATTTCACAAATGGTACATGTATGACAAAAGGATCATAGCCTATTAAGACTTAAATTCATTCCCTGCCTTTCTTGATCAGAGTAACAATCGGTATATCAGTCTGTTAGCAATCTCATCATATTGTCCCACAATAGCCACAGGTTGTTTCTATGTTGTAGCTATAAACAGACAAATCTGCAAGTCCAATTGAATGCAGTCAGCCTGTAAGGTTGCCATAAATTTATTCCTCAAAGTTTCTAACTCCATTTTGGCTGTCATATTTATTGGATATTGTTTTCCCTTACCGGATCAAAGTCCTGTTTCAGTTCTATCAATGTAGTGTTGGCTTTATCGAAATATTGGCTGTTAATACTAGTGGAAATACAGCATCCAAAATTTCCTTGGAGATTTCTCACTTGCAGCAAGCAGATCTGCACCATCCAAGCAGCTTCTTGTAGGACATGCAACTAAACAGAATTCTCAGAAAATGTTATTTGATCTTACAATTTACTTAACAAATCTTGACCCAAGAGAGGTATAGGGCTTTCTGGCAAATACAAGAATTCATATGGTAAAACTTTGTTCCAAATTGGGCATTCCATTGGTCTCAAAAAAGGCCTTTCTTTCGTTCTCTCCCATGACCTCAAAAACTAGCACGGTGAATTTACTAATAAGTCTCCTACAACTAGTTACCACTGAATAAGTATTAATTTTCACTCTCAGACTCCTTCGTGCAGTATTACAGTTCTCTAGCAGTAACATTGCTGGGGGAAGGGGGGAGCGGGGAGGAATAACGCCTCCCTCTCACCCCCATCTGAGATGGCAGGATCTCCAGCCCAGCATGAAAACAGATAAGTTCAAACTCCACATTGAACCAGCCTGGCTCCGCTTCACACCTAAATTAGTACCAGTCTGACTCAGAGAGGCACTCAGCACTCTGACTTTCCAAAGCTGACCGGCATGAAAAGGCCGACCTCAGCAAGGAGGCAAAATGATGAGCTCCTTCCCCAGATGTGCCGGAACCTAAGAAACAAGATGGAAGCAAAAAGAAACAGCACCGACAGCCCCTGATTCAAAGCTGAGAAGCAACGCAGCTCCACAACAAGGATGGATGACAACACTCCAGGAAAAAAAGACAGAGGGAGAAAATAAAGCCCCCCTTTCTCTGCTTAGTAGTGGACAGACAAGTTTTTCAATTTTTTTTCTTTCTCTTCTTGCTGCAGTTTAGATATAGCCAAGGCCACGCAGGTGGCGTGATTGCTGGTGCTAAGTGGGAGTTGCCAGACTGCTGGGTTACAATGAGTTTATCTTGCAGCTTGACACAGGCCTGAAAATTATGTTCAAGCTGTACAGTACAGGCCTGGGATATTTTCCTTTTTTGTTTTCCCATTTCATTCCAAACATAATATACTTTATATGCAATTCCAATTAGCTCAACAGTCATTACATTCCTCAGCCCCATTTACCTTTTACAATTTATAGATGTTAAAAACCAGCATATTAAACATCAATCCATTATTCCATTTTCCTAGATCCAAATCAGTTCATATTCTAGTTACTTTTAAATACAACCTCATACAATACCAAGTTCACATCCATCATAGCATTTAGTGGTGTTTTCTTTTTGTGGTGTATGGTTTGGTTTGGTTTGGTTTTTGTTGGGTTTTTTTTTCAGTGCGAATCAGAGTTTAACAATTTAAATTTTTTCTGGTCTCAAAATTATTCTATAACAATAAGAGCAAATTAACTTACAATACCATACGTCACCCCATTTTTTCCAAGGTTCTACAGAACATTAATTGCAATATAGCACTAAAATCCGGAATTCCACATTCAAGCCTCATTCGAGTACAATATCGTTTCAATTTTTCTTTTATCAGAGTATTTCCCCAAAAGTTACTCTAATGTGTAAGGATGCATCCTAAGGGGGAGCAAGGTGGTATTTTAGTAGTGGAACCGGTTCCCATTTTGTAATTATCTCCCCAAACATAATTCTTTTGGTACCAAATATAAATATATGCAAACTAAAATACTGAACTCAGATATGAAAACCAAGTACCAAGTTTGAATATGCAGATGGATCACAGTTACACTAATTCAAGACAATATCTCGATTTTTGCATTGCACCTTTGAATCGCTTACTGCTCAGCCAGGTGAAGGTGCTGCTGGGTCTCCCTGACAAAACAGGTCAGTGTGTGCTGGAGCCCCATCAGTGCCAGCCCCCCTGCTGCTCTAGCAGGCTGGACTGAGCAAGGCTTTTATTAGTGTCTCATCTGGCATGCTATAACTGTTATCCCAAAAACAGGATTCTTTATCTGGTGTGCATACAAAAGAGCCAAATTTAGTACACCAAGATGAGACACAGCCTATCACAGAGTTGCCCAAGTCTAATACTGAAATAGAGCTAGCATGCTAGAAAGAAAAGTAACAGCTATTACACACAAAATCTTATAATCACGTTCATGCAGTAAAGGGCTAAATTACTCACGGTCTTCTGTATTATCACAAAACAGACATTTTGGATTCTCATGATTTAACAGTCTGTGAACTCACCATACCACACAACAGATAAAGACCTATTAAAACTGCAACACACTTAAACAGATACCCACAAAGAAAACAGGCTAACAAGGAAGATATCTATGATTGCTGTGTTATACTTAAAGATACTTAAAGGTTCTATTCTCGAGCCAGTTTTCCCAATCATTTAACTTCTACAGCAGCCACCACTGATTACAGTATTTCACAAGATCCTCTTTCCTCATATTTCCAAGTGCTTTCCTATGTTTTAAAACACCTCCCAATACCGATTACTTAGGAACATGACTGAAAACAGTCATTTCCGACCCCAATTCATAAGTAAGAACCATGAGAAGAGGGAGGGAGGAGGGGGAAGCACAGAGCCGCTTGCAGTGCGAATGGGAAAAGTGGGGAGAAGGTTCACAGCACACTTACACAGTCAATACCACAAAGAAACAACTGTAACAACAACCAGTAAAACAATTAACTCACATTCCTGACAAGCTACTTGATTTTCAGAGAGGCAATACACAGAAGCATGTAATATGTACTGTAAAACTCGCAGATAACACCTTGATAGCAAACATTAGCATTCTCTACTGCTAATTTCAACACCAGTGCTTCCTTAGCTTCTAAGTTTTCGACCTGCTTATTGACGGCCTCTTGAAGACGGTCAATAAACTGCATGTAATTCTTATTGGGATCCTGTTTAATAGTTGTAAATAATTTGGCTGCTTTGTCGGTTTCAGGCACCTTTATCATAGCTTGATATGCAAGGTCTGCTGACTGCCTCAGGATTTCAGGAACTAATTGCGTCTGTAATTGTGGTGTGCCGATTAGTGTCTTTTCCACGAGTTGGGGGATACTCGCCCCTTCCAAGGGATCCCCATCGTTTCGTTCTAAATGATCTATAGCTGTTCCATTGCGTAGGTCTAATTTTGCTTTTTCTTCATCTGGATCAATTACTTTTATGTTGCTCTTACCGTTAAAGAATTTTGAGACATTGAACTTATCCAGGTTTGTTGGATCCTGCAGTGACACAATATCTTGCCGAGTAAAGGGCTCATCTGTTAAAAGATCCTTGTAGCTATTTGGTTTTATGTTCATCTGCTCAACTGCCTCATTGGCAAACACATTTCCAGTTGTCTTGATGGCCACAATATGGGAGTTATTAGTGAATACAGTGAACAGCACTGGACAGTGGTATTTACCTTCACTGTTTTTAGTAAAATTCAGCTTTTTAAGTGATTTGGCATCTAGTTTTTCTCCTGTGATTGGATTGGTTCCATATTTCTTTATTCAAGGAACAATGCTCAGTATCAAAATCATGCTCTGAATGGAACGGCAGAGCTCTAGGGACAGTGGGCTCCTTTTTCACTACGGGGTTGGTAACAAAAGGTGGCAATAAAGTAGTAGCAAAAATAGTTTCACTATAGCTGCTGCTTCTACAAAAAATTAGATCCCATATTTAACTATCCAGCTACTCACCTGTATTCGTGATACAGTGATTACCCAGGTGCGATTCTCTTTCTCTTTCTCTTTCTCTTTCTCTTTCTCTTTCTCTTTCTTTGTTTCTTGATCAGTCTGGCTGTCGAGATGATCATTCGGCTGGAGTCCCTCCAGATGCTCACTTCAGCGCTTTTTCGACCCTATCACGTCGGAGACACCATTTGAGGGATTAACGGCATGGACTCTCAGTGCGGGTGAACCAAAAGACCTTTTATTTTGGCAAGGCACTTACATTTATAGTTAGTATCTGTTGTACACGTGTTTAACTTTCTGTTTTAATTGGCTTTTGCCAGTTGTTCACACGCTTAAAGTTATCTTGCAATTGGTTTACTTAATCTTGCATGTGCTCTGGCAGTTTGGCTACCACATTGTACCACATTCTGGTTTCTCATTCTATTTTGGTCAAGGTTGTTCCAGTAACTCAAGATGACTGTCTGTAAGATATTCCACAGGCTATTTTTGAAACTGGGATCTAGAGAAATAGTCCGATTGCAACAAGCAACATTGAGGACAGCTTACTGCAAATTTAACTGTTCTCTCAGCTTCATCTGCTGTGGTGTACATTAAGGATCCTAAGCGAGGGATATTCATGCCAACAAGATGGAGCACAACTCCGTATTTTATTCTTCTTTCACAACTTTAGTTTCAGTGTTGCAGCTGTTAAGTTCTTGGTTTTATTTTTTTTCCCCTTCCTCTCTTAAGCTTGTCTGCTTTTGGAGCCCTCAAAAGTTTATAGTATTGTCTCTCAAGCTGTTGTCCCAAAACCAGGGTTCTTTACCCAGTATGCATACAAATGAGCCAGATCAGCACACAGAGATTAGATATTTATTTACAGAGTTGTGCAAGTCTGGATGCTGGAATAAAGCCAGCATGCCAGGAAGAAAAGTAAAAGGCATTATATACACAAAATCTTATCACTAATCAGGGCAGTCCTAAAGAGCCAATTGGTTACACATTTGCATATTGCATTACATAATCCTTTTAGCGTATAATGAACAACATTCAGCTAAAGGACACTTTATCCAACAGTCTCGAGATGTGTTAAAGCAAGACTCAACTAATTGTGGGGGCTTCAAAATGGGCTGCAAGGTCAGTAGTGTCTGTAGTTCATGATTAGGTGTTTTGCAAGTCACTCTGTTATATGAGCAGACCGACCTAAAACTGAAAGGATTTTCCTATCTTTAGGTTAGCAATTGCAGACAGGATTCATTCTTTTAAGTGATGACAACAAAACCAAATATCCGAATACAGCAGCATGTACCAAGGAGCCTGTACCCCAACACATCTAGCCAACTGCCCTGTCCTGCTGCAAGGATCAGCAGGGAAGCCAGAGTTTGAGGGCAGGCACAGACTGATACCCCTCTTGCTGGGAAAGTGCAGAAGAGGAACACCTTGGAGATCCAAGCAATACACAGTTCACAATTGATTCACTGAAAGTCAGGGTCATGCTAAAAATTTGCTACATCCCTGTCACAGAGGCACCCCAAAGTCAGTTTTAGGCAGAGAACAAGTTCCAAAACAGACTTTATTCTAGCTTGAAAAGCGTAGCCAATAAACCGACTAGAAACAGGGTTTATACAATTAGTTAGCACTCCGACAACAAAAAATACAGGTTTGTATATAAATTGAAGAGATTATTGGGGTACAACAACATAAAAATAATGGGGATCCACAGCATGCATACACAGAATCACAAGAAACAAAACCAGAGCCCCCTGAGTCCAGGTTACCCACAAGAAATAATCACTTGCCCTGGTTAGGCAGGGGCTTATACTTGCAAGGCAAGAACTCTCGCTTGCCTGGGTTGGGCAAGGACTCATTCAAGGATACATCCAGTAAATAACCGCTCACCCAAACAAGGAGGTGAGGTGCTCTCATTCCCGGGAAGTCTCCTTAGACAGCATCCCAGTCTAAGGAGAGGGCTCCAGTTCACAGACACACTGCTCTGAGAAGACCATTCAAAGAGGGGTCTTCGGTGGGGACCCCATTTTATAGCCTGGTCAGATGTGGCTGTGGGCATTACAACATAGTCCAGAAGATTCACAGCTACTCTGAGCATCTCCTTTGTTAATGACCCTGTCAATTGACTGAGGGTCCCACCTCTCCTGCCCCACCAGCTGGTGGAGGTGAAGTCACCTTGCCCCGGGGTAAGGGAGGATGTGACTATCATCAGCACCTTGGTACCACCCTAGGTGTGTACATGGGGACAGGCACAGTGGGGCACAAAAGGCACTAAAAGAGCCATCAATTGTCCCATTGAAGGATCCAGATCTCAGGGGGGTGTGCAACTGCCACACAGGGTTGTTTCCACTTATTTTTTTCTAACTAAATCCACTAGAAAAGGAACCATTGTTCCAAAGATTTTTGGAACTTTTCTAAATATATGTCATGTGGCATTTGAGCCACTATACAAAAGATCATAAAATTTACCACACAGAAGACTATAAAACATTATAAAAGCTAGGACAGATGATATTCCTTAACATTTTAACAAAATAACACATTCAGTGTTCAAGTTTGGAGGCCAGATTATGACAAGCTTGCAAAAACGGAAATTAATAATAAATCCAACTCTTTGGTATTATAATACACAGATACAAATTACATTCCATTGTTTCAGGAAGCATAGGTTCACTGATGAAGCAAAAAGCCAAGATATGCAAAAGTAGAACACAAAACCATTTTAGAACATCTCTAAACCATATTCTTCTGTGTAGGGGTTTCTGTTAGATGGAGATTTGTTACTGAATTTCAAGGCCAACTCAAATGCTGAAAACAGGACCTGCTGTGGGAGAGAAGCATTTCTAAAATAACAAGGCCTCAACATGACGTAAATCAACGGACCTATCAGCAGTGAGACTCCAGTGCATGGACAGCTCGTGAACATAGATGATATCCAATCAGTGAATGCATGATTGGAGAGTGGACGCGTGATAAGAGAATAGTTGCATATATAAGGAGGCTTGTTTCTGTAATAAATGGCTTTGCGTGATTCACATTGAATCGGAATGCTGAGTCCTTTATCGTTCTCACAAATGGTGACCCCGATGTGATACTCTGAATGGCGTCTCACTACGATCGGGAAAAGCCTGGAGCGGCCCAGCCGGAGGCGGTTCAACTGGACTGAAGACTGGACGGAGGCGTACAGATGCCCTGGGGATAAATTCGTCGACGGATCACTGGAAAAGGTGAGTGGCTGGGGGCAGGAGAAGGGAAGAATGAAGTTATGGAGCAAAACGTATTTTCTGAAGAACAAGCCGTAGTTAAGCTCCTCCTGCATATTCTCTCTGTGAGAGGACTTAAATAGGAAGAAAGTAACATACGTAGACTGTTAATTTTGTGTAGAATTAACGGCTACCCGGGAGAAACCGAGAAGGCTTTTAAACGTTAAATTTGGGATGATAAAGGGCAGAAATTATGGGATAAGTTCAGCAATGGAGATAAAGAAGCTAAATCATTAGTAACTACATGGAAGCTTATAAAAGATTTTAAGGCTGAACAGTCTGCTGCTGCTGGAGGTTTTGTAGCGTTGCAGTCTGATAAGAATCCAGAAAGTTGCTGTGAAGTTTACCCGGTTTGTGTCTTAGATACCCTCCCTTTTCCATCCCCTGCTGTGTCTTCGGCATCCCGATGATTCATCAGTCCGGGGCAGGGGGAGGAAAAATGCTGAGCGGGTGTTCTCCTACACTATTATCCAACCGTGATGAGAAGAGCAAGTCCAAAGAATTGGAGTCAGACAACTTGCCCAAGGAACCTGTGAAAGCTGAGAATGCTAAAGTCGTAAAAAAGTGGACTATCAGTCCTTTTACTGACTTATATCCTCCTTTACTGCCTTCTACCCCTCTAACTTCCACGAGAGAGCAGAAGGAGTTGCCAGATAAGAACTGGGCAAAAGAACTGTGTGAAAGATCAGATCAGCTATTAGCAAGTGAATCCAACAGTCAGCAATGTGGTCATGCTGATCGTGACGGGAAAGGGGATGCGCCTGAGGACTCAGGTTATACGAATAATTATGATGCTAGAAAGTACTGGCGAGAATGTGCACTGTTCCAAACCCCCCTGTTACTAATGATTCTCCAGCACCGTTCAAGCCCGTGTTATCTGATGACTCGGATGAGGGTCTGCAGCATTTTCTTGAAAAGTTACAGGGAAAAAGAGTATGTGTGTGTGTTGCCTTGAGATCAGATAAAAACCATGAAAGACTCAAGCAAAATTAGACCTGTGCAATGTAACAGCTATAGATCATTTAGGACAGAACGATGGGGATTCATTGAAAGGGGCGGGTATCCCCCAACTCTTGAAACAGACACTAATTGACACACCACAATTACAGGCGCTATTAGTTTCTGAAATTCCGAGGCAGTCAGCAGACCTTGCAAATAAAGCTATGATAGAGGTGCCTGAAAACAACAAAGCAGCCAAATTATTTACAACTATTAAACAGGGTCCCAATGAGAATTACATGCAATTTATTGACCATCTTCAAGAGGCCATCAATAAGCAGGTTGAAAACTTAGAAGCTAAGGAAGCACTGGTGTTGAAATTAGCAGTAGAGAATGCTAATGTTTGCTATCAAGGTGTTATCTGCGAGTTTTACAGTACATATTACATGCTTCTGTGTATTGCCTCTCTGAAAATCAAGTAGCTTGTCAGGAATGTGAGTTAATTGTTTTACTGGTTGTTTTTAAGTGTGCTGTAAAATGTTCTCCCCACTTTTCCCACTCGCGTTGCAAGCAGCCCTGTGCTTTCCCTCCTCCCTCCCTCTTCTCAAGGTTTTTACTTACAAGATAGGGTCAGAAGTGGCTGTTTTCAGTTGTGTTCCTAAGAAATAGGTATTGGGAGGTGTTTTCAAACATAGGAAAGCACTTGGAAATATGAGGAAGGAAGATCTTGTGAAATATTGAAATCAGTGTTGACTGCTGTATAAGTTAAATGACTGGGAAAAGTGTCTGGAGAATAGAGTCTTGAAGTATTACACCTTGTTGCAATTAATGTTGTTTTTAACGTGAGAAGAGCAGGACATAATAAATCTCTACAAGAAATCATTAAATCATCTCAGACAGTTTTACAGGCGGGGCGATTTGAACGTCAACAAGCTGAGAGAGAATTAACTGATAACACACAGGTCAGAAAACTTGTTAAAGTCTGCAAGATGCTTTCCTTATTAATCTGTTTTCTTTGTGGGTATCTGTTTAAGCATGTTGCAATTTTGGTAGGTCTTTGTTATATGGTACGATAAGTTCACAGTCTGTTAAATCATGAGAATCCGTTGACTCAAAATGTGCATTTTGTGATAATACAGAAGATCATGAGTAATTTAGTTCTTTACTGCGTGAATGTGATGGTAAAATTTTGTGTGTAGTAGCTGTTATTTTTCTTTCTAGCATGCTAGCTTTATTCCAATATCCAGACTTGCGCAACTTTGTGATAGGCTGTGTCTCATCTCAGTGTGCTGGATTTGGCTCTTTTGTATGCACACCATGTAAAGAGTCCTGGTTTCGGGATAACAGTTGTAGCACACCAGATGAGACACCAATAAAAGCCTTGCCCAGTCCAGCCTGCTAGAGCAGCAGGGGGACAGATGCCGGTTGGGCTCCAGCGCGCACTGACCTGTTTTGTCAGGGAGACCCAGCAGTACCTCTGCCTGGCTGGGCAGTAAGTGGTTCAAAGGTGCAATGCAAAAATTGAGATATTGTCTTGAATTAGTGTAGCTGTGTTCCATCTGCATATTTGAACTTGGTGTTTGGTTTTTATATCTGAGGTCAGTATTTTAATTTGTGTATATATATATTTGGTACCAAAATAATTTTTTTTGGGTCGTAATTACAAAATGGGAACCGGTTCCACTGCTAAAATACCACCTTGCTCCCCCTTAGGATGCATCCTTATACATTAGAATTGTTGCTCATATTGTTATCTAATGAATGCTGGAAGCAATGAAACATCCTTGGATGTTATCAGATGTGGGAGATTTGATGGATTTTCTTGAAGTTAATGTGTGAATGGGTTTCTATTGGATGGAGATTTGTTATTGAACTAGTCAGGTCCAAAGGAATTTCAAGGCCACCTTGGAAAGCTGAAAACATGACGTAAATTAACAGACCTGTCAGCAGTGAGACTCAGGCGCGTGGACAGCTCGTGAACATAGACAATATCCAATCAATTAATGCATGCTTGGAGTGTGGATGCGTGATCAGGACATAACTGCATATATAAGGAGGCTTGTGTCTGTAATAAGTTGGCTTCGCTTGAATTCATATTGGATTGTGTGGAGTCCATGATAATTGGCCCTCGCAAACACAAATGTACAATTTATTAGAAAATGTTAGCGCTTTTCAATTAATTTTCAAGGGTACTGAGTGTGCAAATATGTATTTATTTTATAAACAGAATAAAGTTGCTATTATCGTATGCTTCCAACACCAGGTAGAGTCCTCTCATATTTCAAGCAAGAGACATATGGATTTTTATTTTGGAGTTATATTTCTCAACAACTTAATTTCCTTGATACAGGGAGAAGGGTTTTATGCTTCAGGAAAGAAAGTCAGGAAGCTGGACAATATTTTCAGTTCCATTACTGCCTGCTTATAGTATCGTTTAACCTGGGTAACCATAATAAAGTACAGAAAATACAAAAAAAAACCCAACCAACAAACACCAGGAAAAGGAAAAAAAGCCCTTTACTTGCTTTATAGGAACAGTCAGTGGTTGAGATAATATTTGCCAAGTGTCCTAAAAGAGAGCTATCTACTAGTTTTATCCAAACACACAGAAGAGCTATGCTGGAGATTTTCTCATTGTTAGATGAGAGTTCCAAAGGATGGTGTTTCTTTCCCACCTCACAGTAAAAACCAGTAAGAAAAGCAAGCACTTCCAACTAATGGGGCTCTGGAATAACGTCAGAGGTCAAGACTGCCCATGCAAAAGTTGTGTCGTGTTTTCAGCTGCAAGGAGCTAATCCTGTTGCTTTTCCATATGGTTCAAATATGCGTGCTCTCATCTGTTATGTTCCCCACTCCAGTGTAAATTCACCTCAAAAAAAAAAAAAAAGGCAAAAAAATCCAAATCCCCCCACAAAGAGCACATTTTGAATGTATATCTTACAACCACCTCTGTCATTTGTGCTTCCTCGAGGCAAAGCACTACAGTTGCCATTATATCATGTCTGCTTAGGTCAGTGCTCTGTATCTCATGGAGTGGGAACTTACAAC
The DNA here is from genome assembly GCF_963082525.1 of Nesoenas mayeri. Classification (NCBI taxonomy): domain Eukaryota; kingdom Metazoa; phylum Chordata; class Aves; order Columbiformes; family Columbidae; genus Nesoenas; species Nesoenas mayeri. Next base: position 10,625,112 of record NC_137553.1, on the reverse strand, counting down.
ACATCTACTTCCAAGAGCGTCTCATTTCTCCAGTGATGAAGTCCAGAAAATCCTCCCACAAAGTTCAACTTGCAGGACCCAAAAAAACCCCCTTTTTAGCAAAGGGCTAATTGATCAGTTTATTGTAATTTTGGTACAATATGAGCAACCAGTTATTTTCCAGTGCAACTTAATTGTCTTCAAAAAAGAATTACTAGGACAGAATGTATTATAAATTATTTATATTTGCAATAGTGCAGGTCCTGTGTTAGTTTACAAAATAATTTTGAGTATTTTCATAGGACAAAGCTAAGTACCCCACAACTGGACAACTGTATGGGGATATAGCGGAAGATTTGGTGAGGAGATTAATTAAATGTAAATACACTCAAGTGACTTGCACCTGTCTGTAAAAAAAGCACATACATCACACTAATTGTTTTACTGGCCTTGTGTGCTTGATGAGTAGAACCTCTGTGTTAGATAACATAGGCCTGTGAGAAACTCTAGGCATCTTATCACTATGTCTGAGATTCCTACTTTGTTGTGAAAAAGAGCAGGAGGCTGCGCCTGCCTGAAGCCTTGAAATACAGGCGAGCTCAGCAGGCCCAGCGATTTTCCAGCAGGGCTGAACTCGACCAGCACCTGCGTCCCCGCTTGTGTCACCTCTGCCTGGGAGCTTAGGTGTGGTTTCGGAGATCCCCCAGTAGAGAGGTAACTAAAATAAAACTTGCTCTTTGCAAATGCATCCGTGGCCTCTGGCTCTTCTTGTGACGTGCCTGCGTATTGTGTACACACCAGTTCTCTCACATACCTAATACCTCTCTCCATAGTAGTCCATTTGGTTGAGTGGCATATGATATCATCTTGTAAAGGGTACCTGATTTTTACTGCTGACAAAATTCTCCTCCAGAGGCTTTGACTTTGTTTCTTCTTTGCAATTGCCTTATCAATGCCACCATATCTGGCCAGGGATCCCAACTGACTGGCTTCACTGACATCTAAGTCCAAACTATTAGCCCCATCGTCCCAGCATCAAATGAGCCAAGTGACAATTGGCTTGCTTTCACAACGGCTAAAGTCTTGTTTCACAGTCCTCAGCTCCTTCAGAGATAAGGAGCGTTCTATTAGCTCGTCCTTTGCTGGTCACTTTGTTTTAGAAGGACCCACTGGTTGCTTTGCTATAGAATACAGGGGTAGCAGTGGATGGAGTTTAAGAAGGGCTGTACTAGGAGCTGTAGAAGGGCCCCCTTCTTCCTCCTCTGATTCTTCTTCATCATCACCTTGTTCTATTCCAGAAACAACCTCTCACAGAATTCTGTTACCCTCACAGTGAGAGTAACAGAACACTGGAACAGGCTGCCCAGGGAGGTTGTGGAGTCTCCTACTCTGGAGACATTCAAAACCGGCCTGGACGCCGTCCTGTGTAACCTCATGTAGGTGTTCCTGCTCCAGCAGGGGGATTAGACTAGATGATCTTTCAAGGTCCTTTCCAATCCCTAACATTCTGTGATTCTGTGATTTTCTGTGATTATGTGAATATGAAAATCTCTCAGATTTGCTTTTTGCCTAACATAATTTCCATAGTCTAAAATAAATATAAAATGGTGTCACCTCTGCCTGGGAGCTCAGGTGTGGCTTTGGAGATCCCCCAGTAGAGAGGTAACTAAAATAAAAATTGCTCTTTGCAATGCATTCGTGGCCTCTGGCTCTTCTTGCGACGTGCCTGTGTATGTGTACACAACAACATTTTAAAAAATACCCTAGAAGCTTCAGTTTTAAAAACAACAACCTCAGAAGTTTCCAAACAAACAACTGTAAGAACAGTAAAACCAGCATATTCAGGTATCTTTAGTCCCTGATTCCCAAACAAACAAACTCTCTAGAACTAAGTAAAATCCTTAAGTCCTCACATCTATTTGTGGGATAAGATAATATTTAGGAAAGAAGTATTAGTGGAATTAAAGGTATGAGAAGATAGATTATAATATTTAAGTGGTCAGGAAAAATGAACTTAATCAAATTACTCCCTGTCAGCAATGGGGTTGTTCAGCCCCTGGAACTGTTTTAGATCTGAGAAAGAAAAAATAGTTTAAAAAGTGACAAGAAGAAAATGTAAGGAACATTTAACGAAGAACTGTTGTTTTTACATAACTGAGGACCTGGTGCCTGACCCTAGCAGGGGGGAAGGACCGAGAGACATCGGACTATGAATTCTTAATGTAATACACAGTCTCTTCCTGGAATATATACTGATACCTGCATACATACTGATACCTGTATTTACAAGTTAATTTAGGGGGGAAGGACTGAAAGACATCGGACTATGAATTCTTAATGTAATACACAGTCTCTTCCCGGAATATGTACTGACACCTGTATACATACTGATACCTGTATTGATAAGTTAATTTAGGGGGAAGTGTAGCCAAAGTACCAGGAATCCATATCTTAAACAGACTGATAAGGGGAAGGGTATTGTGTGCGTAGGGATAGTCTGTAAACCCTGAAGTACCCAACCAATGGGGAACAGGGGAGGGAAACTGCGGCCGGGATTTTGGGAAGATATAAGCAGGGGCTTTTTGCCTGATTAGGTGTGCCTACCTTTAGGTAGAACACCCGGTCTTGCAAAATCGTTATTAAAATATGCTTTGCCAAGAGATCCTGCCTGGGCCTATTATATTTGCAAAATAATTGTTTCCTACAAAAACAAACAAAAAACAAAACAACAACAACAGCAAAAAAAATAATAGGGAATAAAGACATGGCTACATAGAGAGTTGAGGACCCTTTTTGATAGAATGATACTTTGGGGTTTTTTGTGGGTGTTTTTGTTTTGTTTTTTGTTTTTTGTTTTGTTTTTTTTTTACACACACAGGCACAAACACACTTCTCTTTCTCAAAATGAGTACTGTTTTTTAGTTTACTCTATTTTTCTCCTTAACTGTGTGTCACGGAGGTACCCCGAGGTTAGTTTAAGGGACAACAGGGTCCAAAACAACTTTTATTAAACCGGTGAGAAACAGGGTTTTAGCACTCCAAAGTGACTTAAATAAAGGTTCGGATATCAGTTGAGGAAAATTATTAAGGGGCAGCAACTAATACAACAGGTGGTCCACAGTGTGCATGCACGTGGCTTCACTCAAAACAATGCCGGAGCCGGCCCTGAGTCCCGGAGAAGTACACACTTGCCTAAACACGGTGTGGGATTATTTTTAAAGAGATACACGTACTCGTAGTGAGTACAGGAAGTGTACATTCGCGATTCCGCGAGGGTAAATTTATAATACACTCGCAATCCTGCAAGGGTTAATTTACTTACACATGCAAATGTGCACGGAATATTACACGTGCTTATGTGGAAGCACGGGAGGAAAATACACTCGCGATTGTGCGAGGAAATAATTTAAAGTACACGTGCAAATGTGCATGGAAAGTTACACGTGCAAATGTGCACGGAATATTACACGTGCTTACGTGGAAGCACGGGAGGAAAATACACTCGCGATTGTGCGAGGAAATAATTTATACATGTGCTCGTATTGAGCACGGAAAGTTATGTGTGCTTGTATTAAGCACGGAAAGTACGTGTGCAAATGTGCACAGGAAGTTACACGTGCAAGTGTGCACGGAAGGAAAATACACCCGCGATTCTGCAAGGATTAATTTTACACGTGCTTATATTGAGCACGGAAAGTTACACGTGCATATGTGCACGGAATAGTATAAATATACTCGCAATGCTGTGATAAGTTTTACTCACACCCGTGGCGGTGTTAGCAATCAGGACACATAACCATGGGCGTAGTTATATGCAGTGCTTTATTTCAGCGCTGGGAAACCAGGGGTTCGCACCCAAAGCTGGCTTCTCTGGTCAGTTTAAGTTACACAGTATTTATACAGTCCATTCACATACATATTCATATATTCATTAAGATACGTAACAGTTACTCAACATTGATTGCAACATCGATTGCAACATCTTGGAACTATTTTGATCATGTACAGTGTCCTTTGGTGGTCTTTCAGGGGGTCTTCAGGATGAAGTAAGTAGTGTTCATCACTTCTGTCCCTAATACAATTAACTGTTTGAGCCATCCAAAATTCAGCAGCCACGAAGTGAGCTTTTTCCATAACTCTCGGAATCCCCATGTGGTATAATCTTGTGCTACCTGGTGTACGACTTCTGCATGTTCCCAAATTTTCTGTACATCAGTTTCTATTTCTTTGGATTCATCTATATAAGTGCAACAACTAGTATTAATTAATGTACACACTTTGCCTATATTGGCTGTGATGATATCTAAGGCCATTATGTTTTCCTAGCCTTTAAATCTCAACCACTAGCATCCATCAGGTAGATTACAAGTAGTTTCTATGGCCAGTACAGCGTTGGTTGTACATCTGCCATACAAATAATCAGCCCACCTCTTTTCACTTTCTCTTACTGTTTCTCTTGTGTATAGCTTATTGGGTGTGATGCTGCTCTTTTTTAAGGCTATTTCTGACCAGTTCCCCAGAGATGTAAGATTTGTAAATTCTTTTAGATTCTCTCCTGTGTTGGGAAGTAAGATGTGGGAAAGCAAGATGTGCGGTTCCAGCCACCTGGATGATAAAGAAAGATCAATACTAATGTTATAGTTGAATTAGTTTTTACATCTTATAGTTGAAATTAGTTTTGCATCTTATAGTTGAAATTAGTTTTCTTATGGTTGAATTAGTTTTCTGTTTTGCAAATCGTATCTAAGATTCTTAGTTTTGTAAACTATGTAACTGTATCTAAGATTCTTGGTTTAGTAAACTGTATCTAAGATGCTGTATCCAAGATTTTTACCTTATTTTGAAGTTTTCGGACTGTGTCCAGGGAGATGTGCATTCAAGCATGGTCTTATATAACCGTACCCTATTCTTCAAATTGACATAGATTTATGACACATTCTCTTAAAACAGGTAACTTAGAAATAACTGATAAACATGCGAATGTTACTTAGCATCGCTTAGATAGACAGTTTGTGTTAGAATAGGTGTGGAATATGCTAATGGTTGTTAAGAGTTGTGATGAATATGTATGTAACTAAGTTGTATAAATGTAGTAAGTTTTGAATCGGTGGTCGAAGCCAGCTTTGGGTGTGAACCCCTGGTTTCCCAGCGCTGGAATAAAAGCACCGCATATAACTACGTCCGTGGTTATGTGTCCTTTTTGCTAACACTAACATGACCATCTGGACAGTCAAAGACATAATACTAACATAATAATATATAAAGGGCCTTGGACAGATTACTTTGAAGTACATTTCTCGTAATTGTAAGAAGTTATAGCCCAGACTGGTGAGAATGGTATCTCGGGCCGGATAACCGCCCCCAAGTGCATGGGATGTGTGAATGTCCTTGGGCCTGGTCTGTGAATGAGTGGAAAAACAAGTGAGACAAACATCACATGAGTTTAGTGTGTTCTTAATAACAATCAGTGGAAAAGCACCTTTTTTGTACATATCTTAGCCCAGGCCTGTACCTGTAAATCCTATAAATTGTCAATGGTGAATAAAGAAAGCAGCCTAGGCCTAGGTCAGCTCTCTGTTTGGCCAGGCTCTGCACTCCTTCCTGAACAAGATCTCTGCCTCTGGATGAATTTCTGTCTGCATCGTGGTATGCGTCGTTCCTAATCACCACAAATGGTGACCCGTGTGAGTATGTGACCTCTGGAAGCTCTTCATCGAGCAGTGTGTTTGGCGGCAACCACGCAATCCGACAGGTGAGTAAATTTTATTTGTGGCCACATTAATCCCTATGGTATAGATAGGGACAAGCAGTCCTCGTTAAAAGAGAGTTGCGGGATTGCGTTAGTATAGGGCAAGCTGCTTCTCAGGAACATAAATTGTATTTGCAGGTTTTACTGCAGCTATTACATTCTTCTGGGTATCGTACTTCTGAGAAGCAGGTAGCTGCGAGCGGCGGAGGAACAAGCTGAGACGACTCAACGTGAGTGATAAAGCATAGTTCAATTTATTAGCAATAACAGCACAGGTTACACTAATTATGCCTACTAGTCATTTACTAATTGGCTTAAGCTCTAATGATTACATTTGCATGGTCCTCCTACTTGTGGTTAGCCAGCTATGCAAGTTCCTCATTCTTTCAGGTCTCACTTATTCAAAGTTGTTTATGAAACTTGTCAAGGTCACAGTGCCCTTGCCGTTTCTTTCATGATCAGCAATTTCTGCTGGGGCCTAGTTATGCTAAGCTCCTGAGTCATGTCAAGCTACTAACTTATCTCTATCAAAACAAACTCTGCTCGCACAACTGTTCCATGGATCCATGTCCGTTATCTTTGAGCCATTTCCCGACAATTCCCCCTTTTTCTTTTTGTACAAGCAGAGCTTGTCCCAACGCGCGCTCAAATATTCTCTTAATACAAGATAAAGCACAGCTTAAACACAAAAGCCCAATAACTACAATAATCACAATAGCTAACAGACTTTGCAAAAGGTCTTTGACCCATCCTCCCAGTCCCAGCCACTTTGTGATGAGTCAATCTTCTTTGATTTTCTGTGAATGATCCATTAACTGCTTAATTTCTTTGTGAATTGATCGTGACTTATCTTCTAGATCCATACAGCACATACCATCAAAGTCCTCACATCCATGGCCATGGGCTAGGAGCAAAAAATCAATGGCCATCTGATTTTGTAATACAGCATGTTGCACACTACTCATGCTCTCTGCTAAATCTGAAAGCACTCTACTGGTAAGGTTGGCTTGTTTCACTACCCAACAAGATAACGTCTCTAAGTTTCTATGTGCTGGGGCAGCAGCAACGCCTGGGGTAAAGAAGGACGCAAATATCACTTCCCATTTATTTCAGAGTTGTACGTTATCATCACAGGTGTTATCAAGGATCTGTGCAAGCTCTCTTTTCCATCTCACTGGGTTCAATTTGTTTGGGTGATGATGTGGTAAAGCAAGACTAAGTTGACCGATCGTGCACAGTCCTCCTATTATTCGGGCCGGGATGCCATTCCAAGCACGATTGCCACAAATAAGAAACCACCCCATAGGTAGACGTTAGGGAAATGGGAGACACTAACTGGGTGACTCCTATTATGCAGGACCTTTTGACACCACCGGTTCTCCCATTGTTTCTCATTACCTATTGGGGAGACTGGAGTCACGGTGAGACTGCAGTGCCAACTTCCAGTTACTGCGCAGCTGTTTTTTGAGCTGTTAAGGAAAATACAGTAGGAAGCATTTAAGGAGTCTACTAGTTCAATTTCCTGTGGATCAGGACCATAAGGAAGCTTCTGCCAGTCAAAAGGTTGGTCGAGAAAGTATTGGAGCCCACTCTTTTTTAGAGGGGGACGTTTGTATTCCTGCTGATGCTCAGAGAGCAACTGGTTAAAGAGGCCATAGGAATTGTCATTCAATGGTACACCAAGTAAGCAAGTAACAAAAGGTGTACTTGGCGTTGCCAAGCTTGCACAGAAGGTAGTGGTATTTGTGGCTCTCCCAAGAGTTACCCAAACATTTTCCCGAGGGTCAAACGAGGACCTACTCACAAACCCTATAACTGTATAAACGTTTAACATTATGATCAGAATTTGCCACATTTTAAGAAAATTCTGATATCAGTCTCTGATAATTACACTTATACAGATTCTTTATCCTCAGATGATCTTGGCGGTTGGCTATCCAGAACTGCCTTAGTCCATCTGGCTGGGATCGCGGGCCTGAGGGTGTAAGAACACACATATAACCTTTGCCAATAAATTGTACCTCAGCAGGCCCTTCCCATTTCCCTGTTGACAAGTCTCGATAGTAGACCTTCATGCCGTGTGGTTTACTGGTGCTAGGTGTTAGCAATCAGGACACATAACCACAGGCGTAGTTATATGCGGTGCTTTATTTCAGCACTGGGAAACCAGGGGTTCGCACCCAAAGCTGGCTTCGCTGGTCAGTTTAAATTACACAGTATTTATACAGTCCATTCACATACATATTCATATATTCATTAAGATACGTAACGGTTACTCAACATTGGTTGCAACATCGATTGCAACATCTTGGAACTATTTTGATCATGTGCAGTGTCCTCTGGTGGTCTTTCAGGGGGTCTTCAGGATGAAGTAAGTAGTCTTCATCACTTCTGTCCCTTTCACCTTTGGGTACTGCACAGGCGTACTACTTCTATAGCTAGATAACTGCTGACTTGCTCAACCTCCGGAGATACTGCATGTACTTCTCCTCACTCTATGCGTATTTAGGCTAAGATAAAGCTAGGTTGTTAAGATAAGAGTATACTCGAACACAATATGCTTGAACAGCCTTTCAGGGACAGTTTACAAAACTGATTCATCCTTTCAGGAACATTTTGTATAACTGGTTCTGTTACTAACATAGGGACCCCAGAGTGGCACTTCGCAGGCACTGCCTCAGAGTCCCCAAATATACACAGGTAGTTCATTACAAACAAAGTCTTAGAGACTCCCATACTGTGATACTGTGACTCTTTCCTGTATGTCTCTAACATCGTGAAATTTCTGCAAATACCTCTTTATAGTCTGATTAGACCTCTCTACAATAGCTTGACCCGTCGGGGAGTAAGGAATACCAGTGATATGTAAAACTCCCCACATTTGACAGAATTTCCTCATTTTTTCACTGGTATATGCTGGACCATTGTCTGTCTTCAATTTTTGAGGCACTCCCATTACTGCAAAGCAGCTTGTTAGGTGTCTGATTACGTGTATCGCCTTTTCTCTGGTCTGAGGAGTTGCCCATACAAAATGACTATATGTATCTATAGTGACATGCAGGTACTTAAGTCAACCAAACTCCAGCACATGGGTGACGTCCATTTGCCAAAGCTCGCATGGGCCTAGATCGCGAGGATTCACCCCAATGCCTAGACCTGGTCCATGATGACTACATTCAGGACATGCTCTCATGATCCCTTTTGCTTCTTCCGTAGTGATATTAAACTGTTTTCTCAGTCCTTTAGCATTCTGGTGAAAGGCATTGTGGGCTTCTCGAGCCTTGACAAAATCACTTATGGGTACGGTGAGCGTCACTAGTTGGTCTGCTCTCTGGTTTCCTTCACCCAGACCCTGAGACCACATGTGACTCCTTATGTGGATGATTGCATCCTTGAAGTCCACAATTAGAAGATGCCAATGTTCAGGTAGCATGGCTGGGTTGGGCAAACCGGGTTGCAATGCTCCCATAGCTTGCATTTGGGCGTTTACAGCACGGAGATCATGTAATAGACGAAACTTTCCAGACCTTTTCCAGATAACAAATATGGGTGTGTTCCAGGGGCTAGTAGATAACTGGAGATGTCCTTGCGTTAGCTGTTCTTTTACAAGCTGATGTGCTGCTTCAAGGCTTTCCTTCTTCAACGGCCACTGCTCGACCCAAACTAGCTTATCAGTTAACCAACGAAGTGGGATTGGGAAAGCCCATGTTGCAGTGACCGCTGCTAAAAAGGTCGATTGGTGGTAAGAATGACACCTAACTGGTCTAGCGCATCACGACCAATCAGTCCATTAACTCCCTGAGGCAGAGTTATCACTGTAATATAGGCAGACGCGGTTCTTCCATCGATAACAACTTGAACGTGATCTTTGCTACGCAAAACTGAGGAATGACCGCCAACTCCTTCAACCCCCTGGCCATAGGTAACAACGGCCAGTTATGAGGCCAGCGGTTGTTATCGATAATGGTAAGATCTGCTCCAGTGTCCAGTAATACATCCGGAGTGATTTGTTTGCCTCCCACACACAGAATGGCTGTGGTCACTGGTCGGCGATTCATATCCATGGTCAGCATAGCAAGACCTCCTGTAGATCCAAATCCAGCTGTCCCTCTATCTGCAGCTGACAAGGCCTCCATGTCCTCAGTCAGGTGAGGAAGGGGAACTAATTGGGCAATCTTGCTCCCCGTTGGGATATGCACCCGTGGAAATAGCGTTTGAACAAATATGGATATTGTCCCTTTAAAGTCCACATCAATAATCCTGGGTAGAATAAAAAGTCCCTTTATTCCACTTGATGAACGTCCGATTAGCAGTGGTTTTCCATTAATTAATACTTTCCCTAGTTCCCTCACTGCCTCCACTAACATCGCCTGTGGCCCCACCGGCACTCTACTCATGCGATCTAACATCTGCTCTATTGTTGCATCTCCTGGAAATGTTAGTATTATGGCTTTTGTAGATTGGTTAGTATTCTCTAAAACACACTGCCTCAGCAGTGCTGGTTTCATCCACTCCTGTACATCTGCCTGTTCTATCGCTGCAGTTACGCGGTCAATAAATTGTGCAAACGGTTCACCTCTACCTTGCTTTATAGTCATATATGACGGCGAGGGGGGGGAGGTCTTTACTGCCGCTATTGCTAACCGGGCCGTTCGCATGGCCTCAAGACAAATGTCTGGCCCCAATTGAAGGTAGCTTTGCTCCTGGTATGGATGAAAGAGCATTGTGCTTGGTTTCTGAGTGAGGGGACGTTTGACAGTAAAATTTGGAAACAGGTCGGGGAATATCTACACGCGCAAAAGAATTCAGTTCCCAGTAGTTTACATATTACTTGGAGATTTCTATACTCTGCACTATTGCAGTTGCAGTCGGCAGAGCACATTCTGCAAGGGCAAACAGGGGAGGATGGACAGAAAAACACAAATGAGCAGGTTGCTAATTATTTGAGTCTTGACAGCACTCATCCTTTTGAGTCAGGCTCTGTAGATCTCGAAAAAGAGTCAGTTCTATATCCATCATTAATGCCATCACAGCTGTGTAAAGATAAGGCCGGAATTTGTGTGGAGCTGGGTCAGGAGTCTAAAACTCTGCCCTCAGCACCTCCTTTGCCTGATTTTAATGATCCTTATACAGCACACAGTAACCCCTTCATGACTAAGACAGCAGAACACAAAGGGGTGATGCAAAATGCCGTGAAAAGGCTGTGGAGCACGGCGATTTTTCTTTCTCCTTTGCAGTTACTTACAAACTATAACAACCACCAGAACATGACGGAATACCTGCTTCTGTGTATTGCCTTTCTGAAAATCAAGCATCTTGTCAGGAATGTGAGTTAATTGTTTTATTGGTTGTTGTTACAGCTGTTTCGTTGTGATATTGTTTGTATAAGTGCACTGTAAGCCTTCTCCCCACTTTTCCCACTCGCGCCGCAAGCTGCGCCGTGCTTCCCCCTCCTCCCTCCCTCTTCTCATGGTTTTTATTTACGAGATGGGGTCAGGAACGACTGTTTTCAGTCATATTCCTAAGAAATTAGTATTGGGAGGTGTTTTAGAACATAGGAAAGCACTTGGAAATATGAGGAAGGAAGATCTTGTGAAATATTGTAATAAATGGTGGCTGCTGTGTAAGTTTGATGATTGGGAAAAGTGTCCGGAGAATAGAACCTTGAAGTATAACACTTTGTTGTTTCTAAAGCGAGAGGAGCAAGACAAAAATAAAACTCTACAAGATATCATTGAATCATTTCAGACAATTTTACAGGTGGAATGGTTTGAACTTTAACAAGCTGGGAGAGAATTAACTGATAAAACACAAGTAATAGAAAACTTGCTGAACTCTGCAAGATACTTTTCCTTATTAACCTGTTTTCTTTGTAGATATCTGTTTAAGCATATTACAGTTTAATAGGTCTTTGTCTGTTATATGGTACAGTAAGTTCATAGACTGTAAAATAATGAGAATCCATGGACTCAAAATGTGCATTTTGTGATAATACAGAAGACCATGAGTAATTTAGTTCTTTACTGCGTGAATGTGATGGTAAGATTTTGTGTGTGACAGCTGTTACTTTTCTTTCTAGCATTCTAGCTTTATTCCAATATCTAGACTTGCGCAACTCTGTGATAGGCTGTGTCTCATCTCGATGTGCTGGATTTGGCTCTTTTATATGCACACCAAGTAAAGAATCCTGGTTTTGGGATAACAGTTGTAGCGCACCAGACAAGACACTAATAAAAACCTTGCCCAGTCCAGCTTGCTGCAGCGGTGGGGGGGCAGGTGCTGATTGGGCTCCATCACGCACTGACCTGTTTTGTCAGGGAGACCCAGCGGCACCTCTGCCTGGCTGAGCAGTAAGCGGCCCAAAGGTGCAATGCTAAAATTGAGATATTGTCTTGAATTAGTGTAACTGTGTTCCATCTGCATATTTGAACTTGGTATTTGGTTTTCATATCTGAGCTCAGCATTTTAATTTGCGTATTTATATTTGGTACCAAAAGAATTTTGTTTGGGGAGATAATTACAAAATGGGAACCGGTTCCACTGCTAAAATTCCACCTTGCTCCCCCTTAGGATGCATCCTTATACATTAGAGTAATTGCTTTTCTTGTTATTTAATAATTTTGAGACCAGAAAATAATTTAATTTAGTTAAACTCTGATTCTTATTGAATTTGTATGTTTGTTGGAGGTATGGGAAAGAAAACTAAATGCTATGATGGATGTGAACTCAGAGGAGGTTGTATTTAAAAGTTGCTAGAATATGACCTGATTTGGATCTAGGAAAATTAAAGTAATCGATTGATAGTTAATATGCTGTTTATTGACATCTGTAAGAAATTGCAAATGGTAAATGGGGCTGAGGAATGTAACTATTGCTCAGCTAATTAGAATTGCATATAGAGTGTATTATGGCTAGAATGAAATGGGAAAATAAAAAAGCAAAATATCCCAGGCGTGTGCTGTACTCTTTGAACATTTCAGGCCTGTGTCTAGCTGCAAGATAAACTTAGCTCCCTGGCAGCTCCCACTTAGCACCAGCAATTAACGCCACCTGAATGGCCTTGCCTGTATCTAAACTGCAGCAAGAAGAGAAAAAAAAGAAAAACCTGGCTGCCTGCTTTTAAAGCAGTGAAAGGGGAGTTTTCTCTTGCCCCCCACTGCAGCAATGTTGTAATACTGAATAGGGCGGTCTGAGGGTGAAATTTAAAGGCATCCCTAGGGGATCCATAGTTTTGATGAAACTGAGAAATTAAACCAAAAATTTGTTAATAGACTTATTCTGTGGTAACTAGTTGTAAAAGACTTCTTAGTAAATTCACCCTGACAGTTTTTGAGACTGTGGGAAAGAAAGACCATTTTTTGAAACCAATGGAATGCTAAATTTGGAACAAAATTTTAACAGCTGAATTCTTGTATTTGCCAGAAAGCCCTATACCTCTTTTGGGTCAAGATTTGTTAAGTAAATTGTAAACTCAAATAATGTTTTCTGAGAATTCTGTTTAGTTGCATGGCCTACAAGAAGCTGCTTGCATGGCGCAGATCTGCTTGCTGCAAGTGAGAAATCTCCAAGGAAATTTCAAATGCTGTATTTCCACTAGTATGGGCAACCAAAGTATCGGTACAGCAAACACTACACTGATAGAACTGAAACAGGACTTCAGTCCAGTAAGGGAAAACAATATCTAATAAATATGACAGCCAAAATGGAGTCAGAAACTCTGATGAATAAATTAATAACAACCTTACAGGCTGACTGCATTCCATTGGACTTGTAGATTTGTCTACTTATAGCTACAACATAGAAACAACCTGTGGCTATTGCAGGACAGTATGATGAGAATACAAACAGACTGATATACTTGGAATGGATTTTTTTTGCCCAATTCTTTTCGTAAAACTATTACTGAGCTCCTGGAATTGATTGTTACTCTGATCAAAAAAGGCAGAGAATGGATTCAGGCTTTAGTAGGCCATGATCCCTCTGTCATATATGTACCTTTTGTGAAAGCAGATTTTGATTTTTTTTTTATTCACAATCTCTGTCCTTGCAAATTGCGCTAGCTGATTTTTTTAACAGCATAACTTTTGGCATGCCTAAATGTAAATTGCTTCAAAATCTGCGTGTCTTTGATATCAGACCACAGACCATACTTGTATTCGGTCCTATTCCAAATGCTCACACAGTTTTTGTTGATGGTTCAGGGAAGTCTCATAAAGCTGTAGTGGTCTGGCGTGAAGATAATGATTGGCAAATTGTTGAAGGCTCAACCCAATTAGTAGAACTTGGCACAGTTTTGTATGCGTTAGAGCTTTTTAGGGAGGAACCTCTAAATTTGGTTTGTGATTCTGAGTACGTAGTCAAGGTCCTACAGCACATCACCTCCACTTTTCTTAAAGAAATCTCGCAACAGCAACTTTTTGATATGTTTGTGTCATTGCAAACTGCATTACAGCTTCGCAAACCCCCACTGTTTGTTACTCATATATGCTCTCATACAATTTACCAGGTCCCATAACTGAATGTAATGCAGTTGCAGATTCTTATACTGTAGCTACAGTCTGTTTCCAGTCTGCTAGGGCTTCACATGCTTTCTTCCATCAGAATGCTGCTGCCTTAAAAAAGATGTTTGGTCTCACTCTCGAGCAAGTGAGAGACATAGTGTGCTCTTGCCCGGAATGTCAAGGTCTGGTTACAAGCTCACGCTCCCTTGGAGTTAACCCTCGCAGACTCTCAGCTAAGGACATTTGGTAGTCTGATGTTACACGTTTCATTTTTTGGCCATTTGAAATATGTACATGTTTCTATAGATACTTTTTCAGGTATGCTTTGTGCATCTGCGCATACAATTGAGAAAAGCAGAGATGTTCAGTGTCACTGGACCTGCTGTTTTGGCATACTGGGAGTACCATAACAGATTAAAACTGACAATGGTCCTGGATACACTGCTAGATCCACGCAATATTTTTTACAGCACTGGGGTGTTTCGCATGTCACAGGTATTCCACATTCTCCCACTGTACAGGCTATCATTGAACGAGCACATTCCATATTAAAACAGATGTTATTAAAAGAAAAAAGGGGGAATATGATGCCTCTGGAACAATTAGACAATGCAATATATGCTTTAAATTTTTTGAATCATACTATGCCTCCCTCCTCTATCATAGCAGTGGAAAAACACTTCCGTGTTCAAGATTCACTGTCTCAGAGACCAAAGGTTTTATACCGGGATCCCCTGCACAACGGTCAGTGGCAAGGGCCTGTAGAACTAATCACCTGGGGGAGGGGATATGCTTGTGTTCTTCTTTCAACAGGACCAAAGCGGCTTCCTGCGAAATATGTTAAACCTTTCTATGAGTTGGACAAACATGATGCAGGACCTAATGCCAGAGATAAAGCATCTGTCCCTGCAGCAGAGGGCAACAAAGAAATAGAAGAGACCAAAGGAAGAGGCACTAGCATATCAGAATGATACAGATTTACATTATTTGAACTGGGGACTAACTGGCAAAAAAACTTTCAATGCATTTGTTTTCCTTATTAGGATGGCTAACCAGCTTTCTCCAATATTTGTTAATAACCGTAATTGTTGTAATTTGCATTATTCTATTCTATTGTACGTTGATTTGTAATGATTTGCAACAAGAAAATGACACATAAGGTATGATGATCCACAATGGGCATTCAAACTCAGCAACAGAATGCCCCCTTTTGACTTTGGAGGCAAGAGGTGACTGTAGCACAACTCCAAAGTAGTTTGTCAGATGACTGTGGTCACAGGCTGGATTGTGAGGCAGTACACATTCCCCTGAAATCTGGAGCCTTCAATGAAGACACTGATGGCTCTTCAGCACCTTCTGTGCCCCACTGTGCCTGTCCCCACATATATACACCTAGAATGGTACCAAGGTGTTGTCAATCAGCTTCACCTCTACCAACTGATGGGTCAGGAGGGGTGGGACCCTCGGTCAACTGACAGGGTCCTTAACAAAGGAGGTGCCCAGACTAGCTGAGAAGCTTCTGGACTATGTTGTAATGCCCACAGCCACATCTGGCCAAACAATGAAACGGGGTTCCCGCCAAAGACACCCTTTGAGTGGTCTTCTGGGAGCTGTGGGTCTGTAAACTGGAGTCCTTTCCTTAGACAGGAACAACATCTATGGAAACTTCCTGGGATTAATGACACCTCACTTCTTTATTTGAGTGAGTGACTGTTTCTTGTGAGTACCCTGAAGTAAAAGGCCTCTAGTTTTGTTTCTTGTGCATGACTACATGCACGTTGTGGATCCTCATTATTCTTATGATATTGTATTTAAATAATCTCCTTAGCTGATATCTGAACCTGTATTTTCTGTTATCAGAGTGCTAAATATGTGTAATACTGTTGAAATTGAATTATAGTGTTTATGAGTGATATGAAGTAAAATAACAGTCTTAGCTAATGTGCAAGACCTGATTTAGGATTTAGCCAGTACACTGCAAAATAATTACATAGTTTGTAAGAATTAGGACTGTAAGACAAAATGGCTAACATTATCTAATAGCATAAAGTGATTAGAACCTAAAACTTCATTTTCAGCTCTCAATCTGCATATATGGGTTTTTGTGGGAATTGGATATGCTTGTGTGATGTTTTTTCTTGTAGTCCTTCGAATCATCTGGAGAACGAAACAGAATGCAAAGAAGAACAAAGCCAGGGTCCTTACTGCGCTCATTGAGAACCTGATATTTAAAACAAAAAAGGGGGAAATGATGGGAAGTAAGATGTGGGAAAGCAAGATGTGCGGTTCCAGCCACCTGGATGATAAAGGAAGATCAATACTAACATGACCATCTGGACGGTCGAAGACATAATACTAACATAATAATATATAAAGGGCCTTGGACAAATTACTTTGAAGTACGTTTCTCGTAGTTTAAGAAGTTATAGCTCAGACTCGTGAGAATGGTATCTCAGGCCGGATAACTGCCCCCAAGTGCATGGGATGTGTGAACGTCCTTGGGCCTGGTCTGTGAATGAGTGGAAAAACAAGTGAGACAAACATCACATGAGTTTAGTGTGTTCTTAATAACAATCAGTGGAAAAGCACGTTTTTGTAAACATTTTAGTCCAGGCCTGTACCTGTAAATCCTATATATTGTCAATGGTGAATAAAGAAAGCAACCTAGGCCTGGGTCAGCTCTCGGCTTGGCCAGGCTCTGCGCTCCTTCCTGAACAAGATCTCTGCCTCTGCGTGAATTTCTGTCTGCGTCCTGGTATGCGTCGTTCCTAATCGCCGCACTGTTGAGGTGTTATACCTTATGTATGGCACGGTAGCATTTACCAAGATCAGTGTATAGGTTACTTATTCTAGCGTGCTGCTCTCTGTCCGACAGAATGCAGAAGTATTATGTTATCTGTATGGGTCTAAGTCTGTCCAATTGCTCACAGGGACTCCGAGAGGGGAGTTAAAATCATTGGCTTGCCCGTACACTCAACAATTACTTACATTAGTTTATTTCACAATACTCTGCATGAGAGCAAGATATACATTTGCAGTAAAAGCTGCTCTCACTAAGCTACAGCTTGTTATTAATATTATTAGAGCTCCGATTATTTTCTTTGGAAGCAGAGCTTTAGAGGTCCCATAGAAGCAAACTTCCATTGCGATTTAGGAGCTTTCTTTACTCTAGTTTGATGGATCCATGAGGTCTGTTCTTTGATTTTGATTGTCATGTGTGACATCAGCAGCACTTGCAATGGACCCTCCTCCAGGGGTGAGTCTGTAAAGGACTTTACATACACATAATCACCAGGTGTTATGTCATGTACCGGTCCATCCAGACCACGAGCTCTGGTCCTTAGAACCAATTTCTCTACTTCACAAAGTTGTTTTTGCAGACTGGTTATATAATTAGATAATGTCTCTTCTCCTGTCTGTGCTGATATGCCTGTTTGCACACTATAAGGTCTCATACAACATTTCAAAAGGACTTAGTCCCTCTTTAGTCTTTGGCTTAGTTCTAATTCTTAAGAGCGCTGGAGGTAACGATGGTGGCCATGACAGTCCAGCTTCTTGTCCTAATTTCACAATTTATAGTTTAATCAAATGATTCATCTTCTCTACCTGCCCACTCAATTGAGACCTATAGGGAGTATGTAATTGCCAATCTGTCCCTAATACTTGGCTAACTTGTTGCGTTACCTTGGCCACAAAATGTGATCCCCTATCTGAGGATATAGTTACTGGTACACCAAACCTGGGTATGATCTCATGCAATAATGCTTTGGTTACCTCTCTAGCTTTGTTAGTTCGACACAGAAACGCCTCTGGCCAACCTGAAAAGGTATCAGTTAATACCAACAGGTATCGTAACCCCCCTTTTCTTGGGAGTTCCAGGAAATCAATCTGCCATTATTGTCCTGGGTAATTTCCCTTTCCTACTTGTCCTAACTGCATTTTGCGACCAGCTTTAGGATTATTCTGTAAACATATTTCACGTTATTCTGTTACTTGCCTAACAGTGGTGCAAAGGTTCTGGGTGACCATGTGTTGATTCAAATACTTATATAAGGCCTCAGCTCCCCAGTGAGATTTCTTGTGCTTGGCCATAACTATGGCACATAATAGTGCAAAAGGTACTATTATTTTGCCTTGTGGAGTCTTCGCCCATTTTCCCTTTTCTACCTTTCCACCTAGATCTGTTACTAACTTCTGATCCTCTCTAGAATACCTGGGTTCACACTCAATTTGTATTTTACTGTCTGGGACCAAAGACTGCACTTCTACCACACCTTCCTCAGCCACTCTTTTCGCTTCACGGTCTGCCATGGTGTTGCCCAGCTCCTGCACTGTGTTCCCTCTCTGGTGAGCTTTGCAGTGCATGATAGCTACTTTATCAGGTAGCTGTACTGCATCTAGGAGCTTAAGAATCTCCTCAGTATGTTTTATATTTTTCCCTTGGATGGATAAAAGTCCTTTTTCTCTCCATATGGCTCTGTGAGCATGGACCACCCCAAAGGCATACTTAGAGTCTGTCCAAATGTTAATCCTTTTTCCTTTAGCTAATTCCAGTGCTCGAGTTAGGGCTATTATTTCTGCCTTTTGCATCAAGGTATTTGGAGCGAGGGCGCAGATTCTATTACCTGATCAGTGGTAGTTACCGCATATCCTGCTTTACAGAGGCCTTGTTGGACAAAGCTACTTCCATCGGTGTACCAGGAGTCCTCAGCATCCTCTAACGGCTCCTCTTTCAGGTCAGGTCTGCTGGAGTAAACTGCTTCAGTTGTGTCCAGACAGTTGTATGCTACTGGTTCTCCCAGAGTCCTGCTAAGGAAAGAGGCTGTATTGACAATATTAGTTACTACTATTTCTGCATCATCCTGTTCCACCAGAACAACTTGATACTTAAGGAACCTCTGCAAGGAGAGCAAGCGTCCCCCTTTTACTTCTAATACTGTAGATACTGTGTGGGATACTAGTATTGTGATTTTCTGGCCTAGTGTGAATTTACGTGCTTCTTGTATGTTTAATACCAGCGCAACTACTGCCCTTAGGCAGCTAGGCCATCCTTTACTCACTTCATCTAGTTGTTTAGTGAAGTACGCCACCGCCCATCTGTATGGCCCCAAATTTTGGGCTAGAATTCTTAACGCTGTTCCTTGCTTCTCATGAGAGAAGAGCCCAAATGATTTAGTGGTATCTGGTAACCCCAAGGCAAGGGCCTCCATTAGACTCTTCTTTAGTTGCTGAAATGCTTTTTCCGCCTCTCCATTCCAAGTGAGGCCTTTTGGGTTAGCCTTTAATAGTTCATAGAGAGGTTTTACCAAGAGTCCATAGTTGTATATCCTTAAGCGGCACTATCCTGTAATTCCTAAAAACATACGGAGCTCTTTAGCTGTCTGTGGTCGAGGAGTCTGACAAATGGCTTCTTTCCTCGCTGTTCCTAGGGTCCTTTGTCCAGCTGTTATCTCATATCCGAGGTAGTTCATCTGCTGTTGGGCCACCTGGGTTTTCTGTGGAGAGACTCGATAGCCATTAAGTCCAAGGAAATTTAACACGCTGACTGTCCATTTTACGCATAGCCATTCTGTTTCAGTGGCTATCAGCAAGTCATCTACATATTGTAACAGCACAAGGGCTCAAAGTCAGGCAAAAGAAGGCGTCTTTTAGGTCCAATATGGTAAACCACGTAAATTCAGGGGTCAGTTCAGTTAGGAGAGTGTAGGCATTTGCTACTACGGGATGCAAATCTTCAACAATCTGATTAATAGCTCTAAGGTCCTGCACTATTTGATAACTTCCATCTGTTTTCTTGACTGGTAGAATAGGAGTATTATATTCAGATTCACATTCTGTTAATAACCCATTTCTAATAAATCAGTCAATTATTGTTCAAATTCCCTCTCTGTCCTCTGCTCTAAGGGAGTATTGATTATTCTTACAGGTCATGCCCTTGGTTTGAATCAAACTACTATTGGAGAGGCATTTTTAGCTCTGCCTGGCATTTCTGACGCCCATACTCACGGATATACTTGGTTCTGAATCTCCTCAGATACTCCCGAGGTTACTGGAGCATTTTTAAGAGTGTCCTGGTTTTGTTAAAAACAAGTTTCTCTTTTAGTGATTTTGCCTGTCAGCTAAAGCCTTCATATTATCTGCATTTTCCTGGAGAACCAGACACATGTTTTGGTCAACATCATAGCAATGGAATGCAAACTTATTGATAAGCATGGATGGACATCTCGCGAGAGGGGCAACGAGAAACAAGTGACCAAGAAACTGACTAACTGTGTATAACATTCCATTCATGTGAATACTTCATATAAAAGTGGGAGATCACGAGGATCTCGTCCCTTTTTGCCTTTTCCCTTCTGCTTATGGCCGACATTAGGAGAGGACCTTGCTAGTCGTCCCTGCAAACTGAGGCCTAGTGAGAGACTGAATCCATCTCTGGTTGGCTGCAGAGTCTAATCCAGGACTTTGGTTGCCGGCTCTGCAGTTGCTGAGACTTCCAAGATTGGTTCTGTATATTTTGTATTATTTTCTCTATTCTTATTAGTAGCATTAGCAAAACATTGTTAATTTTTTCCAACTCTCCCGATTGCCTGTCCTTAGTGGGAAGGGGTGAGAGGGAGCGGCAAAAGGGGGAAGTGGGGATGAGAGGAGGTTAATACATCTGCCAGGGTTTTATTGTCTCCCCGCAATCTAAACCCTTGACAGATAATTGGCGCCCAATGTGGGGCAAAAATAAAGGGGTAAATGTGAAGATTTTTGGCTTTTCTACTGCTCTGACGTACCGTTCAATTTTCTTGGCACGGTGCCAACTCATAGAGTTGGGATACTCGTGCATCTGTTTGCTTCGGACATTATTTAGTGGTATTAAGGCAAAGTGAATTACACTGATTTAAAGATGTTATGGCATAAGTTGTATCAGTTATTTTCTACACTGTGCTCACTGATTCCATATCTGTGTTGGGCCTTCTTTTTAAATCGAAGTATTCATTATATAACAACAAGGAACTGGACAATGATCATGATGATATTGTGTGGTTTGTCACTGATTTATTTCAATATACTGCAGCCGCTAATGAATTTCTACTCGTTTCTGCTTTACCTTGAAAAGCCTCCAGGAGAGATTAAAGAGCAGTACAGCTCTGTGTTTGCTAATTGGTTGAGTGAATCTTTAGAAAGACTGACTAACAATACTTTCGCTTTTTCGCTAGGACAGTTCGCAAATGTTTTAGAGAACTTTGAATATCCTTGGAGCTTTGAGAGAACTTTGATGGCGTTATCTGGTTTGCTGAATGTGTGTCAGTTTGTGTTACTGTTAAGAGAAATGGGGTTCAATAGAAGGTTTGTGTCTCTTTTTAGTCCTGAGATTTGCAGCGCGTCTTCAGGAACGAGTAGGTGAGATAAAAGGAAAAACTCCTAGGAAGGTGGCTGCTCCAGTTTACAAAAGGAGCAGAAGAGATTCTGATGCTCTTGAAGGAACCTCTGATTCACACCCAGAGACTGTGCAAAACAGAAATTAGAGGTGCCCTGCCTCCAACCAGGTGGAGGAAAGGGATAACAGAGTTTATTGGACTGTACAAACACGGTGGCCTGGTACAACACACCCCCAGGAGTACAAAGCTTTAGTGGACACTGGTGCTCAGTGCACAATAATTCCTTCTAATTATAAAGGAACGCAATCCATCAATATTGTTGGAGTGACTGGGGGATCCCAGGAACTGACTGTTGTAGAGGCTGAAATGAGCCTAACTGGAAAAAACTGGCAAAAGCATCCCATTGTGACTGGTCCAGATGCTCCGTGCATCCTTGGCATAGACTACCTCAGGAGAGGGTATTTTAAGGACCCAAAAGGGTATAGGTGGGCATTTGGTATAGCAGCTGTGGACACTGAGAAAATTGAACAGCTGTCTGATTTACCTGGTCTTTCAGATGATCCTTCTGTTGTAGGACTGCTGATGGTTGACTATCAGCAGATGCCAATTGTTACCACGACGGTGCATCGTCAATAATATCACACCAATCAAGGCTCTTTGATTCCTATCCAGAAGTTGATTCGTCAACTGGAAAGCCAGGGTGTGATCAGTAAGACTCGCTCACCTTTTAACAGCCCAATCTGGCCAGTGTGTAAGTCTAGTGACGAGTGGAGACTAAATGTAGACTATCGTGGCCTGAATGAAGTTACACCACCACTGAGTGCTGCTGTTCCTGACATGCTAGAACTGCAATTTGAACTGGAGTCAAAGGCAGCTAAGTGGTATGCTACAATTGACATTGCTAATGCATTTTTCTCTATTCCTGTAGCAGCAGAGTGCAGGCCGCAGTTTGCTTTCACCTGGAGAGGCATCCAGTACACGTGGAAGCGCTTGCCCCAGGGGTGGAAACACAGTCCTACCATCTGCCATGGACTGATCCAGACCACGCTGGAGCAAGGTAAAGCTCCAGAACACTTGCAATATATTGATGACATCATCGTATAGAGCGACACAGCAAAAGAAGTCTTTGAGAAAGGTGAGAGAATAATTCAGATTCTTTTGGATGCTGGTTTTGCCATAAAATGAAGCAAGGTCAAGGGACCTGCACAAGAGATCCAGTTTTTAGGAATAAAATGGCAAGATGGCCGTCGTCAGATCCCAATGGATGTGATCAACCAAATTGCAGCAATGTCTCCACCTACTAATAAAAAGGAGACACAGACTTTCTTGGGCGTTGTAGGTTTTTGGAGAATGCATATTCCTGACTACAGCCAGATTGTGAGCCCTCTCTATCGAGTGACTCGTAAAAAGAACCAATTTGAGTGGGGCCCTGAACAACGACAAGCCTTTGAACAAATTAAGCGTGAGATAACTCATGCGGTGGCCCTTGGACCAGTGCGGACTGGACTAGATGTTAAAAATGTGCTCTACACCGCAGCTGGAGATAATGGACTTACCTGGAGCCTCTGGCAGAAAGCACCAGGAGAAACCCGAGGTCGACCCTTAGGTTTTTGGAGTCAAGGATACAAAGGATCTGAGGCCAATTATACTCCAACTGAAAAAGAGATACTAGCAGCATATGAAGGGGTTTGAGCTGCTTCAGAAGTGACTGGCACTGAAGCACAGCTCCTCCTAGCATCTCGACTGCCAGTGCTGAGCTGGATGTTCAAAGGGAAAGTTCCCTCTCCACATCATGCAACCGCAGTTACGTGGAGTAAATGGATTGCATTGATCACTCAACGAGCTCATATTGGAAGTCCCAATCACCCAGGGATCTTAGAAATGATTACAGACTGGCCAGAAAGTAAAGACTTTGGGATGTCTCCAGATGAGGAGGAAGTAACATGTGCTCAAGAAGCACCACCCTATAGTACACTTTCAGAGACTGATAAGCAGTATGCACTGTTCACAGATGGATCCTGACATCTTGTAGGAAAACATCGAAGGTGGAAAGCTGCTGTGTGGAGTCCCACACAACAAGTCACAGAAGCCACTGAAGGACAAGGTGAATCTAGTCAATTTGCAGAAGTGAAAGCCATCCAGCTGGCTTTGGATATTGCTGAATGAGAAAAGTGGCCAGTACTTTATCTCTATAATGACTCATGGATGGTATCAAATACCTTGTGGGGGTGGCTACAGCAACAGAGGAAAAGCAACTGGCAGTGCAGAGGTAAACCCATTTGGGCTGCCATATTGTGGCAAGACCTTGCTGCTCGGCTAGAGAGCCTGCCTGTAAAAGTTGGTCAGGTAGATGCTCATGTGCCTAAAAGTCGAGCCACTGAGGAACATCTAAACAACCAACAAGCAGATCAAGCTGCTAAGATTAAAGTAGCTGAGGTGGACTTGGACTGGCAACATAAAGGTGAACTTTTCCTAGCTCAATGGGCCCATGATGCTTCAGGGCATCAAGGCAGAGATGCAACATATAAATGGCCTCGCGATTGAGGGGTGGATTTAACTATGGACACTATTTCACAAGTTATTAATGAATGTGAAACTTGTGCTGAAATCAAACAAGCGAAGCGGTTAAAGCCTGTATGGTATGGGGGGTGATGGTTAAAGTATAAGTATGGAGAAGCTTGGCAGATTGATTATATTACACTTCCACAAACACGTCAAGGTAAGCGTTATGTACTTACAATGGTGGAAGCAACCACCGGATGGTTGGAAACATATGCTGTACCTCATGCTACAGCCCAAAATACTATCTTGGGCCTTGAAAAGCAAATCCTTTGGCAACACGGTACGCCAGAAAGAATTGAATCAGACAATGGTACTCATTTCAAAAACAGTATTATAGACAATTGGGCCAAAGAACATGGTATTGAGTGGGTATATCATATTCCATATCATGCACCAGCCTCTGGGAAAATTGAAAGGTACAATAGTTTGCTAAAAACTACACTAAAGGCACTTGGTGGTGGAACCTTTAAAAACTGGGATTCACATTTAGCAAAAGCCACTTGGTTGGTCAACACCAGGGGATCAACCAATCGAGCCGGGCCTGCCCAAACAGAAATTCTACGTACTGTGGAAGGAGATAGAGTCCCTGTAGTACACATGAAAAAT
Organism: Nesoenas mayeri; assembly: GCF_963082525.1. Lineage (NCBI taxonomy): Eukaryota > Metazoa > Chordata > Aves > Columbiformes > Columbidae > Nesoenas > Nesoenas mayeri. Next base: position 10,600,348 of record NC_137553.1, on the reverse strand, counting down.
ATGTTAGGAAAGGCAGTCTGGGTTACTGCTGCCTCAGGCAAAGGCAAGCCCATTCGTGGGATTGTTTTTGCCCAGGGACCTGACAGCACCTGGTGGGTGATGCTTAAGGATGGAGAAGTTCGGTATGTACCTCAAGGGGATTTGATTTCAGGTGAAAATATTCAATACTGAACTGCATGATGTTAATTGCCATACTAACAGTGTTTAATAAGTGTCTTTCAGATCAAGAGAGTGATGATGAAACCAGAGCTAGCTTCTTTGAGTGGCGCCTGACAACTTCTTCGAAGTTGATGTCTTTAACCCACAAACAGTGGTCATGAGATGCACTAGATGTACCATTTTTTCCTGCCCTGGGAGACTCTTGTGACAAAATGAACTTAATGAACTTTTCAAAGGATGGTCCACTGATTAAGATTAATTACTCCTGTGTATATATGTACATATGTGTGTATATATATATATATATATAGTAGTAGTGATTAATTAGACTGTACTGGTAGATTTTATTGATAAGGTTTAAGTATTCCGTGAATGGCATATTATAAGGGTTGGAATGTCCCGGTTTTGTTAAAAAACAAGTTTCTCTTTTAGTGAATTTTCCTGTCACCTAAAGCCTTCATATTAGCTGCATTTTCCTGGAGAACCAGATACATGTTTTGTTAAACATAGCAACGGAATGCAAAGTTATTGATAAGCACGGATAGACATCTCGCGAGAGGGGCAACGAGAAACAGGTGACCAAGAAACTGGCCAACTGTGTATAACATTTCATTCACGTGAATACTTCATATAAAAGTGGGAGATCACGAGGATCTCATCCCTTTTTTTCCCTTCTTCTTTTCCTTTTTGCTTATAGCCAACATTAGGAGAGGACCTTGCTAGTCGTCCCTGCGAACTGAGGCCTAGTGAGAGACTGAATCCAGCTCGGGTTGGCTGCAGAGTCCAATCCAGGACTTTGGGTGCCAGCTCTGCAGTTGTTGAGACTTTTCAAGATTGGTTTTGTATATTTTGTGTTATTTTCTCTTTTCTTATTAGTAGCATTAGTAAAACATCTTTAATTTCTCCAACAACTGTCTTCTCTCTGTCCTTCTTTTCCTCCTGATTGCCTGTCAGTGTGAAGGGGTGAGAGGGAGGGGCAAAAGGGGGAAGGGTGGGGGGAAGGAGGTTAACAATACATCTGCCAGGGTTTTATTGTCACCCCACAATCTAAACCCTTGACAGGGGCTCTACTCAGTCTAACCAAAAACAGGTAACAGGAAGAAGTAAAATTTAGTTTGGCAACAACAACAATGGTGTATCCTAGAGAGACTAACATTATATGGGGTCAAAAAAGAGGAGTTGGCTTCAGAATGTCAACATTTATAAAATATATGAATTTACTCAAATAAAAAAATTAATACAAAGCATATAAAATAACTAGAAGAATGGAGGAAGTTACAAGGGTTGCTGGAAGGTTGGACATGTTAAATACCCTCAAAAAATATATCAAGCACTGCACATACTCTTGGATAAGCATGGGTTAAAACACAACTATATTCATGTAGTCTTGAAGAACACAGCAAATGAAAGTATAGATTTTGCTTGTAGAAGTTGAAAATAAGCTTACCTGAACCAAGGGTCTTGAAAGCACCCAACTTCCAAAATACTGCTTGCTTTTTTACATATCAACATATAACATGCTTATTCCAGGGAAAAGTGTCCAGACCTCACTCATATGTTTTCGAAGAGGAAGGACAAGGTAAAAAAAACCACAACAAATAAAACCAAAAACCAACCAACCAAAATAAACCAAACAAAACCTGAAAAAAAAACTAAAACAAAACAAAAAATCTCCAAACAAACAAACAACAAAACAAAAAAAACCCCATGAAACAAACCCTACATAAACCACTTCTCATGACTCTGATCTACAGAAAAAAAAAAAAAATCCATATGTCGATCATATGTTCCTTAGCTAAAAACAAACAAAAATAAAAACAACAAAAACCCCACAAAAACAACCCAAATCTTGTATATGGCAAAAAGGATATGTCCAAATGTATACTAAACCAAACAACCAATTAAATTTAGATCAAGTTATTCCCAAGGGAAATTTTATGGGACAGTTCCGCATCAAATTTTCATTTCCATTATGATACTTTTTACATCAATGTTATTGCAGCCAAAACATTGTTCATGTACCTGTACATAAAATAAACTATGATATATACACAACATTTTAAGTTACAGGACATAAGTTTACAATTTTTGGCAGATTCTGTTTAACAAAATGGAAATTGTATAACTTTAGTACTTGAAGAAACTAAACTTCCTTATTTTGGTATAAATGTTTTGCATCCCTCTGTATTTTAACCATACCCGAACTTGTTTAATAAACTAACATTAATGTGTAACATCTCACTGTTTTCTCTTATGTTCTGATTCTAGACAGAATTTTTCATACACTTCTTCAATTTCTGGATCCATCTTGTCATCAAGGTCATCAAAATACCTAAAAAAAACCCCAACAAACAAAAAAACCACACGAAAAATGTTAAGCTTATGCACAGATTTTCAGAAACAGTGAAATATTTATGTAGGTGTCAAGAATAAACCAGAGCTTTATAAACAGTAGTTGATTATAACATTTAATAAAATTGGATAAAAAAGAAAAAAACCTTATGTGTACTAGGAAGCCAAACAGAAACCTCAAAGCAGCATAGATATGTACAAATTGTTGAAGTGTTTGTTGCCATTTTAGATCTTATGCTGTCCACAGGTTAAAGATAGAAGTAGTTTCCAAGATAAAAGAAAAATGCAATAATGCAATGCAAGCTTTCAAAAATTTAATAATGCATTTGCAATGATGTATTCACAAAAAAAAAAAAAATAAAAAAAAAATAGAACACATAGGAAAATTTGTTTATTTAACATCCCAGTTCAAATACTGCAAAACTGTGTTGGTTGAACATTATTCAGAAAAATCAGAAAATCACAGAATGGTTAGTGTTGGAAGGCATCTCTCTGGAGATCATCTAGTCCAACCCACCTGCTAAAGCAGGTTCACCTAGAGTAGATGACACAAGAATGCATCCAGGAGGGTTTTGAATGCCTCCAGAGAATGCATTCAAAACTCCACAGACTCCATACCCTCTCTGGGCAGCCTGTCATCATCAAAGAAGTTTTTCCTCATATTCAGATAGAACCTCCTATGTTTCAGCCTGTGCCTGTTGCCCCTCATCCTATCGTTGGGCACCACTGAAAGGAGTCTGGTCCCATCCTCTTGACATCCACCCTTCAGATATTTATAAACATTGATGAGAACCCCTCTCAGCCTTCTCCAGGCTGCACAGACCCAGCTCTTCCCTCATCTACCCAGCCAGTCATACCATCATAGAAGGCAATCAGGTTCGTCATATATGATTTCCCTTTGGTGAACTCATGCTAACCACTTCTGATAACCTTATTTTCCTCCACATGCTTGGAGATGATGTCCAGAATGAGTTGCTCCATCACCTTTCCAGGGATGGAGGTGAGGCTGACAGGCCTGGAGTTTCCTGGGTCATCCTTCTTGCCCTTTTTGAAGACCAGAGTGACATTGGCTTTCCTCCAGTCCTAAGGCATCTCTCCTGTTCTCCAAGACCTTTCAAAGATGATGGAGATTGGCTTTGCAATAACATCTGCCAACTCTCTCAGCACTTGTGAGTGCATCCCATTGGGGCTCATGGGTTTGCGAATGTCCAGTTTGCGTAAATGATCTCTAACCCGATCCTTTTCAACCAAGAGAAAGTCTTCCTTTTGCCAGACTTTCTCTTCTATCTCTATGGTCTGGTATACTTGAGGGCCAGTTTCAGCAGTAAAGACAGAAGCGAAGAAGGCATTCAGTAACTCTGCCTTCTCTGTATCATCCGTCACCAGGGCACCCTCCTCATTCAGCAGCAGACCTACATTTTCCCTAACCTTCCTTTTGCTGCTGATATACTTGAAGAAGCCCTTCTTGTTGTCTTTGACATCCCTGGCCAGATTTACTTCCAAGTGGAGCTTAGCCTTCCTCACCGCATCACTGCATACTCTAACAGCCTCCGTATATTTCTGCCTGGTGGTCTGTCCCTTTTTCCTCATTACATAAACATCCTTCTTCCACCTGAGTTTTGACTCAAGTTCCTTATTCATCCATGCTGGCCTCTTACTCCTTCACTTGATTTCTTCCTCATAGGGATGCATCAGTCTTGGGTTTTGAAGAAGTGATGTTTCCCACAGCATGTCACAGGTGAGCTCGATTACATCCCCCTCCCTCATAATATCTAGTTTAAAGCCCTGTCAATGAGCCCTATTTATATAGAAAACCTGTATTCCTATTTGTTGATATATGAAAGAAGGCAACCTTAATTCACCTTCCTTTTGCATCTGCATTGTGTTACCTTCTATTACATGATAACCATTGTTTCTGAAAAGTTCTGACTCATTTAGGTCAGAGAAATGACTGGATCCCATTAATGATAATCAGTATTACACTGTGGCAGATGCACTCGACCCCCCCCCCCTCCCCCCCAGCCAAACCAGCAGCAGTTTGGTTCAGGCTGCAGAGGAGGAAAGGGTCTGAGACGTATCCAGGCCAAGAACTCCTTCCCAGAGACCCACAAGGAAGCAGAATGGCACACTGAATGCCGAAAACCTGTGGGCATAGGGAGTCTCGTGCATGCTTTTCCTACTGGATGCAATTTGACTATGAGTCAACCACTTTATTCTATAAATACGACAGCCTAGATGAGCCCACTTTGAGCTCTCCCTGCTACATACGTAAGCTGTATGGCAATGGTTTTACTACTCAGAGGTCAGTGGATGAGCCCAATTTAACTTTAATATTAATCATTTATCTTAAGTAGATGCACACTAAATATAATTAATTATTTAGAGACATAAGGTTGTATGATTGTTAATATACTCTTTACTTCATGTTACTTGATAAGCTGCATTTGCTATAATTTTAAGCTGTAAATTTCTGCTCATATTGCCAAAAGCAACTTCAAATTACACTGAACACTTGCAAGATAAGGTCTATTTTGCACTTCGCTGAGAAGAAAGGATTTATTCAGACAAAACAGTACCTGCAAGGTTATGGACAATAAACAACGTCTACAGCTGAACACAACAAAGGCCCACGTGGAATCAGAGAAGATCCGATGAGAAGCATGAAGACCCCAAATTAAACATCGCTATCAGACTGAATCATGGTATGAATGGTTTGGAAAATCATAGACCTTTATATCTTTACATGTTCCGGGAACCTCTGCGCAGGTACTCAACTTGAGCCAGCCCTCCTGCTATTCTACTCCATTAATTTTTTTTTTCCTAAGAATTTTGTCTTCTGAAAGTCTGCTCTGCACACAGTTATCAGGCCTCACCTGAAAGTTTGCCACTGGAGCTTTAAATTTAAGACTCCAGAGCGAACTGTTATCGGGGGGAAGAATCCTGAAAGTTTGCACCACGATGGATACAGGCCTTGCCTGAAAGTTTGTCTCCGGAGGTCCAAGACACAGACTCCAGAATGAACTTTTATCAGGGAGGGAACACACCTGAAGGTTTGCTTCATGAATGGATACAGGCTCCTGGAGAGAAGGTAAGCAGCATTTGGCTTGGCATATTTCCCCCATGCAGTAAATAATAGAGTAAACCCGCCACCAAACTCTTTTAAGTTGCACTTCCCTTTAAGAAATCTAAACATTGTTCTGCAGCAAGCAGAACCCTAAATTACTTTCCCGAGACATACACAGAGTGAAGACTACCACAGTTTCAAAATAAAGCTGGGAAGTGATGGGGATCACTTAACAGCTTTCTCCTCACAGTTATTGGGAAATATCTTGAGTGTTGTTTGTTTTTTCTAGGTCCAACTGGAGCGTTTGTCACCATAAACTAGGACAATGGAATTGTAGCTTGAACACAATAGTGTATAGAATTCTAAACAGTCTTAAAAACAGTCAGCAACTATTGACTCTCAAAAAGTGTGTATTAGTTTCAGGTGCCCAGTTTATTATCTTCTGTGCCTTGGCATTTAAGAAGCAGTCTACATACGTATTTTATTTGTTCCTCCTTTCCTGCAGAAATGTAGTCTTGAGGAGGAACTCAACATAGAATCCTTCGCCCTCATGTCAGTCATAAGAAATAGCTGACAGAGAATCAGGATAGATTTGTTTAAGCTTTTCTTAAACCTTCAACAAAGAAGGTTCCACGTCATCTTGCATGAAGATTGACTTGCAGTCTTCCACACATCACTGTTCACATTTGCTGTATTTAACTGCTGTCTGTCTCCATTTTGCACCAAATTTGTTTTAAGCACAGCAGTACACAAGGGTATTTTTTTTTCCACAATATGAGCTTGTTGACTTCTGATGACGTCTCTGTCTTCCAAAGTTCCTGCAACTCCCCTCGGCTAGGTGCCATCTAAAAGTTTTCTAATTTACTAACAAAAATACTGATCCAGGCCAGCACTCTTATCACACAAACACAACAATGAAAATGTTTTTGGGTATCAAATCATGAACTCAAAGTCCTTCAACCATATGAGTACAAAGCTCAGAGCAATTTATTTTAGACTGTATTATTTCTTTCACTAGTTTCCTATCAAATTCTTATAAACCAGTGTCAGAAAAAGTATATTCCCATCCATTGCATCCCCTTTTGCCATTAGGCTGCTTTTCTTGTTCTGCAGGAATACCAAATAGCCATTTAATTGAGGGAATACTACTTATCCTGAGGAGAGAAACTTTACAACCCCCTCCCTTTGAAGTACACTGAAAATTTTGTAATTATCTCTAGCTAGGATGTATATGCACATCAGTCAGATGAATTCAGGTTGCCTTACTACCAACACTTGAATGTCTGTCTGGTGCTTCATTTTGCTTGCAAATTTTTAAATGCAAAAGAGAATATGTTTGTATGTGTGCAAAAATATCTGAAATTCAATTGCCCTACTCAGTTGGATAAATATAAAATTCGTTTGAAATCAACTTACACCTGAACAAATACATAACTTCCATTGTAGGGTTAAATAATAATTATATTATTTTGCTTCATTTTTGTCAAGATTGGATTCCTAAGTCTGCAGTAAAAGTAACTACTGTTAAAAAAACCCACAACTATCACTCAAAAAATAAAACATACTGATCTCCAAGTCCCAATAAATCTATTCCATTTTCTTCATAATCTGGAAACAAATCCTCTCTTTCAAGCAGCTCCTGGTATTTTTCTTGCTATAGTAAAAATGAGACCAAGTAACATATAAGACTAATCCTCTAAATTAACATACATCTCTACAGTTTGAAAATAGCATATTTAATGAAACCATAAATGGCATGAAACATATTATAGAAAAAACTCCTACTACAGTGTTTTCTCAGGGCATCAGTCAACCTCTAAGAATGACACCTATCTTCCCAGAGAACTGTAAAGGTAGTCACAGATGTCTTTACCTCAAATGATGTCATGCCATGTTGCGCTTAGATTAGATAGAAAACAAAGAGGAAGAAACAAACCCTTTTAATACTAACAACAGACAAACAAAAGACTTGAAGATTTCTGGCTTCCTGGAGAGACCAAGTGCTGAGGACTATAGCACAAAAACTTCTGAACTATATGAACTCAAATGCACATTCTCCATTTCAAACATTTACCTTCTTTTAATACACAATAAGGCATGTATTACACAAAGCCAGAAATTCATACATAATTTTGTCTTTGAAGTATGAATTTCAGATATTTTAAGAACAACTTTTAATGTACTGCAACAGGACATAAACTTAATTAAAACTTTTCAAATAAGATTGAGAAGATAGGTATACTAAGCTTGTGACATACCTGGATCTGCTACAGTGAAAGGAACACCATCAGAAGTGTAAAACGTTGGTTCATTCTAAGAAAAAAAGTTATACATTAAGTTATATGCATTCAGAGAGACAGCTTTTTGTAACTTTCAGCAACTGTCTATGAATCAAGTTAAATCCACATTAAATTAAGGAACTGAAGTGTCAGTGCATTCTTACAATAAAATAGTTTGGGTCATTTTCAGGGGTAGCTTCTGTATGTGGAGATGTTTCATGAACCCCATCCCAGTTACTTGATCATAGTTCTACTAGTTTCAGAAGCATATGTTTCACATCTCTGAAATAAACAAAAGCACCACAAAAACTAGAATGTTTTGTGCTAAGCAATAATTGGGCTATGTCTTACATATACTAGATAGCTATATTTCAAAAAAAGCTCCAAGAAGGACAAAGTTTGGTCCAGCCTGCAGATAATTTTGAGTTGGGTTTTTTCCTGCAAGTCTATATGCTTTATGTGTCCCTCAGTTATGAGAGACTCACTCTCTCCACTTCCTCTGTGGTGAAGGAGTCCATATGAAACAGAAATTGCTATAGTTTTTAAATCAAGATACCAAACTTGCAACACAAGTTGAGGAACAAATAATTTTCTAATAAAAGGACAGTACTGAGGATAACAGTCATCTAATAACAATCCAGGATAACAATAATCTAATTTATGCTCCTAACTTTAGCTCTCTAAATCACATTGAAATTCCATAGTCAACAGTGAAAAGTAATGTCTCCAATACATTAGATGCCACCACCCTTTTAATCCCTAAAATAAGAGAAATTGCTTTCTTCTTTTAAGCAAGTCCATGGAAAAGAGTTCAGTGAGTCTCATTAAAGAAAAAAAAAATCTGTAGTTATTTCCTCTATTAAAAGAAGTTCATGCTTCTGTATCTTTGAAGCCTCAGGCTTGTGCTATTTCCTCTAGTTCCTTAATCAACATTTTCCTCATCTTCCCTGGGAAGCAGCTAAATTACAACCAACAGATCCTACCAGCTACCTGCCGTCCTCCCTCCATATGGCAAGAAATCAGGTCACAATGTCTGAAACCTCTATAAGTTTTTAGTAAGTTTGCAAGAATGAAGATGAAATACAGCAGAATAAGATAACCTCATGCATGCAGTTGACTGCAAATTGAGAAGCAGAATACATTAACCACTCATTCTTTTCCAGCCTGTAGTAAGAACCTGCCAAAAAGGTATGTTCTCCAAGAAGAAAAAAAAAACAAAAAAGAAAAAAGGCATATTCTATTTTGCCCTTACATTTATAGATACTTGTATACTATATTTAATGCTGTTAAATTCAGATTTAAAAGTATAAACTATGAGATATAACTATTGTATTTTTGTATTTATACATGTTTTTAGAGACTAAAGCATTAAGGGAGATTTTAACAGCTAAAAGTTGTGGATTTTTTTAAAAAACAAACAAAACCCCAAACCAAAACAAAAAAACCCCAAAACAACAACAAAAAAACCACCACAAACCAAAAAACCACTACTATCTCATTAAGTGGAACATGCATCTCTAGTAAAAACAAAACAAAACCAAAAATGAAACACACACCACCATCCCAATTTATTCTTTGCTACATGGGAAGTAACCCAAATATCACCTTACTTTTCATAAATGAAAGTTTTTAAGGTAACATTTTGGACATATTCATTATTCTTGAAGGTTTTTAAGGTGTTCTGTCCAATATAAAAACCACTGCACATAAATTTATCTTTTCACCTGCTACAGTTTGCATCCAACACAACATTCTCAATTCTCTGAATAATTTCCTCCATATCATTCTTTCCTTTTTCTTTCCAGGCATCTTCTAAAACTGAGCCTGTCAACAAAAGACAAGGGATTAGTAATTTATTTTGTTTTTTAAATAAATTATAAAACTTTCAGAAACTGTCAACAGAAGAGATTCTGTAACAATCCATAACATTTAGATGCATTGTGGGACTACCTGAGGGTTGAATATCCCAATCTCCTACATCTTTTTGTTCAACTTTTGAAGCGTTGGTTGTACGATGTGCGGTCGGGCGTTGTCGTGGAGAAGAATTGGGCCCTATCTGTTGACCAATGCTGGCTGCAGGCATTGCAGTTCTTGGTGCATCTCATTAATTTGCTGAGCATCCTTCTCAGATGGAATGGTTTCTCCAGGATTCAGAAAGCTGTAGTGGATCAGAACGGAGGCAGATCACCAAACAGTGACTATGACCTATTTTGGGTGCAAGTGTGGCTTTGGGAAGTGCTCGTTGTTGCCAGTTGTTGTATACAATCCACTTTTTGTCGCACATCACAATCCAGTCGAGAAATGATTTGTTGTTGTTGCATAGAATAAGAGAAGACAACAATTCAAAAGGATGATTTTTTTGATTTTTGGTCAGTTCATGGGGCACCCACTTCTTGAGCTTTTTCACCTTACTAATTTGCTTCAAATGCCAAATGACCGCAGAATGGTCGACGTTGAGTTATTCGGCAACTTCTCGTGTAGTTGTAAGAAGATCAGCTTCGATGATTGCTCTCAATTGGTCGTTGTCATCTTCCGATGTCTGGCCACTATGCTGGTCATGTTCAAGGCTCCTGTCTCCTTTGTGAAACTTCTTGAACCACCACTGCACTGTACATTTGTTAGCAGTTCCTGGGCCAAATGCGTTGTCAATGTTGCAAGTTGTCTCTGCTGCTTTACAACTCATTTTGAACTCAAAATCACTTGAATATGCTTTTTGTCTAACATCATTTCCATAGTCTAAAATAAATAGAAAATAAACAGCAAGTAATAAGTGCGGCAGTTGCACATGCCCCTGAGATCTGGAGCCTTCAATGGGGCAGCTGATGGCTCTTTAGCACCTTTTGTGCCCCACTGTGCCTGTCCCCACATACACACCTAGGGTGGTACCAAGGTGCAATTCCTTTTGCACTAACCTAATAGCTTGTTTTAGACTACAGACAGTATGGTATCTCCAATGTTTATGTTGCCTAGAAGTTCATAGTCACTTCCTCCCTTTCAGTCCTGAAACATGATTTTGAAACTACTCTCCAGTGATTCAATTACACTGTGAAAGAGTCACATTACAAAGTGATACATGTAATATTTTTTTAATATTACAGTGATTTCTTGTTAAAAATCATTACACTTCTTCATCTTTCTGAAGTTGTCTATCAATGGGACAGGGATAATGCATTTGACCATACTGTTACTTGGGTCGCATTAACACAGAAATATTGCAACATTCTGAATTGTGTTTGAAAGGACTAACAGTATTTGACAGATCCTAATTGCTTTAAGTACATGCTATGAAAAAAGAGATCATATTTTTGCAGATGATGCCACAGGCTTACCTGAGAATAACAATAGGTTAGTAAGCTTTAGAAAGACTTCAGTCAACATAGCATCAGACATGCCAGAGAATTTCATCTAGATATATACAAGAGGAGCCAAGAATTATCTGACCATACCAGCCTGAGTTTTAATACATAAAATCTGCAAGACTGTGTGACAGCACTGAAGCACCCCTATTCGCTGAAATTCCACTGAGTGGTTTCTAGTAAAGTCATTATTTAATACAACCTCACAGCTGATTGTTGTCACTTTGAGTTACTGCACAGAGTATTAAAAGGTTAACCTTTGCCCTCACCCTGCTGATGTGGGATGGGACACTGAAGCTGCTGCTGAGAATGCTTTAGCAGCATACAGTCTAAAACTCTTGTGGATGAAAGCTCAATAATTGCACAGGAGGAAAAGAAAAAAGGAAAAATTAGTTTGCCACTATGGTTGAAATTAATAGCAATTCCTGATCTACTCAGCATAAATATTACATGATCCAAAAAATGTTTGGAATGGCATCTGATGATACAAAGGAATAAAATGCAAAGATAAAAGCAAGCATCTTGGTCAGCACTTGTTTCACATTCCCAGTTTTCTGCTGCAGTCCTTCCTTGATCCTAGGTAATTAAATAACAGCACCAAGAAAAATAAATATTTTGTAAAGCAAATAGGTAAAAAAACTGTATCTATCATTATATTAAATGGAAAGGACAACAGGAGACATTTATTGCTTGAGTAGTGAAATCAAGGTTTCATGAGGTAGCCCAGTCTAGCTACATATACACTCCAACATTTGTAGATACTTTGAGACATCAGAAACCTCATGCATTAAAATAAACAAACCAACGATTTACCCCCACAAAAAAAAAACCACAAAACTGTCTTTTTTTCTGGAATGGACACTGCAGCTAAGTAAGTATTTCTGTGAATATTCACAGAAATAGTGAGCCCTCCATCTTCTTTGGAGAACAATCAGAAAACAGCAGCACTAGAAAGCTTCCTGATTTATCTACTGTCTTTTTTAAAGGTCCTTCAGCAGGCCTTGCCTCAGGGAAGGACTTTCAACATAAGGATTGACAGCAGGAGTGAATATGCTCATTGGATGTTTAAGCACATTGCTTTATAGCAAATGTGAGGTTGTGTTCAAACTTCATTTGAAGGGTTTAAATTGCAAAACCTCTCTTCCCTACTCACCATATCAAAAGAAGCTCCCATGCGAGCGGTGGAGGAACAAGCTGAGACGACTCAATGTGAGTGATAAAGCATAGTTCCCTTTATTAGTTCAAACAGCGTATACTTATAGAGTCTACAATAATTATGCCTACTTGTCACTCACTAATTGGCTTAAGCTCTAACGATTACATTTGCATGGTCCTCCTACTTGCGGCTCACTAGCTATGCATGTTTTCTTAAAGTTATTTATGAAACTCTGCCAAGGTCGCAGTGTCCTTGCCGTTCCCTCATGATCAGCAGTTTCTGCTGAGGCCTATTGAGGCATTGAGGCCTAGTTAGGCTAAGCTCCTAAATCATGTCAAACCGCTAACTTATCAGAACAAAACTCTTATTAGAACAAACATTAGAACAAAACTCTTATTAGAACAAACTCTGGTCGTGCAACTGCTCCATGGATTCATGTCCTTTATCTTTAAGCCACTCCCTAACAATTACCCCTCTTTCTTTTTGTACGAGCAGAGTTTGTCCCAATGCACGCTCAAACATTCTTTTAATACAAGATAAGGCACAACTTAGACACAGAAGTCCAATAACTACAACAATCAGAATAACTAACAAACCTTGCAAGAGGCCTTTGATCCATCCTCCCAGTCTCAGCCACTTTGTGAAACTTTCTAGGCCAAAAAACCCCATATCCTTTTGAATCTTTTGGGAGTGGTCCATAAGTTGTTGAATTTCCTTATGGATTGAACTCGATTTATCTTCTAGGTCCATACAGCAGAGACCATCAAATTCTTCACACCCATGTCTCTACAATAACAACAAAAATCTAAAGCAACACGATTTTGAAGTATAACATGCCTAATACCATCAACATCTACTATTAATTGAGTTAGTATGTCAGAAGTTAGATTAGCCTGTTTAAAAGACCAATAGCTTAGCTTTCATATGTCTCCTAAAGCTTTACCAGCTGCTAGACTAGGGAGGAGTGCAGTAGGTACTATGGTAGGAATGTCTCATAATTTTACCTCATTTTTGCATTGAATATCTAAGTGTAATATCACCCTTTTGACTTTCCTGCTGTTTGCTAGTGATTTGACCATAACTAATGCAGGTTCTTTCTGACTTAGCATGTTTTTGGGTCATACTTGCAAAGTGTTTCATCATAGGGCAAATTTAGGCTGCTCCACTTAGATATAAGTGATTCATCACATAAAATCCTTTTGACAATTGGTTTTGTGGTGTTTTCCCTACTTCTCCCCCCTTTTTGTTTTAAAAAACAAACAAACAAACAAACAAACAAACAAAGTTCAGAACCAGATACGTGCGTTGGATCTTGACTACGTCAAAACCTAGGAAACAAGACAGAAGCAAAAATAAACAACACCAAGAACCCCTGATTCAAAGTCGAGAAGCAACACAGTGCCACAACAAGGATGGATGACAATACTCCAGGAAAAAAAAAAAAGACAGAGCGGGGGGACTCACAACTGGCGCCCGAACAGGGACCCTCGACAAAAAGGGATTATTATGATTATGGGAGCGGCGGATGCAGAGAAGCACCAGTAACCGCAGCAACCGGGGGGTCAAGAACGACCGAACGCTGGTTATACGGCGTGTCGTTCCAAAGACCTGAGCCGTCCAAAAGGGGTTCACCGTCTGCAGGGGCTACCACAAAGGGCTGCAACTGGTGCCAGAATCAGGGAGGCATCAGCAACTGGTGCTAGAATCAGGGAAGCATCAGTGATAATCATGGGCTGCAACTGGTGCCAGAATCAGGGAGGCATCAGCAACTGGTGCTAGAATCAGGGAAGCATCAGCGATAATCATAGGGTAAGGATATATTTCGTGATATCTATATGCATAAATAGAGTATAAGTGCCGGCAATATGGATCCTGAGGTAGCCCTAAATTTATTACAGCGCTTTTTAGAAAAGCGGGGTGTAGCTGGGGGTGAGAGGAGATGGGGCAGAATATATTTAAAGAAGAAGAAATACTGTGGCTCCTCTCGCGTATTCTCTCTAGGAGAGGGGTGAAGTATGAGGAGAGTAACCTCAAAAGACTATTAATTTGGTGTAGAGGCAATGGGTTTCCTGCTGAACTGTTAGGAGTTTTTTCAAATAGAGACTTGGGAAAAAATGGGAACTGTGTTGTGGAAGGCAATTAGTCACCGTGAAAAATATATTCTCGGCCTTGTAACCACCTGGAAACTGATAATTACTACAGTGAAGCAATTAAAACCTGAAAAGACTGTTACAAGCATTAGTGACTCAAAACTTAAACTTGAACTTTGGGACAATATAGGGCAGAAATTATGGGATAAAGTCAGCAATGGAGATGAAGAAGCTAAATCATTAGTAACTACATGGAAGCTTATAATCACTACCTTAAAAGATCTTAAGGCTGAACGGTCTGCTGCTGCCGGAATTTTTGCAGCGTTGCAGCCTGATAAGTATCCTGAAAGTTGCTGTGAAGTTTACCTGGTTTGTGTCTGCGATACCCTCCCTATTCCATCCCCTGCTGTGCTTTCGGCACCCCCGATAGTTCAGCAGTCCGAGACGGGGGGAGGAAAAATGCCGAGCGGGTGGCCTCCTGTACCATTGCCCAACCCTGGTGAGAACAGCAAATCGGGAGGATTGGAGCCAGACAACTTGCCCAAAGAACCTGTGAAAGCTGAGAATGCTAAAGTCATAAACAAGCGTCTGCTTTTACTGCCTTTTAACCCTCCAACTTCCACGAGAGAACAGAAGGAGTCACTGAATAAGAACTGGACAACAGAACTGTGTGACAGATTAGATCAGCTAACAGCAAGTGAATCCGACAGTCGGCAATGCAGTCATGATAATCGTGACGGGAAAGGGGGTGCTCCTGGGAACTCAGGGTATAAAACTTAGAAGTTAAGGAAGCATTGATGTTGAAATTAGCAGCAGAGAATGCTAGTGTTTGCTATCAATGTGTTATTTGCGAGTTTTACAGCACATATTAAATGCTTCTGTGTATTGCTCCTCTGAAAATCAAGCAGCTTGTCAGGAATGTGAGTTAATTGTTCCACTGGTTGTTGTTAGAGTTGTTTCCTTGTGGTATAAGTACACCGTAAAACTTTCTCCCCACTTTTCCCACTCACACTGCAAGCAGCCCTGTGCTTTCCCCCCCTCCCTCCCTCTTCTCATGGTTTTTACTTACGAGATGGGGTCAGAAATTAACGATTTTTTTATGAACACGACTGAAAACAGTATTGGGAGGTGTTTTAAAACACAGGAAAGCACTTGGAAATACGAGGAAGGAAGATCTTGTAAAATATTGTAATTAATGGTGGCTGCTGTATAAGTTAAATGATTGGGAAAAGTGTCCAGGGAATAGAATCTTGAAGTATAACACCTTGTTGCAATTAATGTTGGTTTTAGGGCGAGAAGAGTAGGACAAAATAAATCCCTACAAGAGATCATTAAATCATTTCAGACAGCTGAGAGAGAGTTAGCTGATAACACACAGGTCACAGTAAACTTGCTGAAGTCTGCACAATGTTTTTCTTATTAATCTATTTTCTTTGTAGCTATCTGTTTAAGCATATTATAGTTTGGTAAGTCTTTGCCTGTTATATGGTACAGTAAGTTCACAGACTGTTAAATCATGAGAATCGGTTGACTCAAAAAGTGCGTTTTGTGATAGTACAGAAGATCATGAGTAATTTAGTTCCTTACTGCGTGAACGTGATGTTAAGATTTTGTGTGTAGTAGCTGTTATTTTTTCTTTTTTTTTCAGCATGCTAGCTTTATTCCAATGTCCAGACTTGCACAACTCTGTGACAGGCTGTCTCTCATCTCGGTGCACTAAATTTGGCTTTTTTGTATGCACATCAAGTAAAGAATCCTGGTTTTGGAATAACAGTTGTAGCGCATCAGATGAGACACTAGTACAGGCCTTGCCCAGACCAGCTTGCTGCGGTGGCGGGGGGGCAGGTGCCAGTTGGGCTCCAGAGCACACTGACCTATTTTGTCAGGGAGACCCAGCGGTACCGCTACTTGGCCGAGCAGTAAGTGGTTCAAAGGTGCAATGCAAAAATTGAGATATTGTCTTGAATAAGTGTAACTGTGATCTGTCTGCATATTTGACCTTGGTATTTGATTTTCACATCTGAGCTCAATATTTTAATTTGCATATTTATAATGGGAACCGGTTCCATTGCTAAAATTCTGCCTTGCTCCACCCTTAGGATGCATCCTTATGCATTAGAGTAATTGCTTATATTGTTATCTAGTAATTTTGAGACCAGAAAAGAATTTAAATTGTTAAACTCTGCTCCCAAAAAAAAAAAAAGACACCTAAATGCTATGATGGATGTGAACTTGGTATTGTATGAAGTTATGAAGATGTATTTAAAGGTTGCTGGAATGTGAACTTATTTGGATCGAGGAAAAGGGAATAATGGATTGATGTTTAATATACTGTGTTTTGACATCTGTAAATTGTGAAAGGTAAATGGAGCTAAGGAATGTAACTATTGCTGAGCTACTTGGAATTGCATATAAAGTTTATTATGGTTGGAATGAAATGGGAAAACAAAAGAGCAAAATATCCCAGGCCTGTGTGCAGCTCATTGTAACTGAGGAGTTTCCCAGAGCCTCCCACTTCGTATCAGCGATTACGCCAGCTGCATGGCCTTGGCTATATCTGAACTGCAGCAAGAAGAGAAAGAAAAAAAAAAAAAAAATGGAAAAAACCTGTTTTCCTACTGCTAAGTGGAGAAAGTGCAACTGTTCCATGGATTCATGTCCTTTATCTTTAACCCACTCCCTAACGCTCCCAGAATTGGAATTTAAGATAGAAGAGTCTGAAAAAATTACAGAGTGGGAGGAAGAGGGACAAATGAAGAAAAACTGACCAACCACAAAAAATAGAAACAAAACTCCACAAAACTACTGTTTAGCTTTTGACCTTAATTCCTAAAATAAACTGTTTCCCAACTATGAGTATAACGATGGCTTGTGAAGATAAGTTTCTCTGTGCATAGAGTCTGACAATTTTTTTAAGTAAAACTTAAAAGCAAAGAGGCTTGTCTTCATCCTGAAAGAGAAATATATGTCTACAGTAGTAACAATGCAGTAGGAAATAACTGATATAAAGAACCTTTTGCTGCAAAAAAACCCAACCCTCAAGTGATAAAACCTAACTGCTGAGCATCCTTCAGAACAGAGAACACACCCAAACCTCCACAATTCAAGTTGGTTATAGTTTTCTCCCACACCAAAAGTGGCAGAAGGAAAGCTAAAGGGAGTGCTTACTCCTTTGCATCTTGGCTTCAGTTCTACTGCTCTTATATGTACACAAATGACTTTGAATTTTACTTTTAGAGTAATACATTACTTTTCTGTTTGCTCATTTTCATAATGGTACTAAGAAGAAAAAAAGTACATCTTGCTCCACTAATGATGCAATGCATAAAACCCCATAAATATTTCCTCATTTGCAGTTTTGTTTCCTCCACAGCTCCCAAAGATACGAAGGTAAATCCATTGCCTGAAAAAGAAACATAATACTCCCTGCACACCTTTCCATCTAGTAAGGCTTTTTGAAAAAAACAAACAAACAAAACAAAAAAACCCAAACACACAAAAAAAACCACCCAAAAATCTCACCATACAACCCCAGTCTTCCTATTACCCAAAGCCTCTTGACTTTCTCTTCCCAATCTTGAAGCACTTCATTTAGATATACAAAAATTCTCATCTTTATGACAAGAAATACTTTCATAAGACACTGCCACCTACGCTTTATGTCTAGAAGCACAACCCAATACCTTTATGCATTACTTATTTCTCTTTTGAGGCATCCAGTTAAAGCATTTGCATGGCATGGAAGCATATGAGCTGGACATCCAAGAATGACAAACAGTTACTTAACTCTGATAATGTTCATGCTGATTGAGACAAAACAATCCCTTGCTCCTTCTACCTAATAATTTCTGAATTTCTAATTACTCATAATTAGAAACCTCTCCATATTACTTCATTTAATTAGAGCTGTTGACCACATACTATAGTACTGACCTACAGAAGGAATTATGTGATGTGGCTACCCGTTAGCCTGGATCTTGAATTTGTGGCCAGGAATCCATTCTAGCCTGTGGCACAAAGAAACAGGTTTTCACTTCATTTTTTTTCTATTTTTTTTTTTCCCCAACGCTTCATCAGCAGGAACTGTATATGACCATATCTCATTTTCCTCACTTTCCACTGTTAGCTGTCATATACTCTATTTTTTACTTATCCCAGATGAAAAAAATCTCAAGAATAAAAAAAAACAAAGTATCTTAGTATTTGTAGTTAAAATATATTATGATCTACATATAACTGTATAAACAAGTAGTGCTCATGAGCTTCCCTCTTTCATTCAGGACTGTGATGATATATTTGAAAATAATAAACTATATTTTTTTTCCCTTTACAACTACTGTCTCACCTTCAGCAGTTTCACTGCACATATCAAATTACTATCCACAGGATTAGGGAAGAGCACATTTAGTAATTCCCAAAGGCCTTCTTGAAGAATTTCTGCTCGCATTACCTGTCCCTTTGTTCCTTTAATCTGCAAAACATATTTAAAAAAACAAACAAAAAACCCCCCACACATTTAAAAGACTTAAGTTTTGAAGTTAACTTAGTCACATTTTTTCTCCCAAATGCTGTATGATGTGGTTTGTGATTAACACAGTTGAGCTCTTCAGTTGGAAGAATATGCCAAATACTGTAACTATTCTAGGACACAGACTTTAAGTAGCACCCTTACAATTCTAACGTATACATAACGATGCTTGTCTAGCATTTTGTTCCTTTGCTCATAGATTGCTAAGAAAAGCTGCAAAATGACTGGCAAGTGGTCCACATAATCTCAAATTCTCAGAATCCCATACTCTTTCCCATCATCTTATATTATGCATTCTCTACAGCTGTAGAGTAGCTTACTTCTATAAGGCACTCTAGATATTTAAAAATTATAGGAAATGATTTAAAAATAAATGGTGTACTCCAAACTGGGCAACTCACCCTCCCCCCAAACCCTTTGGAAAGCTTCCTTTTTACTTCTAGCAAGTTAAAATTAAATTTCAAGGCCCACTTATGAACAAAAATGGAAAAGTCAGAGTTTTCTTTCCTCATGACAGCAGAACATTTTTATAGCGTCGGCTTAAATCAAACCTTTGAAATAATCCAGTGGGAAAAAAAAAAAAAAAAATTAAGGACACTACAGCAGTCAGTGAACTTATTGAACTCACAGGTATGAGTCAAAGAATTTTTTGTGTATATACACTTTTTTGTATATATCAGATTAAAAAAAAATGATCTAAATACAAGATTTCATGCTTCATGCATAAGCCAAGGACTCAACCTTCAGAAGAAATCTCTTTAAAGGTCTGCATTTTGAATTGCCCATTTTGAAGAATCCTACACCTCCCTCAAGCATTTGATAATAGTTCCTATTAGTGGCTGAATACTGAATTACATGGGTTATTGATCCTGATCTGCTTCTGCTAGGTTGTAATATTTCCTATGATGGTTAAGTGTAGTAATCTGGTGGTTTTACAAGACAAAAGAAAATACCAAAAGTTTAATTCCAAAGGTGGTTTATGGTTGATTCTTTTTATGAATTCTTACACTTTTTTCTTTATATTAATACATTTTTCTTCTGATGATCTTGTCCTTTTTTATCTATTTCTGGGACACACAATACAATCAAAGTGTTCTAAATTTATCTTACTTTATTTCCCTCTCCCTTAAAAAATAAAACAAACCAAAACATACCTCAAATGATATTCCATTTTAGTGTTTACCTAAACACAACAAAAATTACTGAAGAACCATTTGACATGCAGCTTTCTTCTTACCTCTAGGTTAAGGTAAAGTTCAGCTAAGAAAAACACAACAGCATGACACTGTTTTTGAGTAGTCTCACCTCCTTTGGCAGCTTCATCTCTGTTTTCATACTCCATTCGACACCTGAAAACATTAAACCAAAAATCATATTATCTGTAGACTTCCCAACATACGTAACAAGCTACTTATTTAATAGAATGCTAAGAACTTATTCACTGCATTAAAACTGTTAAATGCTGAATGCTAGGAAGTATGATTTGTGAAGGAAGTAAGAGGACTTGAGAGACAATGGGGATTTTTGTCCTTCTAGATGAATATATATGATTACATGATTGTGTTTTCAAGAGCTGAGATATCTGAGACAGCAAAATTAAAAAGAGTAAATTGCAACATGTAAAAAGACAGTTACACAGTTTATATATTAGGTCCAGGAAGCTTAACATAGGCAGCCAAACATCAACAGAAATAAAGTAGGTATACTCAAAGACATTTTCCCTCTTTCAGAGTGCTGCCCACATGATCTTAGATGCCTTACTCTTATTCAATAAATTCTTTATCCCACCATTTTAAGTGACAGTAATGCACAATTTAGATACAAATGCAAATACTGAGGATTAAGATAACATGGCAGTGAGGAAATTTTCTAGTATTCAATAACTGTGTCAAAAATATACAAAAATATACATAGCAGTTCAAAAACTAATTAAAAATATTTTAAATAAAAAGGAAAGCAAGACAACCTCCAATGTATTCTCAATGGTTACATAACAGATTAGAAATACTTGAGAAACTGAAAAATCTAAGAGCTTGAAATAAAAACTTTCAAGTAGAAAACTGGGCTGAGAAACAGGAGTTCTCTGTATTCATATTGTTAGCTTGTTTATTTTCCCCTACCATTCCAACCATATTAGCAATAAAAAGATAAGCAATTTTAAATTTATGGCTTCAGGGCAGTAAAAGGAATGCCATCTATTGGCTTAGCTTTAAAATCAGGAACCAGATAATCCAACATTAACAGGGATTTCCTTCATGGTATTGTTCAAGTAAAATACATAGTAAAAAAAAAAAAAAAAAAAAAAACCTAAAAAAGAGAGAGACAACTCCTCCCCCCCCCAAAAAAAAAACCCAAAAAAAACCAAAACAACCCAAAACACAAAAAAACCCACAAACACAAAACAAACCCCACTCACACAGACACAAACCCACAAACAAAACCAAACAAACCACAAGATAAAAGGGAAAATTTCAAAGGCAGAAAGGCTCATCTCCTTTGGGATAAGGAAAAAAAAAGGAAAAAAGAAAAGAAATTCAGCTTCTCTATAAAGGTACCCCTCCCAAATAACAGCAATGCATTTTG
Source organism: Nesoenas mayeri (assembly GCF_963082525.1). Lineage (NCBI taxonomy): Eukaryota > Metazoa > Chordata > Aves > Columbiformes > Columbidae > Nesoenas > Nesoenas mayeri. Next base: position 10,578,781 of record NC_137553.1, on the reverse strand, counting down.
ATGATCTTTTAAGTTTATTATGCTTTTGCTCCTAAACATAAGTGGACTAAGTGAAACTTCTAAAATAAGAAGCAAGTCTGAAGCTTAGAAAGCAAAGTCCTTAAAGAAAAAAGGCTAATTTCTAAAGAATTATTAATTATTAAAGTGTACTACTCCTTCAAATATCATACAGAAAGATTTAAAAGGAAAAACATCCATTTAAAAAATGTTGTATTTTTGTCAACTATGAAGTCTAATCACTATTAAACCGTAAGCCCTCACATTCTGTAGTAACTAAAACTTGAATAAACTTACCCTTCTGGATTTTATCCATCTACTTCATAGGGGTGAAGTCAGTTACCCAATCAATGAATAAATCTTACACAGCAACTCCAGCCAGAAAAAATAATTAAAGAAAAAACACAATGAAATAAGTCCTAGCAAGAATCAAAGGACAAGGACAGTACATATATGTACATTTAGTATACTTTTAAAATTTACTAGCTTTCAAATTTACCCTGTCATTTGGTATCAGTCTAATACACTCAATTCAAAAGAGCCTACAGAACCCTGAATAGAGTCGTCTTTCCATATTAAAAATATAAAAATATTCACTATCCAGTATGTATCTATACTTTAATAATCCTCAATTTAAACTTCTGTTTCAAATACGTACCTCTTTGCACTCTATGTTAAGAGTTACGTACAAAAGAGAAAAACAACCTGAGAAAGTAACAGGCTAATACTGACCTTTGAAGTAACAACTGCTGGAAGTTTCCACTTTGTGGACTAACAGTTAGATGGTGAGATAGATAGTTACATAACCGCGCTCCCATGTAGGAAAAATTTGGGACAGATGTAGCCTTCCAAAATAAAAGTGGAAAAATAAATTATTCATAGAAATTGTTATAAGGAAATACATTTAAAAGCTTATTGGAAAACTGTGCTTAACAACAGCTGACTACACAACTGAAGAGCAGAAGATGAATAATTACTATTTCTCATGTTAGCTTTTGTATCTCTTTAATGCTTTGCTATACGCATTTCAGCAATTATAAGTTCATTATACTGTAATTTTGTGGCTTAAAGAAAACAACCATCGTTATGCCACGTCCTCAATTCTACTTCTCCATGTAATCTACACCAAAGAATGCCTGAACATCACAAACTGATTATACAAAAAAAAAAAAAAAATTCAACAGTAGACATTCAGACCATTAAGACACTTTCTCAAGGACACACACTCTCTCAAGGAGCGATTAGTGCATTAAAACAAAACAAATAAGTAAAAGGGCAAGAAGAAGGATCCAGGTAACTATAGACTGGTCAGCCTCACCTCCATCCCTGGAAAGGTGATGGAACAACTTATCCTTGGCACCATCTCAAGGCATATCAAGGATAAGAGGGTCATTAGGGGCAGTCAACATGGATTCACCAAGGGGAAGTCATGCTTAACCATTCGCATAGCCTTTTAAGACGACATAACCAGGTGGATACATGATGGTAAAGCAGTGAATGTGGTCTATCTTGATTTCAGTAAAGCATTTGACACAGTCTCCCACAGCATCCTCACAGCTAAACTGAGGAAGTGTAGTCTGGACAATCGGGTAGTGAGGCGGACTGCGAACTGGCTGAAGGAAAGAAGCCAGAGAGTTGTGGTCAATGGGAGAGAGTCCAGTTGGAGGCCTGTATCTAGCAGAGTCCCTAAAGGGTCGGTACTGGGACCAGTACTATTCAACATATTCAACAATTATTTGGATGAGGGAATACAGTGCACTGTCAGCAAGTCTGCTGGTAACACAAAACTGGGAGGAGTGGCTGACACACCAGAAAGCTGTGCTGCCATCCAGAGACCTGGACAGGATGAAGATAAGGGCGGAGGAAAATTTAATGAAATATAACAAGAGCAAGTGTAGAGTCTGGCACATGGGCAAGAACAACCCCAGGTACCAATATAAGTTGAAGGGGTAACGAGTTCAAACTGGAACACAAAAGGTTCCACTTAAATTTGAGAAGAAACTTCTTCTCAGTAAGGGTAACAGAACACTGGAATAGGCTGCCAAGGGGGGTTGTGGAGTCTCCTACTCTGGAGACATTCAAAACCCGCCTGGACACCTTCCTGTGTAACCTCATCTAGGTGTTCCTGCTCCGGTGTGGGGATTGGACTAGATGATCTTCTGAGGTCCCTTCCAATCCCTAATATTCTGTGATTCTGTGATATCCTCCTAAGGGAGATATTAGAGCAAGATAAGGACTAAGCAAAACAAGTCGATTCAATGTGAATCACGCTAAGTCATTTATTACAGAAACAAGTCTCCTTATATACGTAACTATATTCTAATCACGCGTCCACGCTCCAAGCATGGATTCGTTAAATGAGTATTGTGGGCTGTCCGCGCACTGGAGTCTCACTGATGCTACGTCCGATGATTCACGTCACGCCAGGACCCTGTTGATTGAGGAACGCCCCTCTTTCTCACAGCAGACTCTGCACTCAGCTTCTCGAAGCGGCCTTGAGATTCCTCTGAGCCCGACTAATTCAGCAACAGATCTTTATCTATCAAAACCCCGTCACACTTCCCCCTTTCTTTTCCTGAATTAGTCAGGCCCCTTAAACCGCACGGTGCATCATTTTTGAAATATACTGCAACATAGAACACGTGATTAACAACATAATTACAATCACATATAATGCAGTTAAACCTTACTTAATAAGATCAAACAACTACCTGCCTATTCTTAAAACCTTACTTCTATTATGACAACCTTATTAACACACTATTTTAATAGATTCAAAATAACCAGACAAGTTAATACAATATATTCTCTTAAATTCCTAAAAGATTTATAACTGCGCAGTTTATAGGGTAACATACTTAATATCATCAGTATATACTAATAATTGAATTAATATCTTAAAAGTTATCTCAACCTATTTAAAAGATCAATAGCTTAACCTTAATATCCCTTCTAAAACTTTATCATTTGCTAAACTTAGATTACTATGTTAGAGATATCTCATAATTTTACCTTATCTATGCATTAAGTATCTAATCATAATATCACCCTTTTGGATCTCCTGCTGATTGTTCAAATTGCCACTCTCCACAGAAGGTACACCACCTGTTTGCTAATAGGCTTCTAGACCACCAGGTCTGCGAGCATCTGTAACACTGAATTGGGGTCCGTGGTTTACATCTGAAACAGTCCTCACAACTTATCTCCCTCCTGTCCATCTGCATCCGTTGAAACTTTGTTGAATCCACTTCAGTCCTCGTCCTGTGATGACACAAACATAACCTTTTCCCCAGGTTATCAATTGATGTGGCCTTTTTAATTGACTAGTGAATTGACCATAACTAATGTAGGTTCTTTCTGATTTAGCATGGTTTTGGGTCATACTTGCAAAGTATTTCATCACATACAATGCTTTTGGCAATCGGTTTTGTGATGCTTCCCCTACTTCCCCCCTTTTTTTAAAAACAAACAAACAAAAAACCAAAAAAAAACCTTCAGAACCAGATATATGTGTTGGACCTTGACTACGTACTCAAAATCACAAATCAAATTTAGAGATTCCTCCTTAAAAAGCTCTAAGTAATTTAAAGCTGTGCCAAGTTCTGCTAATTGGGTTGAACCTTCAATAATTTTTACAGAATGATGCCAATTGTTATCTTCACACCAAACCACTACAGCTTTATGAGACTTCCCAGAACCATCAACAAAAACTGTGCAAGTATGTAGGATCAGATCAAATACAAGTATGGCCTATGACCTGATGTTAAAGGCTTGCAGGTTCTGCAGTATTTCACATTTAGGCATGCCAAAAGCTGTGTTTTTAAGAAAACCATCTAGTGCAATTTATAAAGACATAGATTAGAAATAAAAAAAAATCAGAATTTAATTTCACAAATGATACATATATGACAAAAGGATCATGGCCTATTAAGACTTAAATTCATTCCCTGCATTTTCTTGAGTAGAGTGACAATTGGTATATAACAGCCGGGATATCAGTTTGCTAGCAATCTCATCATACTGTTCCACAATAGCCACAGGTTGTTTCTATGTTGTAGCTATAAATAGACAAATCTGCAAGTCCAATCGAATGCAGCCAGCCTGTAAGGTTGTCATAAATTTATTCCTCAAAGTTTCCAACTCCATTTTGGCTGTCATATTTATTGGATATTGTTTTCCCTTACCGGACCGAAGTCCTGTTTCAGATCAGTCAATGTAGTATTTGCTTTATTGAAACATTGGCTGTTAATACTAGTGGAAATACAGCATTTGAAATTTCCTTGGAGATTTCTCACTTGCAGCAAGCAGATCTGCACCATCCCAGCAGCTTCTTGTAGGCCATGCAACTAAACAGATTTCTCAAAAAACGTTATTTGAGCTTACAATTTACTTAACAAATCCTAACCTAAGAGAGATATAGGACGTTCTGGCAACTATAAGAATTCATGTATTAAAACTTTGTTCCAAATTTGGCATTCCATTGGTCTCAAAAAATGGCCTTTCTTTCGTTCTCTCCCATGACCTCAAAAACTAGCATGGTGAATTTACTAAGAGGTCTTTTACAACTAATTACCACAGAATAAGTCTATCAACAAATTTTTGGTTTAATTTTCCAGTTTCATCAGAACTATGGGTCTGCTAAGGTTGCCTTTAAACTTCACCCTCAGACTGCTCCATTCAGTATTACATCGCTGCAGTCGGGGGGAGAGAGGAACCCCCCTTTCACTGCTTTAAAAGCAGGCAGCCAGGTTTTTCCATTTTTTTTTTTTTTTTTTCTTTCTCTTCTTGCAGCAGTTCAGATATAACCAAGGTCACGCAGCTGGCATATCTCAGTTACAATGAGCTGCATACAGGCCTGGGATATTTTGCTCTTTTGTTTTCCCATTTCATTTCAACCATAATACACTTTATATGCAATTTCAAGTAGCTCAGCAATAGTTACATTCCTTAGCTCCATTTACCTTTTACAATTTAGAGATGTCAAAAACCAGTATAAACCAGTATAATAAACATAAATCCATTATTCTATTTTCCTAGATCCAAATCAGTTAATATTCTAGCAACTCTTAAATACAACCTCTTCTAAATGCACATCTATCATAGCATTTTAACAATTTAAATGCTTTTCTAACAATATAAGCAATTACTCTAATGTGTAAGGATGCATCCTAAGGGGGAGCAAGGTGGAATGTTAGCAGTGGAACCGGTTCCCATTTTGTAATTATCTCCCCAAACAAGATTCTTTTGGTACCAAATATGAATATGCAAACTAAAATACTGAGCTCAGATGTGAAAACCAAATACCCAGTTCAAATATGGAGATGGATCACAGTCACACTAATCTAAGACAATATCTCAATTTTTGCATTGCACCTTTGAGCCACTTACTGTTCAGCCAGGTGGAGGTACCTCTGGGTATCCCTGACAAAAAATATCAGTGCGCTCTGGAGGTCCTTATCAGCACTAGCCCACCCGCAGCGAGCTGAACTGGGCAAGGCCCTTTTTTTTGTTTGTTTTTTTTTGTTTGTTTGTTTGTTTGTTTGTTTTTGTTTTGGGGTTGTTTTTTTTGTTTTTGTTTTTGTTTGGTTTGTTTGGTTTGGTTTTTTTAGTGTCTCATCTGGTGCGCTACAGCTGTTATTCCAAAACCAGGATTCTTCACATGGTGTGCATACAAGAAAGCCAAATTTAGTGCACCGACATGAGAGACACCCTGTCACAGAGTTGCGCAAGTCTGAATGCTGGAATAAAGCTAGCATGTCAGAGAGAAAAATAACAGCCACTACACGCAAATTTTACGATCACATTCACACAGTAAAGAACTAAATTACTTATGATCTTCTGAATTATCACAAAATGCACATTTTCAGTCAACGGATTCTCATGATTTAACAGACTGTGAACTTATCGTACCATATAGCACAGGCCTACCAAAATTGCAACATACTTAAACAGATACCCACAAAGAAAACAGGTTAATAAAGAAAGCATCTTGCAGACTTTAACAAGTTTTCTGTGACCTGTGTGTTATCAGCTAACTCTCTCTCAGCTTGTTGAAGTTCAAAGCACCCCGCCTGTAAAACTGTCTGAAATGATTTAATGATCTCTTGCAGGGATTTATTTTGTCCTGATCTTCTGGCCTCAAAAACAACATTAATCGCAACAAGATTCTATTGTCCGGACACTTTTCCCAATCATTTAGGTTATACCGCAGCCACCATTAATTACAATATTTAACAAGATCTTCCTTCCTTATAATACCGAGTGCTTTCCTAAGTTTTAAAACACCTCCCAATACTGATTTTTTAGGAACACAACTGAAAACAATTATTCCTGACCCCATCTTGCAAGTAAAAACCTTAAGAAGGGGGGGGGAGGGAAGGGGAAGGAGGGGGAGGGGGGAGAAGAAGGTGAAGGGGGGGGAAGGTTTTACAGTGCACTTAAAAACAACTAGTAAAACAATTAACTCACATTCCTGACAAGCTGCTTGATTTTCAGAGAGGCAATAAACAGGAGCACATAATGTGTACTGTAAAACTCACAAATAACACGTTGATAGCAAACACTAGCATTCTTTACTGCTAATCTCAACACTAGTGCTTCCTTAGCTTCTAAGTTTTCGGCCTGCTTACTGATGGCGTCTTGAAGATGGTCAATAAATTGCATGTAATTCTCATTGGGGCCCTGATTAATAGTTGCAAATGATGTGGCTGGTTTGTTGATTTCAGACACCTCTCTCATAGCTTGATATGCAAGATCTGTTGACTGCCTCAGGATTTCAGATTTACGACTTCAGCATTCTCAGCTTCCAACAGTTCTTTTGACAAATTATCTGACTCCAGTTCCTTGGACTGCTTGGTCTCTTTAGGGTCGTGTGATGGTATGGGAGGCCATCCACTCGGTAATTTTCCTTCCCCCGCCCCAGACCGCTGCTCCAGTGCTGCCGGCACAACAGGGGATGGAGTGGGGAGGGGGTCAAAAGACACGATCCGGGTAAACTTCACAGTCATTTTTAGGTTTGTTATCAGGATGAAACGCTGGAAAAATTCTGGCAATAGTAGCCCGCTCAGCCTTAAAGTCTTTTAAGGTGCTAATTAGTCGCTAGTGATTTAGTTTCTTTATCATCTCCATTGCTGACCTTATTCCATAATTTCTGCCCTTTATCGTCCCAAAGATAACGTTTAAAAGCCTTCTCGTTTTCTCCCGGGTAGCCATTAATTCTATATCGAATTAATAGTCTACATATGTTACTTTCTTCTTATTTAAGTCCTCTCATAGAGAGAATAGGCAGGAGGAGTTTAACTATGGCTTCTTCCTCAGAGGATATATTTTGCCCCATAACTTCACTCTTCCCTCCTCCTGCTCCCAGCCGCTCACCATTTATGGTGACTTCTTCAACAATTCATGCGTAACGTCCATACACCTCCGCCCGGTTCTCAGTCCAGCTGATCTGCCTCCGGCTGGGCTGCTCTAGGCTTTTCCCCAACTTCAGTGGTATGCCGTTCAGAGTATCACGTTGGGGTCACCATATGTTAGAGCGAGATAAGGACTCAGCAAAACAAGTCGATTGAATGTTAGTCACGCTAAGCCATTTATTACAGAAACAAGTCTTCTTATATACGTAACTATATTCTAATCACGCGTCCATGCTCCAAGCATGGATTCGTTAAATGAGGATCGTGGGCTGTCCGTGCGCTGGAGTGTCACTGATGATACGTCCGATGATTCGCGTCATACCAGGACCCCGGTGATTGAGGAACACCCCTCTTTCTCACATCAGATTCTGCACTCAGCTTCTCTAAGCAGCCTTGAGACTCCTCTGAGCCCGACTAATTCAGCAACAGATCTTTATCTATCAAAACCCCTCCACAGGGAGATGCTCCACTCCCTTAATCATCTTCATTGCCCTGCACTGGACTGTCTCCAGCAGTTTCCTGTCCTTCTTGAACTGAGGGGCCCAGAACTGGACACAATATTCCAGATGGGGTCTCACCAGGGCGGAGTAGAGGGGAAAGAGCACCTTTGTCGACCTACTAACCACTCCCCTTCTAATACACCCCAGGATGCCATTGGCCTTCTTGGCCACAAGGGCACAGTGCTGGCTCATGTTCATCCTGTTGTCCACCAGGACCCCCAGGTCCCTTTCCCCTACACTGCTCTCTAATAGGTCATTCCCCAACTTATACTGGAACCTGGGGTTGTTCCTACCCAGATGCAATACTTGACACTTGCCCCTCTTATATTTCATTAAATTTTTTCCTGCCCAAATCTCCATCCTGTCCAGGTCTCGCTGGATGGCGGCACAGCCTTCTGGCGTGTCAGCCACTCCTCCCAGCTTAGTGTCATCAGCAAACTTGCTGATAGTACACTCTATTCCCTCGTCTAAATCACTGATGAATATATTGAATAATACCAGCCCCAGTACTGACCCTTGAGGCACTCTGCTAGATACAGGCCTCCAACTAGACTCCACCCCATTGACCACGACTCTCTGGCTTCTTTCCTTCAGCCAGTTTGCAGTCCATCTCACTACCCAAACGTCCAGACTGCACTCCCTAAGTTTAGCTGTAAGGATGTTGTGGGAGACTGTGTCAAATGCCTTGCTGAAGTCAAGGTAGACCACATCCACCGCTCTGCCATCATCCATCCATCTTGTTATATCCTCATAAAAGACAGTGGGGTTGGTCAAGCATGACTTACCATTGGTGAAACTATGTTGACTGCCCCTAATGACCCTCTTATCCCTGATATGCCTTGAGATGGCATTAAGGATAAGTTGTTCCATCACTTTCCTAGGGATAGAGGTAAGACTGACCAGTCTATAGTTACTGAAGTCCTCCTTCTTGCCCTTTTTGAAGACTGGAGTGGCATTTGCTTTCCTCCAGTCCTCAGGCACCTCTCCCATTTCCCAAGATGTGGCAAAGATGATGGAGAGTGGTCCAGCAATGACCTCAGCCAGCTCCCTCAGCACCCGTGGGTGCATCCCATCCGGACCCATGGATTTATGGATGTCCAGATTGCCTAATTGCTCCCTGACCCAGTTCTCATCAACCGAGGCCAACTCCTCCATTATCCTGACTTCCTCTGGGTCCTCAGTGGTACGGGGCTCCTCAGGACAGCCTACAGCAGAGTACACAGAGACAAAGAAGGCATTCAGTACCTCTGCCTTCTCTGTATCTTATGTCACCAGGGACCCCACCTCGTTCATCAGTGGGCCTACATTGCCTCTGGTGTTAGTTTTATCTGTGATGTATTTGAAGAAGCTCTTTCTGTTGTCCTTGACCCCTCTCGACAGGTTTAATTCCAAGGAGGCCTTAGCTTTCCTAATTGCATCCCTACATCCTCTGACAACAGCCTTATATTCTTCCAAAGGGGCCAGTCCCTCCCTTCCATGATCTATGAACTCTCCTCTTCCACTTGAGCTTACCCAGCAGCTCCCTGTTTAACCGTGCAGGCCTCCCGGCTCCCTTCCTTGACTTCCTGCATGTTGGGGTGCTCTGATCCTGTACCTGGTAGAAGCGGTCCCTGAACACTAACAAACTTTCTTGGGCCCCTTTACCTTCAAGCAGCCTTGCCCATGGAATTTCCCCTAGTAATTGCTTGAAAAGGCCAAAGTTTGCCCTGCTGAAGTCCAGGGTTGCAATTCTGCTTGCTATTCTGTTCCTGTCACACAAGATCCTGAACTCCACCATTTCATGATCGCTACAACCAAGGCAGCCCTCAACCTTTACCGCTTCAACCAGACCACCCTCCTTGCTAGTGAGGATGAGGTCCAGCAGTGCACCTCTCCTAGTCGGCTCCTCCACCCTTTGAATCAGAAAGTTATCATCAACACACTGGAGGAACCTCCTAGACTGTGGCTGGCTGGCTGATTAGTCCTTTCAACCAACATCAGGGAAGTTAAAATCCCCCACCACAACCAGGGCCTGTGATTGTGAGGCTTCTCTCAGCTGCCTGTAGAAGGCCTCATCAGCTTCCTCACCCTGATCTGGTGGCCTGTAATAGACACCCACAGAGGTATCACCCCTGCCAGCCTGCCCCTTAATTTTCACCCATAGACTCTCAACTTGCCCCTCATCTGTGCCTGGACAATACTCAATACGTTGTAGTTACTCTCTCACGTAAAGAACGACTCCACCACCATGCCTGGCTGGCCTGTCTTTCCTGAAAAGGACATAGCCATCCATGACCACATTCCAGTCATATGAGCTGTCCCACCATTTCTCCGTAATTGCCACCAGATCATAATCTCCTGCTCGAACACAGATTTTTAACTCCTCCTGCTTATTTCCCATGCTGCACACATTGGTGCACAGGCATTTCAGAGAGCGAGCTGAGTACACTGATTTCACCCTAGGGGTATGGGAGGCCTCCCAGCCTTCATGAATTCTAGAGTGCTGTCCCACTGATGCAAGCCCAGCTACAAGCCCCTCCCCCTTCGAGTCTAGTTTAAAGCTCTCCAAATGAGCCCTGCTAATTCCTGTCCCAGCATCCTTTTCCCCTGTGAGATAAAACTTCCCCACGTATCACTGTTCAGACTGGTGTCTTATAAAACCAGCCATTATCAAAGAACCCTAAGCCCTGCCTGTAGCACCAGTCTTCTAGCCAATTGTTTACAGACTGAATTTTCCTATTCCATCCCATATCATCACCCAAAACTGGAAGGAGGGAAAAGAAAAATCACTTAAGCCCCAGACTCTTTTACCATCTGTCCCAAGGCCTTGAAAACTTTTTTCATTCCCTTCAGACTATGGGATGCAGCTTCCTCCCCATCTGTCTGGAAGATCAGCAGTGGGTAGTAGTCCATTGGGTGCACCAGGTTGGGGAGCATCCTGGTGATGTCCATGATCCGAGCTCCAGGTAGACTGCACACTCCCCTACGATGAGGGTCAGCTCTGCAGATTGGGCCCTCTGCCCCTCTCAGAAGGGAATTGTCCACTACAATTACCTTCCTTTCTTATCTGAGGTCGTCTTGAGGTATGGGGTCAACTGCTTCTTTCTATGTGACCTCGTAGGTGGGCCTTGTACCACATCCTCACCTTACCTCTTCTTCCAGATCCAGGGCCTCAAACCTATTACGGAGGGGCACCTGGGGAAGCAAAGCAGGTAGGGAGGGGGGGTGCCCATGGCCCCAAACTGGTACTAGCTTCCAACCCTCATCATCTTTTCTGTCCCCTACCTCTGCCCAACAGTGACAGGGAAGGGGCTACCTCAGGTCTTCTCCTTCTGCCCGACAGGGCAAGGGGTCCGTCACCTTTTGGGGGGCATCCCCCTGGAGCCTCTCTGAGTGGCACACCAGGGATTTACTCCACCAGCCAGTTTCCTTTTCACACTCCCTGATGGACCTCAGTGTCTCGACCTCCTCCTTAAGTTTTGCAACCATGTAGAGTAGATCTTGCACCTGCTCACACCTCACACAGGTGGGATGCTGGCCATCCTCCCCCAGCAGCAGCAGGCTCTGGCACTCCCTGCAGCCAGAAACCTGAATAGCCATGGTTCGGGGCAGACAGTCTGTCTGAGTTCCTACAGTCTTTTTGAGACAAGCTCTCTTTCTGGTCGAGACCATGGTCGGCAGCAGACAGTGGCAATAGGTGAGAGAGTCTAACTAGCAAAAAGTGACAACCTCTACACCGTAGTGCACAAGTTACCACTCCCGCTGCTGCAGCACAGCGTGGGTGCTACTCACCCATGTCACAAGCCAATTGCCCCTTCCAGCACCTGGTGGGCAGCAATGCATCACTGTCCTCCCGGAATCTTTTTCAAGGCAAGGGGCAGGGGCGTGATCACTCTCGCTGTGGTAACGCCCACTCCATGTCAGCTGCTCTCGCAAGGGCTGCTGGGAGCTTCCGGGTCTCTCGAGATCGAAAGTGCCCGATTGAGAAAAACAGAAAAACAAACAAACAAACAAACAAACAAAGGCTTCTCTGTACCTCGAAGATTTCGCTTAATCAGGACCTGCCGAGCTGCCTCCGATCAGCTGATCTCAGGAACCGAGTGCCGGTGTCGGGTTACAACAGATTTTAAATCACCTGTCCTCGCCGCGGTAACGCCCACTGAGGCTGAGGGAGCTGGGTCTCTTTAGCTTGGAGGAGACTGAGGGGTGACCTCATTAATGTTTATAAATATGTAAAGGGTGAGTGTCATGAGGATGGAGCCAGGCTCTTCTCAGTGACAACCAATGATAAGACAAGGGGCAATGGGTGCAAACTGGAACACAAAAGGTTCCACTTAACCTTGAGAAGAAACTTCTTCTCACTGAGGGTAACAGAACACTGGAACAGGCTGCCCAGGGGAGTTGTGGAGTCTCCTACTCTGGAGACATTCAAAACCTGCCTGGACACATTCCTGTGTAACCTCATCTAGGTGTTCCTGCTCCGGCAGGGCGATTGGACTAGATGATCTTTTGAGGTCCCTTCCAATACCTAACATTCTGTGATTCTGTGAAAAGTAATTGGGAATTCATTAGTGTCTATGTTAAATCTCTCTTAGAACTTAAAGCAGAACGTCCCCTTATTTTAGCAATTTATTACTGTTCATTTGTTTTGAACTCTCTTCACACAAGAACTGAATTTGAGATAATTTCTCAGATACGGCATCAGTGAAAAGAGGCTCTGGTCTAACTAACTTGATCAGCTGTGCCAAAAAAACCCAGGGATACTAAGAATTCATTAAACTTCTACTTTGGCTTTACCATCTTTGAACATTTCTTTTACATCTTGATCATCTCTCAGCACTACAGATGTGCTTGCATGCTTCTGCTTCTAATGCGTTTGAAAAAAGCATCTTACCATTAGCATGTCAATGCATTATAGCTAGTTACAATCTACAGGCAAACATGCACTCAATATAACTGTACTAAGTCCATAAGTTTGCTGGAAAGAATCACAGAATGGTTGGGGTTGGAAGGGACCTCTGGAGATCATCTAGTCCAACCCACCTGCTAAAGCAGGTTCACCTAGAGTAGATCACACAGAAATGCATCCAGGAAGGTCTTGGATGTTTCCAGAGGAGGAGACTCCACACCCTCTTCTGGGCAGCCTATTCCAGTGCTCTGTCACCCTCAAGGTAAAGAAGGTTCTCCTCATATTCAGATGGAACCTCCTTTGCTTCAGTCTGTGCCCGTTGCCCCTGATCTTACTGTTGGGCACCACTGAAAGGAGTATAATCCCACCTTCTTGACATCCACCCTTCAGATATTTATCAACATTGATGAGATCCTCACTCAGCCTTCTTTTCTCCAGGCTGAACAGACCCAGCTCTCTCAGTCTCTCCTCATAAGAAAGATGCTCCAGACACCTAATCATCTTCGTAGCCTACTGCTGTATTCCCTCCCATAATTCCTCGTCTTTCTTAAACTGGGAAGCCCAGAACTGGACACAGTACTCCAGATGCGGCCTCACCAGGGCAGAGTAGAGGGGGAGGATAATCTCCCTTGACCTGCTGGTCACACTCTTCTTAATGCACCCCAGGATACCGTTGGCCTTCTTGGCCACAAGGGTACATTGTTGACTCATAGTCAACCTGTTGTCAACGAGAACTCCCAAGTCCTTCTCTGCAGTGCTGCTTTCCAGCAGGTCCACCCCTAACCTGTACTGGTGCCTGAGGTTGTTCCTCCCCAGGTACAGGACCCTACACGTGACCTTGTTAAACTTCATCAGGTTCTTCTCTGCCCAGTCCTCCAGCCTGTCCAGGTCTCGCTGAATGGCAGCACAGCCTTCTGTTATGTCAGTCCTTCCTCACAGCTTGGTATCATCAGCAAACTTGCTGAGGGTGCACTCAGTCTCTTCATCCAGGTCACTGATTAATAGGCTGAACAAGACTGGATCTAACACTGACCCCTGAGGAACCCCACTAACTACAAGCCTCCAACCAGACTCTGCACCAGTGATCACAACACTTGGAGCACTGCCATCCAGCCAGTTCATGATCCATCTCACCATGCATTCATCCAGCCCACACTTCCTGAGCTTGCCTATGAGGAGGTTGTGGGAGACGGTGTCAAAAGGCTCCCTGAAGTCAAGGTAGACAACATCCACTGCTCTTCCCTCATCTACCCAGCCAGTCATACCATCATAAAAGGCTATCAAGTTGGTCAAATGTGATTTCCCTTTGGTGCATTCATGCTGACTACTCCCGATAACCTTCTTTTCCTCCACATGCTTGGAGATGACATCCAGAATGAGATGTTCCATCAGCTTTCCAGGGATGGAGGTGAGACTGACTGGTATGTAATTTCCTGAGGTACCGTGTTATCTTTAGAAGATTCAACAAATATTTAGAAAATTCAACAAATGTTTAGAAGATTCAACAAATTTAAGTAATTAAGATAGTCAAATTGACTTTAGTTTCCACTAAGAGGCATGTGAAATAGCTAACGAGCTTTTTGATGCTTTGGTTTGGTTCGGTTGCTTGGACTAGAAGAGGTGCCCCCCCTTTTTGTAAGGCAAAACACATCACTTAAATTACACTTCTCTTTCCTAAAAACAAAAACAAAAAAAAAAAAAAAAAAAAAAAATCACCACAAAACACCACACAACCAAAACCCACAGCTTCTTCAAACTTCATCTGTATTTTTTGAGCCATTATCTTCCCAATTAGTTGGTTTGTATTTGTGGTTGCATCATATACTGAAACAATTCAGTTTCAGGTATTATAACCTGGTATAGCACACAGAGACCAAAGAAAACCACCTCACATCATCTTAATAAACAATCATAATAATGAAATAATGTCTTCCCTGAGTTCTTGTTGCTTGGTAATCCCATGTCATCTCCAACTCATAACTCACAATCGAAGCATAAAGGCTAGTCTACCAATACATATCTTGAGAAACTTCTAACAGCAACAAGCCACTGTATTAACTAGACAACAGTCGAGCCATGAAAGTCAGAGTGTTCAGCTTTTGGAAAACAAGAGAACTGGCATTTCACTCTGTCGTGACAAATGGATTAGGAAGAACGGGGGAAATAGATAATTAGTTCTTATAGACAAGCTAACATACCTGATATTCAGATGAAGGGAAGACTGTAAAGGACTTGGGTTTATTTCATTTTAGCCTTTTTCCTTCACAAACCTAGCATCTGTAAATCTGCTCAAACATCACTGAAGCAGATACTTAAACACATTTCAGCAATTTTAACTGAATTTTTGTGATAAAACAGGATGAGGAAACAAATACTTGAGCAGAAGCTCAAGACAGAAGAATAAGCATAACTGATTGATGCTCAAACACTATAATATCCTGACATAAAAGAAAGCTAAAATCATATGTTTCTGGATACTAGGACAGCATTTTGCACTGAGCTAAGTTTTATTTTTTCACATAAAACTCATATTTCAGACTGATAACACTCAATGATTCTCAGTTAAGGAAGGCACAGCCAACATTCAACTTGTTTTAAATAGGGGGAAAGAAGAAGAGGCAACATTAAAAGAGTTACATTAAATAAGAGTAAATTTGTTTAACGAATATGAAGTTAAAAATAGCATAAATTCATATTTTTTCTTCCAATAAAGTTATAAACAATATTTTCATATTTTGTTAATTACTCTCCATGTGTTTAAATAAAGGATGGGAAAATGATGCTGCCAAACATAGCACAGGTAAACTTAATGTCTAACTAAACTGTTCCGGATTAAATGTGCATCAATTCTGTATTATAATGACAAAATTAAGACTACAGTTCTGTACAATGACCAGTCACACAGTTTCTACATATCTCAGATTATTTCATAGTAAAAAAATTCTGCAAGTATCTGCACTTAAAAGGTGAATAAAGTTTACATTCTTCAAGGTAGAATTTGAAAGCAACTTGGGAAAGTGAGACACTGTCCTGGTTTTGTTAAAAAACAATTTTCTCTTTTAGTGAATTTGCCTGTCAGCTAAAGCCTTCATATTAGCTGCGTTTTCCTGGAGAACCAGATACATGTTTTGGTAAACATAGCAATGGAATGCGAAGTTATTGATAAGCATGGATGGACATCTTGCGAGAGGGGCAACGAGAAACAGGTGACCAAGAAACTGGCCAACTGTGTATAACATTCCATTCAAGTGAATACTTCACTGTTGGAGCGATAAAGAACTCAGCAAACAATTCGATTCAATGTGAATCACGCTAAAGCCATTTATTACAGAAACAAGCCTCCTTATATATGCAACTTTATTCTAATCACGCGTCCACGCTCCAAGCATGGATTCGCTAAATGAGTATCATGGGCTGTCCATGCACTGGAGTCTCACTGATGATACGTTCGATGATTCATGCCACGCCAGGACCCCGCTGATTGAGGAACGCCCCTCTTTCTCACAGCAGATCCTGTTCTCAGCTTCTCGAAGAGGCCTTGAGATTCCTTTGAGACTGAATAATTCAGCAACAAATCTTTATCTATCAAGAACCCTCCACACTTCCCCCTTTCTGTTCTTGAATTAGTCAGGCCCCTTAAACCGCACGGTGCATCATTTTTGAAATATACTGCAACATAGAACACGTGATTAACAACATAATTACAATCACATATAATGCAGTTAAACCTTACGTAATAAGATCAAACAACTACCTGCCTATTCTTAAAACCTTACTTCTATTATGACAACCTTATTAACACACTATTTTAATAGATTCAAAATAACCAGACAAGTTAATACAATATATTCTCTTAAATTCCTAAAAGATTTATAAATGCGCAGTTTATAGGGTAACATACTTAATACCATCAGTATATACTAATAATTGAATTAATATCTTAAAAGTTATCTTAACCTATTTAAAAGATCAATAGCTTAACCTTAATATCCCTTCTAAAACTTTATCATTTGCTAAACTTAGATTACTATGGTAGAAATCTCTCATAAATTTACCTTATCTATGCATTGACTATCTAATCATAATATCACCCTTTTGGATCTCCTGCTGATTGTTCAAATTGCCACTCTCCACAGAAGGTACACCACCTGTTTGCTAATAGGCTTCTAGACCACCAGGTCTGCGAGCATCTGTAACACTGAATTGGGGTCCATGGTTTACATCTGAAACAGTCCTCACAACTTATCTCCCTCCTGTCCATCTGCATCCGTTGAAACTTTGTTGAATCCACTTCAATCCTTGGCCTGTAATGACACAAACATAACCTTTTCCCCAGGTTATTAATTGATGTGGCCTTTTTAATGGACTAGTGATTTGATCATAACTAATGTAGGTTCTTTCTGATTTAGCATGGTTTTGGGTCACACTTGCAAAGTATTTAATCACATACAATGCTTTTGACAATTGGTTTTGCGGTGTTTCCCCTACGTCCCCTCTTTTTTAAAAAACAAACAAACAAACAAAAAAACAACAAAAGTTCAGAACCAGATATGTGTGTTGGATCTTGACTACGTACTCAAAATCACAAATCAAATTTAGAGGTTCCTCCTTAGAAAGCTCTAAGTAATTTAAAGCTGTGCCAAGTTCTGCTAATTGGGTTGAACCTTCAATAATTTTTACAGAATGATGCCAATTGTTATCTTCACACCAAACCACTACAGCTTTATGAGACTTCCCAGAATCATCAACAAAAACTTTGCAAGTATGTAGGATCAGACCAACTGCAAATATGGCCTATGACCTGATGTTAAAGGCTTGCAGGTTCTGCAGCAATTTACATTTAGGCATGCCAAAAGCTGTGCTGTTAAGAAAACCAGCTAGTGCAATTTATACAGACATAGATTACAAACAAAAAAAAAAATCAGAATTAAATTTCACAAATGGTACATATATGACAAAAGGATCATGGCCTATTAAGACTTAAATTCATTCCCTGCATTTTCTTGATCAGAGTGACAATTGGTATATAACAGTCGATATATCAGTTTGCTAGCAATCTCATCATACTGTTCCACAATAGCCACAGGTTGTGTCTATGTTGTAGCTATAAATAGACAAATCTGCAAGTCCAATCGAATGCAGCCAGCCTGTAAGGTTGTCATAAATTTATTCCTCAAAGTTTCCAACTCCATTTTGGCTGTCATATTTATTGGATATTGTTTTCCCTTACCGGACCGAAGTCCTGTTTCAGATCAATCAATGTAGTATTTGCTTTATCGAAACATTGGCTGTTAATACTAGTGGAAATACAACATTTGAAATTTCCTTGGAGATTTCTCACTTGCAGCAAGCAGATCTGCGCCATCCAAGCAGCTTCTTGTCGGCCATGCAACTAAACAGAATTCTCAGAAAACGTTATTTGAGCTTACAGTTTAATTAACAAATCTTAACCTAAGAGAGGTATAGGACTTTCTCGCAAATATAAGAATTCATGTATTAAAACTTTGTTCCAAATTTGGCATTCCATTGGTCACAAAAAATGGCCTTTCTTTCGTTCTCTCCCATGACCTCAAAAACTAGCATGGTGAATTTACTAAGAAGTCTCTTACAACTAATTACCACAGAATAAGTCTATCAACAAATTTTTGGTTTAATTTTCCAGTTTCATTAGAACTATGGGTCTGCTAAGGATGCTTTAAACTTCACCCTCAGACTGCTCCATTCAGTATTACATCGCTCCAGTGGGGGGTAGAGAGAACTCCCCTTTCACTGCTTT
Source organism: Nesoenas mayeri (assembly GCF_963082525.1). Taxonomy (NCBI): domain Eukaryota; kingdom Metazoa; phylum Chordata; class Aves; order Columbiformes; family Columbidae; genus Nesoenas; species Nesoenas mayeri. The sequence continues at coordinate 10,560,208 of NC_137553.1, read as the reverse complement.
AAAAGCGGGCAGCCAGGTTTTTCCATTTTTTTTTTTTTCTTTCTCTTCTTGCTGCAGTTCAGATATAACCAAGGTCACGCAGCTGGCATTATGGCTTGTACGAAGTAGGAGGCTCTGGGAAACTTCTCAGTTACAATGAGCTGCACACAGGCCTGGGATATTTTGCTCTTTTGTTTTCCCATTTCATTTCAACCATAATACACTTTATATGCAATTTCAAGTAGCTCAGCAATAGTTACATTCCTTAGCTCCATTTACCTTTTACAATTTAGAGATGTCAAAAAACAGTATAAACCAGTATAATAAACATAAATCCATTATTCTATTTTCCTAAATCCAAATCAGTTAATATTCTAGCAACTCTTAAATACAACCTCTTCCAAATTCATATCTATCATAGCATTTTAACAATTTAAATTTAAATTTAACAATTTAAATGCTTTTCTAACAATATAAGCAATTACTCTAATGTGTAAGGATGCATCCTAAGGGGGGGCAAGGTGGAATTTTAGCAGTGGAACCGGTTCCCATTTTGTAATTATCTCCCCAAACAAGATTCTTTTGGTACCAAATATGAATATGCAAACTAAAACACTGAGCTCAGATATGAAAACCAAATACCCAGTTCAAATATGCAGATGGATCACAGTCACTCTAATTTAAGACAATATCTCAATTTTTGCATTGCAACTTTGGGCCGCTTACTGCTCAGCCAGGTGGAGGTACCTCTGGGTCTCCCTGACAAAATAGGTTAGTGCGCGCTGGACCCCATCGGCATCCGCCCCCCCGCCACCGCAGCGAGCTGGACTGGGCAAGGCCTTTTGTTTTTTTTTTTTTTCTGTTTTGTTTTGTTTTGTTTTATTTTGGATTTTTTTATGTCTCATCTGGTGCGCTACAGCTGTTATTCCAAAACCAGGATTCTTTACATAATGTGCATATGGAAAAGTCAAATCCACCACACCGAGATGAGACACAGCCTGTCACAGAGTTGCGCAAGTCTGAATGCTGGAATAAAGCTAGCATGCTGGAGAGAATAATACCAGCTACTACACGCAAAATTTTACCATCACATTCACGCAGTAAAGAACTAAATTACTCATGATCTTCTGTATTATCACAAAATGCACATTTTGAGTCAACGGATTCTCATGATTTAACAGACTGTGAACTTATCGTACCATATAGCACAGACCTACCAAAATTGCAACATGCTTAAACAGATACCCACAAAGAAAACAGGTTAATAAGGAAAGCATCTTGCAGACTTTAACAAGTTTTCTGACCTGTGTGTTATCAGTTAATTCTCTCTCAGCTTGTTGAAGTTCAAATTGCCCCGCCTGTAAAACTGTCTGAAATGATTTAACGATTTCTTGTAGGGATTTATTTTGTCCTGCTCTTCTGGCCTCAAAAACAACATTAATCGCATCAAGATTCTATTGTCTGGACACTTTTCCCAATCATTTAATTTATACAGCAGCCAACACTGATTTCGATATTTAACAAGATCTTCCTTCCTTATAATTCCGAGTGCTTTCCTAAGTCTTAAAATACCTCCCAATACTTTGCCTTAATACCACTAAACAGTGTCCGAAGCAAACAGATGCGCAAGTATCACAACTCTATGACTTGGCACCGTACCAAGAAAATTGAAAGGTACGTCAGAGCAGTAGAAAAGCCAAAAAGTCTCCAAATTTATCCCTTTCTCGTGCCCCACGTTGGGCGTCAATTATCTGTCGAGGGTTTAGATTGCGGGGTGACAATAAAACCCTGGCAGATGTATTGTTAACCTCCTCTCCCTCCCCCCCATTTCCCCCTTTTTCCCCTCCCTCTCCCCGCTTCCACTCAGGACAGGCGATCAGGAGGGAAAGAAGGAGAGAGAGAAGAGAGTTGGAATCTTGAAAGTCTCAGCATCTGCAAAGCCGGCAACCAAAGTCCTGGATTAGACTCTGCAGCCAACCGGAGCTGGATTCAGTCTCTCACTAGGCCTCAGTTTGCAGGGACGACTAGCGAGGTCCTCTCCTAATGTTTGCCATAGGGAAAAGGGACGAGATCCTCGTGATCTCCCACTTTTATATGAAGTATTCACATGAATGGAATGTTATACACAGTTGGTCAGTTTCTTGGTCACCTGTTTCTCGTTGCCCGTCTTGCGAGATGTCCATCCATGCTTATCAATAAGTTTGCATTCCATTGCTAGGTTTACCAAAATATGTGCCTGGTTCTCCAGGAAAATTCAGTTAGTATGAAGGCTGTAGCTGACAGGCAAAATTCAGTGAAAGAGAAACTTGTTTTTAACAAAACCAGGACACCTCCCAATACTGATTTTTTAGGAACACAACTGAAAACAATTATTCCTGACCCCATCTTGCAAGTAAAAACCTTGAGAAGAGGGAGGGAGGGAGAGGGAGGCCTGCTTGCAGCGTGAATGGGAAAAGCGGGGAGAAGGTTTTACGGTGCACTTAAAAACAACTAGTAAAACAATTAACTCACATTCCTGACAAGCTGCTTGATTTTCAGAGAGGCAATACACAGGAGCACATAATATGTACTGTAAAAGTCGCAAATAACATGTTGATAGCAAACGTTAGCATTCTTTACTGCTAATCTCAACACTAGTGCTTCCTTAGCTTCTAAGTTTTCGACCTGCTTACTGATGGCCTCTTGGAGGTGGTCAATAAATTGCATGCAATTCTCATTGGGACTCTGATTAATAGTTGCAAATGATTTGTCTGCTTTGTTGGTTTCAGACACCTCTCTCATAGCTTGATATGCAAGGTCTGTTGACTGCCTCAGGATTTCAGAAACTTATCGTGTCTGTAGTTGTGGTGTGTCAATTTGTGTCTCTTCCAGGAGTTGTGGGATACCTGCCCCTTTCAACGAATCCCCATTGTTCTGTCCTAAATGATCTATAGCTGTTACATTGGATAGGTCTAATTTTGCTTGAGTTTTTCATGGTTCTTATCTGATCTTGGGGCAACTTGTACACATACTTAACTTTTCAAGAAAAACGCTTCAAATTCTCATCCCCTTCCGAGTCATCAGATAACACGGACTTGAACGGTGCTGGAGAATCATTAGTAACAGGGGAGTTCGGAACAGTGCACATTCTCGCCAATACTTTCTAGCATCATAATTATTCGCATAACCTGAGTCCCCAAGCACATCCCTTTTCCCGTCACGATCAGCACGAGCGCATTGCTGACTGTTGGATTCACTCGCTAATAGCTGATCTGATCTTTCACACAGTTCTTTTGCCCAGTTCTTATCCAGCGACTCCTTCTGCTCTTTTGTAGGAGTTTGAGGGGTAGAAGGCGGTAAAGGCGGACACGAATCAGTAAAAGGACTGATATTACACTTATTTACGACTTTAGCATTCTCAGCTTTCACCAGTTCTTTTGACAAATTATCTGACTCCAGTTCCTTGGACTGCTTGGTCTCTTTAGGGTCGTGTGATGGTATAGGAGGCCATCTACTGAGTGATTTTCCTCCCCCCGCCCCAGACTGCTGCATCATCGGGGGTGCCGACGGCACAATAGGGGTTGGGGCAGGAAGGGAATCAAAGACACGAACCGGGTAAGCTTCACTGTTATTTTTAGAGTTCTTATCAGGCTGCAACGCTGTAAAAATTCCAGTAACCGCAGCCCGTACAGCCTTAAGTTCTTTTAAGGTGGTAATTACAAGCTTCCATGTAGTCACTAGTGATTTAGCTTCTTTATCTCCGTCGCTAATCTTATCCCATAATTTCTGCCCTATATCGTCCCAAAGTTCAATTTTTAAAGCTTTTTCAGCTTGTGTCGGGTAGCTGTTAGTTCTACACCAAACCAACAGTCTACGGATGTTACTTTCTTCATATTTAAGTCCTCTCATAGAGAGAATATGCAGGAGGAGTTTAACTATAGCTTCTTCCTCAGAGGATATATTTTGCCCCATACCTTCACTTTTCTCTCCTCCTGCTCCCAGCCGCTCACCTTTTCCGGTGATTTCTTCAACAAAATTAATGCGGAACGTCCGTACGCCTCCGCCCGGTTCTCAGTCCAGCTGATCTGCCTCAGGCTGGGCCGCTCCAGGCTTTTCCCCGACCTCAGTGGTACGCCATTCAGAGTATAAAATCTTTATCTATCAAGATCCCTCCACACTTCATATAGAAGTGGGAGATCACGAGGATCTCGTCCCTTTTTCTCTTCTGCTTATGGCTGACATTAGGAGAGGACCTTGCTAGTCGTCCCTGTGAACTGAGGCCTAGTGAGAGACTGAATCCAGCTCTGGTTGGCTGCAGAGTCCAATCCAGGACTTTGGGTACCAGCTCTGCAGTTGCTGAGACTTTCAAGATTGGTTTTGTATATTTTGTATTATTTTCTCTCTATTCTTATTAGTAGCATTAGTAAAACATTTTTAATTCTTCCAACTCTCTTCTTTCTGTCCTTCTTTCCCTCTTGATCGCCTGTCCTTAGTGGGAAGGGGGGAGAGGGAGGGGCAAAAGGGGGAAGTGTGGGGGAGAGGAGGTTAACAATCCATCTGCCATGGTTTTATTGTCACCCCGCAATTTAAACCCTTGACAGACACCAAATGTAATAAAAAGCAAGCACAAGTGTGACTTAATTCTTTGCAGCAAGCCCAGAAGACCGTAACATCAGCTCATTTGCTTAGTAACACAAATTAAACTGTTCTTTCCAATGGCTCCCCCAATTAGTACAGAGTTCAGTTCAATGTCTCTGTCCTCATTTCTATAGCCATCAATGGGACTGGACCTAGTTACTAGCAGACTAGCTTTCCTTTTTTCCAATTATCCTGTTCTGAAACAGGTATAATTCCAAATGAAAAATGAAGCCTGTCAGTAAAAGAGTATTTCCCCAAGGGTGATGTGGACAGTAGGTATAAATTAATATTTTTAAAATACCAAGGAATTAAAAATATCCAAGTATTATGAAGAATTTTTTGTAGGATAGAATAAAAGCATACAACTGACATTAGGAGTTTCTCCAGTCTCTGCTATATAAATCCAGCAATTCAAATATAACTCCTTTAAGTAACTGCTGTAATTTCAATTCTAGTATGTGACCCGGGAGATTCAAACACACAGCAAATAAAACAGAGTAAACTGGGGAAATTTATCAGACAAGCATCCCACACTTGAGCTATCATTTCAGTTTATTGAGAAAAATCTTTCCCTATACGTTTCAGTTCAAAAAGAAAAATTCAAACCATTAAAATACTACATAGATGCAATGATATAACAAATAATAGTAGGATGCATATCTTGGACACTAGGTAACAGAGGCATAACATCCATATTATAAGACCAAATACACAGGCTACCTGCTGATATAAGAGTTCAACAAGTTCTTGCAAAGTTTCATCTGTAGTGACCCAGCCATTCAGTGTTTCAGCAAACTTCTCTATTTCAGTTTCAAAACAACCTGGTTGCTTGGTGAGGTGATTTAGGAAGTCTTGTACATATTCTGCCAAAGTCAGATAGCCATCATATCCATCTTCAAAGGAAGAATCCTGTAGCAGTGAAAGAATATACCAGCTACATAAAAGGAACCTAAAATAAAATTGTTACACTTACTATCTCCAGAAGTAGCCATATAGCCCTTAGTCTTGAGAAACTCCCGATACTCTACATATTTGATAGTGATGTTTATTACATGGTTCACTTAAACATTTTTAGAGAGCATAGATCTCAATGTATCAGAAAGCTTCAGTAGTCCTATAATCTTAAGAACTAGTTAACATGTTTTTATAGAGATTAGGGTCTCCCAGCAAAACACATCAAAAAACATTAAAAATAAATCAGTTTGCGAAGTTGAGTGTAAGATTAACTAACAAACTAACAAGTAAGTATACCTGATAAGAATAAAACTACCAAACTGAGGCTCAACACCCTTTCCTGATATGCACACAAACCATGCTGCAGATATATGAAGTGTAGAAGGAAAAAAAAAAAAAAAAAAAGAAAACTGGAAACAAAATATTTTGAGCACAAAACTGCACCAAAATAGGTAGGAGGGGGAGAAATTACAAAAATACAATACAGTGTAGTGTTCCCATGAATAAAAACATAGCCAGGAAAACTGATCTTTTAAAGTCAGAAAATTTGCATATCTTGACAATGGATGAAAGACTACAAGGCATGAAATGAAACTATTCAAATAGTATTGCATTAATTTGCACTTACCGAGGTTAAAAAACAGACAGTAAACACACCTGGTTCCTGAAGAAAGGCAGAGCTAGAACGATACCACTTTATCGATGTTTATGCTCCTGCTGATGGAACAGAAGGCTGCTAATTTTTTGTCCATTCATAAATGAACATACGTAAGCGTTTCTAAAGTCAAGGCTATTCTGAATTATTACAATGATAGCATGTGAGAGGAATAGCATAGGAAGCAGCATACAGTACAAATAATTCACTTTGTCACACTAAACAAAAGATTGTGAAAAATATCACATATGATATCTCAGAAGTGCAAGCAGGAGCCTGAATAGGGATTGCTAAAGAACTGACTTATAATTAGTGATTCAAGACATAAGGGTAACATACAGGGTAATAAAAATTCAACGGATCTACTATTTAACATTAAAAATATTTAAAATATATCTACCGTAATGAAAAATCGAGCTAAAAATGATAAACAACTTTTTCTTTACTTAGTGGACATAAATACATTGTTAAGGTTTATAATTATATTCTCTCCACCATCCTTCCCTTAATGAGGAGATATCCTTTACTTTCTGTCTTCAAAATGCCTCCTCTACTGTGAAGCAACATGGATCTGTGAAAGATAAAAGCCCTGGATACAAACCATGGAAAAAGACAGATACACATTGCTGAAAATCAAGTGTTGACATTAATTTCATGATCTGTGAAGAATATGTGGGGAAAAAAAGCAGATTTTCCAAAATTCTTCAAAGACCCATGTTGCAAGGGTATACAACTTAAACTAATGAGGGACACATCAATATAACAGAAGAAAAACTTGAAAGATTTAATATGATGTTTAATTAAGTAGAATATTTTCCCAGTGAATAATATTGAAGACAAAGTTACTTGATGTGGCCTACCAGAAATAGGAAAAAAGATATGGGTTTAAGGAAATGGTGGCAAATTGTTACTACTGATAAGGATAAAGCCTTCAATAACCTGATCCAAGTTGGTTTTGCTTTGAGTTGGGGATTGGACTAGAGGAACTTTATAGAGGTCCTTTCCAACCTAAATTATTCTACGATTCTAACAGTTCAGAGCTTATGAAGCCAAAGAATAAAAGCTAAAAAGCCTCCATGTAACTTGCCAAATATTGTATTTCTCTAAAGGAAATCAACTTTTACTAGGCAATTTCAAATAGCCCAGTAAAGGTTCTGTACAATAAAGTTAAACTATTTTGTTCCACAGAACTGTGACATAATTGTGCACAACTGCAGTTTAGTCACATACAGTTGAACTGGCATCTCTTCAAACAACCTGTTTGAAAACTCTCCAGCCAGACTGCAGGGGATGCAATTGCTGTGGCTAGTATAAAGAAGAAGCTGCTCTTTCTGACAGGCATCAGGTTGTTATGAAATCCTCCATTATCAGAGAGGAAGATAGCTTCCCCTCATCCTCACCTGATAAAAATTCAGTCTTGGAGGAAAATGTCATTTTTCTGGAAGGGGCTCCAATCCCATTTAGTATACTGATGTCCCTGTATTCATATTCCTCTTCCCATTTTGTAATTAAAAGGTTGTAGGAGTTGGTCCAAAGAACAGTATCTGCCTGAACATTGCCATCAAGAATAGATAGACAATGACTTGGAGAAAATTGTGTTGCACGGGTCCCTCTGACCTGGGGACAATAGCTGCTGTCCAGAAGATGGATTTTCACCTGCTGCTTCAGCCAAACTTGCCCCTCACCTCCTCCCTGTTACTAAGGCCAACGAAGAAGAGCATGCACAGAGGCTCACCGAGGGTCTTGAGGTCACCCAACGGACAAGTAAGAGGCCCCTGAACGCGAGGCCATGCAAGTGCAGACGGGTTCTGGCAGGCAAAGTGGAGATTCTTCAAGCCTGTGCAGTTAAGTCTGAATTGAGAAACAAAGGTGGAGATTGGCTTCGATCCATGGGAGTGAGGGAGGGTGAAGAAGCATAAAAGATGGTTCCTGACTGGACATCGCTGACATCTCCCCACCAAAGGATCATGGATCACGACAGAGGACTGGCAGGATGCTGTTCGGGATCTGGGACCATAGGGATGCCTTTGGACCCATGGTGGTAACCAACCCTCTTTCCCCCTTTTGTTTTGCTTTCTCTTTTTCTTTACTTTATTGCGTGCCACTTACAGGCAAAATAAAAAAGTAACACTGTTTGATTGAATTATAACACCTTGGCATCGAGATCAAGGTAAACAAACCATCACGAGTCCATCACCAAGTGGACCATGACAAAGGTTAACCACAGAGGCTAAACTCAGCATCATGTTTATCTATCTATACTAAATATGCAACTCCAAAGGCAGTCTAGGTTTTAGTAACTATGCCAGGGAACAGAACAAATGGAAGAGAAAAATTAATAATTCAAACATTATTATATGTTGTATATTGCTAAATTAGTAACACTAGATACTTTTAAAACCAATTAGATTTAGTCCAGTAACTTCTAGACATAAACCACTCATGTTTCTCACCGGCAGATTTTAAGATTTAACAGAGAAGACAGTACCATATACTGTATCAACTGAGGGAAAGTAAAGCAAATTCCTCTTGGTTATAAATAGTAGTTGGCTAACAGGACGCTATAAGTTTACACATTCATCACAAATGTATGATTCAAAATTGTGAAAGTCAACTAGAAATTTTCCATTAATTTCAGTGATTCCTCAGTCAGGCCAACACTGTCTAATCCTTCTCCTTTATATTTGATGGCTATAGGACTGGATCACAACAAAAACGCAAGAGTCACTAACTTAAAGGTAATAGATATGCCTCTCTTCTACTAAAAGCCAGTTCACGAGTTTAAAGACATTACAATGAAAAGGCTAAGCGGATACTAAAATCCCTATCTTACATAAAGATAAAAACCAGAAAGACTACAGAAAATATCCACAAGCCAAATCAGCTCTCAGGCTCTGTTTCAATACATGTGTTCATTACCAGTTTCCTGAGAAGTTTTCACAACATTTCCACTTAGGAACATAGTCACCAATAATTTATAATTGATTTGATTTCTTCAGACTTCTTAGGAACAAGCTTTCTTTGCCCCCCTCCCCTTCAGATTATACGTATTCAACAAGTTTATAATAAAATTATTACAAAATTAAGTACAAAGACTGCTGCACATACAAAAATCACCTATTCATGTTGTATGAGGTTAAGTGGCACCCTCCTGCTTGGCTAAAAGTATAAAACACACCACTGAGGCTGCTTAACCTCCTTTTTGAAATTAGTTGAAGAAAAAGAAAAGGAGGCAGTGGGGAGATTCCACCCAAGATAATACAAATCTCACTCCTAAAACTATGAAGTGAGAATATTATGCTCTTCTGATGGAGCAACAGCCATATAATTATCACATACCCATGCCAGAGAACAAGTCTGACATTTCCTACTGGCAATCCAAACCTAAATCTAGTCACCAATTCTACTATAGACATCCACAACTTCTTCTGAGATAGACAACTGTATGCAAACAGAGAATCACATAGAGATCTTTCCTTCCCAAAGTCTTGGTAAAGTTTTTCTGAAAATTCTAGTATGCCTTGGATGCTGTACCCCTTGGAGTATCTTCACAGGTAACTAACTGGAGATTAACTGATCTAATAATCAAATGTTATTAGGACATACATAGTAATAACAGTAATGTACAATAAAACAAGGAATCAACACATTATTTCTAAAACAATAAATGCTTAATAAAAAGCAAAAACAATGTGAGTTTTCAGATCTAAAAAATCCAGGGAACAATATAAATGAAAGCTAAGGAGTATTAATTCTAAAACAGAAAAAAAGAAGTTTCTCAAAACTTCATTTTGATTCAAATGTGAAAACTCATGGTAAAAATCTGTGTAATAGTAAAGTGTGATAAATTTCTTATTTTTATTGCAGGTGGACCGAGTTTATGAAATTAATTCAGTCATTAAAGTAAAAAATAAAAAACCCAAACAAACGAACTTTGCAATGGTGAAGAACTAACAAGTCTGAAACATCACTATTCTATGCCTGGTATACTCTGATTAGGTTAGGGTCTCTGCAACGTACTTCCAAATAAATATTCTAGGTTTTGCTAGCATTTTAAGAGTTATTTTCATTGATAGATGAGTTACCTATATTGATAGCATATTCCTACAACACAACAATCAGGAACTCCCCACATGGTTGTGTGTTTTTGCAAAACAGCTGAAAAGCAACGTTGCTGGCCTCAAGACTTTTTAATTATACACATGCACACATATGCCATTCAAAGTGGCATTTTTTCTTTATTTATAGATAACATGTACTGGAGCAAAGTAGTATTTTTAGCCTAAATTATCCATTCACTGAAGCACGTTCATATTGATATTTGTCAACAGTTGTATATTTGCTATGGGCTTGTATTATCCAGGACACTGAATTTATTCAGTAAGCTGGCAAAGCTGGTAACATCCAGATAACATCAATATTACTGGTGAGGAAAAAACTTCAAAATGCCAAACCACCATGTTTAGCATTCAAATTGAGTACTTTTATGTAGGTTATTAAAAATCTATTTGTTTCAGTATAATTGTTTATTATCACTTGATTCTATTTGTAAAAGTAACAGTTCCCACCTATTTTTATATAGTACCAGAGTTTGTCTGCTTTCATAACAAAAGGATATTCCAAGAATTCACATAGATCTTCTCTGGAGTAGAATTACTGTAGCGATAATATGGAAGACAAGGGGAGTTAAAAATAAGAAATACCAACTTTTATTACGTGATGAATCTACAATATTTTTTACAGCAATGGGGTGGTTTGCATGTCACAGGTATTCCACATTCTTCCACTGGACAGGCTATCATTGAACGAGCACATTCCACACTGAAACAGATGTTATTAAAACAAAAAGGGGGGAATATGGCGCCTCAAGAACAATTAGACAATGCAATATATACTTTAAATTTTTTTGAATCGTACTATGCCTCCCTCTTCTACCGCAGCAGTGGAAAAACACTTCTGTGTTCCAGATTAGCTGTCTCAGAGACCAAAGGTTTTGTACCGGGATCCCCTATACAACAGTCAGTGGCAAGGGCCTGTAGAGTTAATCACCTGGGGAAGGGGATATGTGTGTGTTCTTATTCCAACAGGACTGAAGTGGCTTCCTGCAAAATATGTTAAACCTGACTATGAGTTGGACAAACACGACACAGGACCTAATGCCAGAGATATAGCGTCTGTCCCTGCAGCAGAGGGCAACAAAGAAACAGAAAAGACCAAAGGAAGAGGCACTAGCATATCAGAATGATACAGATTTACATTATTTGGACCGGGGACTAACTGGTGAAAAAACTTTCAATGCATGTTTTCATTATTAGGATGGCTAACCAGTTTTCTCCAATATTTGTTAATAACCGTAATTGTTGTAATTTGCATTATTCTATTCTATTGTAGGTTGATTTGCACTGATTCCCCTATGGTCTATGGCCTGTCCTGGAAGGGAAGCCAGCTCTCTGTCACAGCATGGAGGGCAAGCAGGAGCTGTGTCCTGCTGCTGTGAGGAGCACCCACCCTATTGTAATCTGGTGTAGGACTCCCATCCCTGGAAGAGCTGATGAAGGAAAGTTAATGATTTTTGCCCCTGGAGGGAAAAGAGATTTTCAGCCTTTATGGGAATCTGTGCAACCTGGAAACTGAGCCTTGCTGCCTCCATCATTTATGGAGCTGCTCATTTTGACGTTCAAGGTACCTTGCCAACAAGAGAGTGGAAGATCCTTGGAATCTTCAAACGTTATGAAAGTTTATTTTACTGAGTCACAATGATATAGACATTATATGAAACTTAGATCATTAACTCTGTATTATGGGGCCAAAATATTGTTCTTAAACAGACACAACAGCCGATCCAGATGCTGGGTCTGCTGGAAAGTACTTCTTAAAACTGAATCTAAAGGGTGAGTCAGGGTTCTCAGGCTCCAGGGTTTCAGGCTAGGAAGGAATGGCCCATATGCCTGACCTCTTGCACTTCACAAGCCTTTCAAATTCACCTAGTTATGCCTGTATGGTGCCCAACAATTTGTGGGTGTGCATAACTTTAAAGCATACACAAGAGCTACTGTTGGTTTTACTATTTTCCTTTGATGCCAATTTTTTCTCTCTTTTTTGTTTTTTTTTGTTAATTGGCACATACCAGGAGCATTTGTTTTGTCCTCAGTCAGTCATCTGGCGCCTATCCATTATCACCTTTTTGGAAAGTGCCTGATTTCCATCGGACCAGAGTCTATTTAGTTTGAGCTCTCTGTAGGCTGAATTCCTGGAGCTTGAACTAGCTCAGAAGTTTTGATTGCGAGGAACACAGGAGTTATTTTGAGACCAGTACTGCAACATGGAAGACAATGTAATTACATAGAAATAGGAAAGATTGTGCACTTAAATCCATCTTTGAGACATTTAATCTCTGCTGGAGCAAATATAGATTTGAAGTAATATATAAAATACAGATGAAAACTAGTATGGAAGGAAAAGAAAATCAGTGAGGCAACAAGCTCAGGATAATTCTGTAACAAATACAAAACTAACGTGCCTCTTTTCGGAAAAGCTCATCAAACTTTGATCCACCATTATGTTTATCTTGAAAAAATCTTGTTTATGTAGCAGATTATGCTGTTGCCTTCTGAGGTCATGTGCTGGTTTGACTGAAAATGAGTCAATTTTTCCTTCATGCAGTTAGAAACCTTTCTTTTTCATAGCTAGCATTCTCATTATTTGGACTTAGTTTAAGAACAAGCAGATAACACCCCAGCACAGAGCTAATGTTTTTAATTGTTCTGGTCTGAGAGCCAAGGACACTCTGAGTGCTTTGCCCACAGGTGTGAGGCATCAAGGAAGGGGGGCATGGATGGGGCAGAGTTTGATTGACATCCAGATTGATCATTAAGAGTATTCCATCCCATTAGTGTCATGCTTCATATTTAAGGAGAGTTGGGATCTTCCACTCTCTCTGCCTCGGGTGTTTTCTCTCTGGCACGTTCTTTCTTTGCTCTTTTTGTCAGAGCCAGGGGAGTTTGGTTCGGGACATTTAGTTCAGCCTTTTGCAATTTTGCAGAGGCCTCTGAGCCTTTCTGCCTTTTTTCCTTCTTTTTTCTCTTTGAGATTGGCTGTTCAGGACCAGGTGCTTCTTCCTGGGACTGGCTGCTCATTGTGGACAGAGTTTGTGAGGAATCGCCTTGAGTATCTTTTATCTCTATTTTATATATGTATTTACAAGTAGTGTGTCACGGTTGAGACAGACAAACGACATAGACCAAGTTCTTCTGTATAAACAGCAGTCTCCATTTATTGCCACAAATGCCTTTTTATATAGTCTTTACCAGCTCAAGTGTCTTTTTGCTATTGGTTACAAGTTGCAGTAGTAACATCGTATTGGCTAATTTTGCTGTCATCAGTGTTTTACTCCCTTCTCTCTCATGGGTATACCTTAATACTTCTGGATACTCCTTTACTCCCATCTTTCTCATGAGTAGGCCTTAATATCTTCAAGGCTAATTTCTGTTTCCATGTCCTCCATCAGGGAATCCACAGACCCACCATAATCCCCCACAGTAGTGTACTAGTATTTTGGTATTTTATTAAACTATGTTTATCTCCATCCAAGTTTCTCCCTTCCCTTTCGATTCATTCCCCTATTGGGGGGAGATGGGGAGGGGGTGAGTGAGTGGTTATCATGGTTGTATTGCTAGCTCAGGTTAAACCATGACAGGTCACTGTCATATGGTGAAAAGTCCAGTTTGCTGCGAGTAGAAACATTATGAAAAAACTTGTAGGTTAGCCGGTATAAAGTAGAGAATCAAACTATTATGCTCTTTCCCTGGGATAAATGACTAGTTACAGGTCAACACATGCTTGAGGATTCCTGGACTTTAGAGAAGGTCACCATCTGTTAAAGGAAAAAATAAAATACAAAATTAAATAAATAAAGTTAATCACCTTTTCTCAGAAGCTCAGTTTTCCCTCAGAGTATTAGTGATTAGATTTAAGAGTGCAGACCACTGCACAGTAGGGAGAATCTTGCACTTGCATGAAGTAAGCAAATAGCATGACACCCAGGTTTTAAGAGCCCTAGTTTAAATAAAATTAAGCATAAATCATATAAGTATCTAAGGCTTTTAAGAATTAGTGGAATTTAGGAAATTGAATGATGGATTAATTTGTCCAATTTGAGTATCTAACAGATTGACATTCTACAGCTTCCTTCAGTGTCAGTGGAATACCATGGATTTTTTCAGGGAAGGTGATTTCTAGACATCCTGTCTCAGGAGGATATGAATTGCACACCAGTTAGTGCGATTCAAGCTCACATCTGTGTTATGCACAGCATTATGGATACTTTATTACTCTTCATTGACTGGAGAAAGAGCCTAAATGTTAACTGTCTAAATTTAGGTGAGATTAATCTGACCCTTGATAAAATCCTTCTTTACATATTATGTGTCTAGAGACCCTGGAAAAAAAGATCAGTAATTTTCAATGAGTGTTGTTGTTTGTAAGATTATAAAAATTTTTACAGAGCTGAATTTTTATTCTCTAGACCTTTATTGATTTCACTTGGCTTTAAATTGCAGCTGCTGGTTTCAGATAAAGTGACCTCTTTTAGTTCCTTTCCCCATAAATTAGAATGAATGTATGCTTTACAGAGACTATTTTTATTTGTGATATGTATAATTGTTGTCATCACTTAAAAGAATGAATCCTATCTGCAATTGCTAACCTAAAGATGCGTAAATCCTTTCCGTTTTAGGTCAGTCTGACAAAGATAAGAGTGACTTGCAAAACACCTAATCACGAACTACAAACACTACTGACATTGCAGCTTTATACCTTTTGATGTCCATAAAATTAGTTGAGTATTGCTTTAACACATATCTCAAGACTGTTGGATAAAGTGTCCTTTAGCTGAATGTTGCTCATTATATGCTAAAAGGATTATGTAATGCAATATGCAAATGTGTAACCAATTGGCTCTTTAGGGTGTGAACGTAGTAATAAGATTTTGTATATAATGCCTTTTTTCTTGCTGGTATGTCGGCTTTATTCCAGCATCCAGACTTGCACTCTGTAATAAACACAGTATCTTGTCTCTGTGTGCTAAATTTGGCTCTTTTGTATGCATACTGGGTAAAGAACCCTGGTTTTGGGACAACATAATGAGTGACCATCACTGCACATTACCCTCTATAATGTGGCTCCACCTGAATAGGCAAAAATTATGAGTATGCTATTTTGTCTGAGTAGTTCAGCTACAGCTTTTATTAGTGGTTTCTGCTTTGTTAAGAGATTCATCTGCAGGTAGGTAAATTTCTCATGGAAAATGATTGAATGGAGTTTTCTTAAAGCCTTTGAGGGTATAGACAGTATTGACTTTCCAAACACAGTTATGTGATTTGAAGTTTGCTCTTATAAATTTAGACCAGTTAAGTAATCTTTTTGGAAAAAAATAATCAAAATTGAAAGATGATAACTGAGGAGAACTCCAAATTGTCTCTGTCTTACACTGGCATAACAAAAGCTACAAATCAGAACTTCATGGTTTCCTCTTTGAAAAATAAAAACACCTATTCAGGATAGAAACCAAAGTATACAACTAATTAATCTCCTCAGAATTCTTGTATTTATTTGTGAATTCTGTTCAGAATGTTGGACTCTTAGTTCAGTACTTTCCCAAGCAAGACATTTTTCCTGGTTGCTAATGTTGATGTTTTTTTCACAAGTGATGGAGGATGGCTTAGTGTGTGACCAGCCTCCAGAGCACTGCAAAAAGCCCTCTCTCCCTCAGCGTTGCCTCTTCTGCTTTGCGGGGAAGGGGTTTGCAAGGCTGAGGAAGGTTGTTCCTCAGCTCTGCCTGGCCACTACTAAGATTTTGGTAGCCAAACTTGGATGCTACAGGAAGCTGAATTTTTTGTAGGTGGGAGTAGAAGAGCAAAAAGATCAAAAAGACCCAGATGGCTTTTCCTGCGTGCTGATGGGAATAACGGTAAGGATGTGAAGAACTGGAGTTGCCCACGTCAAGTAAAAGGGGCCAGACCCCTGTGCAGCATCTCACTAGGTACTTAGAAGAACTTGTAGGAGGAGCAGAGCTGAGGATGGGAAGGAGACAAGCAAAGCTAGAATTAATGAGGTGGAGAAAGGGATATTATGTTGAGCACTGAGTTACAGGGTTGATATAGAGTTTGAGAAACTGAATACACAGCAGAGCTAGAAAAAAGATTATGTTTATGCTAGTCTTCTTTGGAGGAAAGTAGGAAGGAAGAAAAAATGCAGTATTCATTAAATCTGAGTGAACTGTCAAAATTAAATGTCTCCCATCCAATGGGGCAAGGCAGGGAGTTTAAAAATGGGAAAAAAAACAAAAACAAAAACAACAGACCAAATATATGAAATGTGCTGCTGCAGGGAGAAAGAAGGGGTTGGAGGGAGGAGACAGAACTGCAGTTAAAGTATGAAATGCTAACCCCTCTGGCTCTGTCTGAAAGATGCTTCAAGACAATGTCCATTAGTATGTTACCTGAGGAAGGGCAGAAACAGGTGAGATGAGTAAGAATCACTACCATGCTAGAACATGGCAGAGAAGCATATGTCACTGCTAACAAAGCTGTCTATGAAAGGCAGCGATCATTGACCAGTGACCTGGCTGTCTATGGGTAATGTCCATGTTCTCTGCAAATGAATGAAGTTTTGAGTGGAAGCTGCCAGTGTTCTTGTTCAGTTCATTGCTCAATATTAGTAATGAAATGTTCATTGCTTAATATTAGCAATGGGATATGTCATAGCTCTCCCAGCTTTTGTTTTGAATCTCTTCTTGAACACACTTATGATGTTCTTTCACTCTTTTTTTTTTTTTTTTCAATTTAAATCAAATCTCTGGATATAGCTGTTGTGTCATCTGGTGAATGGTACTGACTGTATTGTCTGAACTATGTTATGCTCCTTTTTTTGGTGGGAGGACTGAAAGACTTATTTGAAGGTTTATTAATTACTTTCCCCTTTTAGTGATTCATAATCACAAACTGTGTTTTCATTATCAGTTGTAGATCAGTTAATATGGTCTTCTTTGGGTATCTGTGACTTGGGAAAATTCCTATCCATGTAACATGTGATTGTGGATTCTTTGGGTACTAGAGTGACATACATACCCAGTACAACTACTTGTGTATCATGCTGTTGTCCAGGACTTTTTTCTGAATGGTTGCATTTTTCTCCTAGTAGTATTTTTGCCTCCTTTCTTCTACCAGTGCCTCCCAGTGTTCATATCTTTCATTTTTTGTGACTTAGAATTCTGGAACATTAGAAAAAACTTTTATGGGAATTAGCATTTGTTCAGGTTCAACCTTTCATTCCAAAGTTCTCTTTTAGTGCAAAAAAGAGAGTCAAGATCATGTCCACTTTAATTTGCCTTGCTTACTATATGATTTTCTCAGCTAGTCTGCTGGACTACAAGCAATAAGGACTTTAGTTATGGATATGAAACAGCAATCCTTTATAAACCTAGAAAATCCCTCAGAGGTCTGTTATATTCTATTATCTCAATTATTTCCAACTAATAGGCTGTGTGAAAAGAAACCTTGAAGCTGCAGTAATTCCAATAGCTATTTTCTTGCCCTGGTTTTAAGGATGAGTATTATACATAACCCTGTGACTCATTGTCCAGCCCTCCACAAACTCTGATTTATGCAGTCCTAATTTCTGTGTCCTGACATCTGTATCCTGGTACCCATAACTTCCTGCCCCCATGAAATGGACTTACACCACTTCCAGTGATGTCAGGGAGATTTCACAGAGTCAGAAGCAAGATTTGTTCCAGTAAAAGTATTATGAATATACGTTTGTTGAAAATCATTTTTTCTTTTACTTATGAATATGAACTAAGACCTGTTTTGAGCCACTGTAACTGCTGCTACCACTGGGAACATAATCAATATTCAAAGTAATAGAAACAACTTGGGAATACAGCTCCTTTGTGTTGTCTTTGGAATTCAAGTCACAACATCTGAATTCCTGCAGGGAAAGATACATTTTCAGCTCCATGTAGAGAGAAGCCTAAGAATTAATAGAAAATAATATATCCTCATAAATCATATCAATTACAAATTGTCAGTTATGACACGCTTTGCTGGAACATATTTTTAGGAGTCAGCTGCTATAATCCCAAGAAGCTGAACTGTGGAAATAGCACTCCCTTGTTCATATTAATGAAGTCCATTGTTTGATGACTACAAGAAACATGCAATGGTTTTGAGGCACACCCTGTTCTTTAGGAACTGACAGATCCTCTGCAAACTTTGGCAGGATTTCAGGTAATATTGTGTCTCCCCATCACTTCCTGTACCACAAGATAGACATGTGGTGAAATGTGGTTGCTTTTTTTTTTTTAAATTTCCAGCTTCCAGTTCTTTCTCATAGTATTGGAGTCACTTTTATGAGAGTGAATTTAGGCTCCACTCCAGGAAATTATAGCTATTTTGCCCGCAAGAAAATGTTATATTACATGTTTATTTAAAACAGTTTTCTTTGTATTCCAAAATGCTTGATTCTTAGTAAATGGGAACATTTTTCCCTCTTCTTTTATGCCTGTTTATTCAATATACTTTGAGATTTTGCTCTTAAGAACATGGAAGTTGCAGTATTTCAGACCCTTTTCCAGCAGTCATTAGGATGGTCTTCATCAGGAAGCTGTGCTGTAGAGCAGTTCAGCTTTGTGAATCAGGAACAATTAGACTGGAGCCAATGTTTTTACCTTTGTTCTGTTCATTTCCAGAGAAGGAGAACTAGATCAGGCTTAAATATTGACTAGAGAAGATATTTTAACAAACATGCAAGACATTCTTACAAGCAGATTTAAGTTAGACACCGCATCTACTGTAAGCAAGAGAAATGGCAATGCAGAATCCAGGTGACTACTGGTTCTGCAACACCAATAGTTGTCCAGGAGTAGCCACAGGAAGCCTCAGAAAATATAACAGGAATTAGAGATGGACCTCTGGTATAGGTGGCATGCTAATATCCCTTCCTAACATAAAAGTTGTCCTGTGTCTTCAGTAATACCCATCATCATAAAATAAATTGTCTGTTATTCGAACCGTACCAAGCCTTTTTCCACAGAGGAATCTATGGCATCTTTTGCCAGAAGCTGGTTTTTAGCAGCCTAATGGATTCACACATAGTTACAGATTTAGGGCAATGTCCTAAATCAAGACCAGTTCTCTTTTAGTGATTTTTCTTTCAGCTAAGTTCTTCTAGATGGCTGTACTTTTCTGAGTTTTAGCCTGCATATTTTTCCTAGGATGCTGTACTCGGTGCTGATAAGAGACCCATGGAATGCTGAAGAAGCTTGTGTTTACATTTATTACTATGGTAGCTAAGAAAGACTGATAAGTTTTCCCACATTCTGTTGTGAGAGGGGCGTGTTTGAGGAGGGGTGGATGGAACAGGTAACTAGAACTGACCAACGGAAGTATTCCATCCCATAATTGTCATACCCCCTATACAAGAGGGTGATCACGAGGGTCAAGCTCTCTTTGACCATGGCCGGCATCTAGAGAGGACCCTGTCTGTCTGCCTGTGACCTACAGGCCTCAGGCCCTGCATCCCTGCAACCAGGTTCTGGTTTGCTGTGAAGTCCCGCCCATGACTTCCAGGGGCCTGAGCTGCACCTGCTGGAGCCACGCCAGCTCTGCACACCCAGCTCCGCTGCTGCTGGAGTGACGCCAACTTCACATCGAGCCCTTGAGATTGGTTTTGTATATTTTGTATATAGACACTATTTATTAGTAGCATTAGTAAAACCCTTTAAAACTCTCCAACTTGAAGTCTCTCTTCCTTTCCCCTTATCTTTCTTATCATCTTTCCGATAAAGGGGATAACAGGGAGCGTCTGCCACGGTTTATTGCTGCCTTGCCTTAAACTGTAACAGGCAACGATCACTCATTTAGTTATAATACCTATTCTGGTTAATTTTCTACTGGAAATTTTGCACATTGGTCAAGACTATGTAATTGTTAGAAAATAGGTTAGAGCTGCAGATCAAGGTAATTTTATTTCCTTGGTCACAGGTTGTGCCAATGTCTTAGACTCAAGCCACAGAAAATATCTAGCAGATTCAGTCTCTGGTTCTGATTCAGCTCTTATTTGCAGTTAGAGTTATTTCTGCATGTGATGATGCAGTGCTCTGAAGAACTCTAAGACTGCTTGATCAGAGAGCACCTCTTAATGTTGGGAATTAATATAAGCAGTAAACTTTGCCAGCATTCCTGATGGACTATGTAAATGTAACTAGGATTATACAGGCATCGCTTTGCTGACTTAAATAGAGGAGATCTACTTGATTCATCCCCAGGTGAATGAAAGTTGGGTCTTCAGCCTTTTAATGTGGAATTAATCTTGCAGATTGAGACACCTACATTTAGGTCATTACATATAGGCGTGTCATGGTTTAACTCCAGCTAGCAACTAAGACCACGATAGCCACTCTCTCACTCCCACCCACCCCCCAAGTAGGGGAGAAAACTGAAAGGGAAGGGAGAAACTCATGGGTGGAGATAAAAACAGTTTAATAAGACAACAAAATGAAAATAATATAATACTACTAGTAGTAATAATATATATAAAATAAATTATATTCAGTACAATCCCTCATAAAACTCCAGTCATGCCAAACAGCCAGTTCCCAGTGAGAGTAAAAAAGGCAAAACGCAAAAAGGCCCCAAAGCCAACTGCAAAATGACAGAACGGCAAAAGGCTGAACTAACATCAGACTCCCAATGGAATGGAATTCCCACATGGAACAAACCAAACTACAGACCAGAAAACACAAACTAACTAGCCATAAAAGTCAGCTCCAGCTTTATACTAAGCATGATGCTAATGGTAGGGAATATTTCATTGATCAATCTGGACGTCAATCTAGATGCTGTGTCCCTGTGTAAACCAACACAGGCACATCACAAGAAGCAACTAGACACCATGAATGCAAGTGCAAAGAGCAAATTTATTTTAGTTGCCTCGCTACCGGGGAATCTCCAATGCAGCACCTAAGCTCCTGGGCAGAGGTGACACAAGTGGAGACACAGGTGCTGCAGAATTCAGCTCTAGTAGAAGATCACTGGGCCTGCTGCGTTTGCCTATATTTCAAGTCTTCAAGCAGGCACAGGCTTGCGCTCTTTCTCACAACAAAGTAGTAATCTCAGGCATAATGATAAGGTGCCTTAGAGTTTCTCACAGGCCTATATTATCTAATGCAGAGGTTCTACTTGTCAAGCACACAAGGTCAATGTGATGTATGTGTTTTTTCTACACCCTAGCTGCAGTCGCTTGAGAGTATTTACAGTTAGCCTCCTTGACATTCTTGTGCAATTCCCATACAGTACTGAAAGAAAAACGTTATCTCAGGGAAGAAGCAGCATTATCGCATTATTCTTATACAAAATCCAAGACTATGCTAGCTACTAAAAAATAAAAGATTCTAACTGCATGAAGAAAAATTAACTCAATTTCAGTCAAACCAGCACAAGTGTCTGCATGTAGATTCTATATCTACACTTATATCACAGCCAATGGGGCTCTAGCTAACCTAGAGCATACCCTAGCTTACCCTCAGCAACTGAAGACACAGTATAGCTCATACTCTTCAAATATCTTCTTAATAGATTCCTCAGTACCTTTGCAATTTCAGTTCATGCTCCAAACATTTTTCCTATGGCTCTTCTCAGGCCATGAACCTGGATACGATGTATATGCTATGGAAATAAAGGAACATATTGGGGGGTTGATTTATTAATGATTAGTAGTTCGCTTTCAGGCTTGCTTTCTCATTTCTTGCTCTTTTAAACATTTTTTTTGACAGAATGCTAGTTTAAATAATGTAAATTTTAAACAACTAGATGATACATAAATAAAACCACAACCATTTTGGACTACATTTTATTTTTAATGTGTGTAATATTTAATATTTAATCAGAGGTTGAATTTGCTCTTATGTAATGGAAAAGCTTTGCAATGCTATTGAGAATGATTAGGAGCAGCAGGTTAGTAAGCAGCTTGAGCTTTCACAGAAACTGCTATAGTATCCCTTTACTTGATTAAATATAAAGTGAACTGTACTTGACTGGAGTATATATGCTTTGACTGTAGTGCTTGAACCACATCACAAAGGCAGAACTGAAAAGTTCCTGCCCTGGTATGGCTCTCAGATTATTATCCATTTCCGATTTTTCAGGTAGGCAGGGATGAGGTTTCAAAGGGAAACCTGAGGGCAATCAAGAGGGACTTCAGGGCCTTGGGACGACTGGTTCAGGGATCAGAAACACAAGTAGTGTTCTCCTCTGTCACTCCAGTTGCAGGGAATGATGAAGAAAGATACAGGAAGACCCAGCAGGTCAATACCTGGCTGCAGGACTGGTGTCACTGGCAGAATTTTGTTTTTGTTAATCATGGGTTGGTTTACATGACAACTGGCCTGCTGTCGACAAATGAGATGCACCTGTCTCAAAGAAGAAAAAGGATCCTTGGAGAGGAGTTAGCAGGGTTCACTGAAAGAGCTTTAAACTATATTTGAAAGGGGAAAGGGAGAAAACAAGGCACAGCAGAGACAAACCCAGGAGGAGCATGCAAATGTTTGAGGGATGGGGTGCTAGCGAGGCCCTTTGGTCTGCCATCTCAGTGGAGGTAGGAGATGCAGAGCTGTGTGGTAGCAAAGACACGAGGGTTATATATGTGTTAGAAACCACAGAAGCACCTGAGCATGGTCACAAAGGAATTAGGGCTTCTTACTGCAAAAAGGTGGAAGGATCAATAGTCCAGCTGAAATGCATCTATACCAATGCATGCAGCATGGGCAACAAACAGAAGGAGCTTGAAGCCATTGTGCAGCAGAAAACCTACGATGCAGTTCCCATCACCGAAACACAGTGGAATGACTCCCACAACTGGAGCGCTGCATTGGATAGCTATAAACTCTTCAGAAGGGTTAGGAAAGGAAAGAGAGGAGGTGGGGTATCCATGTATGTTAGGGAGTGTTTTGATTGTCTAGAGCTTGATGAGGATGATGATAGGATTGAGTGTTTATGGGTAAAAATCAGGAGAAAAGCCAACAAGGCAGATATCCTGGTGGGAGTCTGTTACAGACCACCCAACCAGGATGAAGAGGCAGAGGAAATATTCTGCAGGCAGCTGGGAGAACTCTCATGATCGCTAGCCTTTGTTCTTGTGGGGGACTTTGATTTACCAGACGTCTGCTGGAAATACAACACAGCAGAGAGGAAAAAGTCTAGGAGGTTCCTGCAGTGTATGGAAGACAACTTCCTGACACAGCTGGTCAGTGAGCCAACTAGGGAAGGTGCCCCACTGGACCTGTTGTTTGTGAACAGAGAAGGACTTGGGGACAATGTGACTGTGCGCACATATGCAGGCACGTTGCAAGAAGAGCCAGAGGCCACAAATGCATTGCAAAGAGCAAGTTTTATTTTAGTTACCTCTCTACTGGGGGATCTCCGAAGCCACACCTAAGCTCCCATGCATGAGGTAACACAAGCGGGGACACAGGTGCTGCAGCAGTTCAGCCCTGTTAAGATCACTAGGCCTGCTGAGCTCTCCTGTATTTCAAGGCTTCAGGCAGGCGCAGCCTCCCGCTCTTTCTCACAACAAAGCAGGAATCTCAGCCATAGTGATAAGGTGCCTAGAGTTTCTCACAGGCCTGTATTATCTAACACAGAGGTTCTATTCATCAAGCACACAAGATCAGTTAAACAATTAGTGTGATGTATGTGCTTTTTCTACTAACAGCTGTAAGTCACTTGAGCGTATTTACATTTAACCAACCTCCTCGCCAAATCTTCCACTACATTCCCATACAGTGACAGTTGAAGGCTGCCTTGGGCATAGCGATCATGAAATGATACAGTTTTCTATTCTTGAAGAAGTAAGGAGGGAGGTCAGCAGAACTGCTGCTTTGGACTTCTGAAGGGCAGACTTTGATCTGTTTAGGAGGCTGGTTGGCAGACCTGAAGGGCAAAGGAGACCAGGAAGGCTGGTTGCTCTTCAAGAAGGAAATCTTAGAGGCTCAGGAATAAGCTGTCCCTGTGTGCCGAAAGACAAGCCAGCTGGTTAGAAGAGCAGCCTGGCTGAATACAGAGCTTTGGTTGGAACTTGGGAATAAAAGGAGAATTTATAAACTTTGGGGCAGGCAACTCAGGAGAACTACAAGGATACAGTGAAGTTATGCAGGGAGAAACTTAGAAGGGCCAAAGCCCACCTAGAGATGGATTTGGCTACTGGCATAAAAGGCAACAAAAAATGCTTCTGTAAATACATTAGCAATGAAAGGATGGCTAAAGAGAATCTCCACACTCTGGTGGAGGTGGGGGAACACATAGTGATAGAGGATGAGGGAAAAGCTAAAGTACTAAATGCCTTCTTTGCCTTTATCTTTAATAGTAAGACTGTACATGCAGTAGCCCTTGGACCAGTCCAGACAGTATAAGGTATTTAAGAATGTGCTCTATACTGCAGCTGGGGACAATGGTCCTACCTGGAGCCTCTGGCAAAAGGTACCAGGTGAGACTTGAGGTCGACCCTTGAGGTTTTGGAGTAAAGGATATAAAGGCTCAGAGGCCAACTGTACTCCAACTGAAAAAGTGATACTGGCAGTATATGAAGGAGTTCGAGCTGCTTCAGAAGTAGTTGGTACTGAAGCGCAGCTCCTCCTAGCACCCCAGTTGCCAGTACTAGACTGGATGTTCAAGGGTAAGGTTCCTTCCACTCATCTTGCAACCAATGCTGCATGGAGTAAGTGGATTGCATTAATCACACAGTGGGCTCGAATAGGAAAACCTAATTGCTATGGGATCCTAGAAATGATCACAGACTGGCCAAAAGGCAAAGTTTTTGGAGTGTCACCAGAAGAAGAGGAAGTGATGAGTGCTGAAGAACCCCCACCATATAATGAATTGCCAGAGAATGAAAAGCGGTATGCCCTGTTCACTGATGGATCCTGTCGTCTTGTAGGAAAACATCAGAAGTGGAAAGCTGCTGTATGGAGTCCTACACGACAAGTCACAGAGACTGATGAGGGATGAGGTGAGTCAAGCCAGTTTGCAGAAGTATGTCCTGGTTTTGTTAAAAAACAGGTTTCTCTTTTAGTGGATTCACCTGTCAGCTAAAGCTTTCATATTAGCTGCATTTTCCTGGAAAACCAGATACATGTTTTGGTAAACATAGCAATGGAATGCAAGGTAAGGACAGATTCACATCTCACGAGAGGGGCAACGAGAAACAGGTGACCAAGAAACTGACCAATGGAGTATAACATCCCATTCACGTGAATACTTCATATAAAAGTGGGCGATCACGAGGATCTTGCCCCTTTTTCCTTATGGCTGACATTAGGAGAGGACCTTGCTAGTTGTCCCTGCGAACTGAGGCCTAGTGACAGACTGAATCCAGCTCTGGCTGGCTGCAGAGTCCAATCCAGGACTTCAGGTGCTGGCTCTTTCATCTGCCGGCGCAGTTGCTGGGACTTTCAAGATTGGTTTTGTATATTTTGTATTCTTTTTCTCTATTTTATCAGTAGCATTAATAAAACATTTTTAGTTTTTCCAACTCTCTTCTCTCTGTCCTTCTTTCCCTCCCGATCACCTGTCCTTAGTGGGAAGGGGGGAGAGGGAGGGGCTGAAGGGGGAAGAGGGGGGAGAGGGGGCTAACAATCCATCTGCCATGGTTGTATTGTCACTCCGCAATCAAAACCTCGACAAGGTAAAAGCCATACATCTGATGTTAGACTTTGCTGAAAAAGTGGCCAGTACTTTATCTCTACACTGACTCGTGGATGGTGGCAAATGCCCTGTGGGGGTGGTTAAAGCAGCGGAAGCAAAATAACTGGCAGTGCAGAGGCAAGCCTATTTGGGCTGCCCCATTGTGGGAGCACATTGCTACTTGGTTACAGAACCTGACTGTAAAAGTACGTCATGTAGATGCCCATGTGCCTAGAAGTTGAGCCACTGAGGAACATCAAAACCATCAGCAAGCAGATCAGCCTGCTAAGATTAAAGAAGCTGAGGTGAATTTGGACTGGCAACACAAAGGTGAAGTTTTTCTAGCTCAGTGGGCCCATGTTTATTCTCATACCTGCTTTTACTCTAAAGCAAGGATGTCGGACTCGTTTTCACCAGGGGCCACATCAGCCTCACGGTTGCTTTTAAGTGGCTGAATGTAGTTTTGGGACTGTATAAATGTATCTACTCCTACATTTATACCATCCTAGAGTTGCATTTGGCCCTTTGGGGGCAGACGCGGGGCTGATGTGGCCCCAGTGGGGACAAGTTTGACACCCTTTCTCTAAAGATATGAAAAGGGGGCATGTTGGCCTGCAAGTTTCACTGGCAATATGATAAAGCATAGTTATTAGTCATTATGACAGACTTAGCAAAATGAAGAGGAAACTGGTGTCGCAGGGGAGTAATTTAAGGTTCTGCTCGCTGCAGAACAACGTTTAGATTTCTTAAAGAGAAGCATGACTTAAAAGAGTTTGGTGACGGATTCACTTTATTATTTACTGCATGGGGGAAATATGCCAAGCCAAATGCTGCTTACCTTCTCTCCAGGTGCCTGTATCCATTCACAAAGCAAACTTTCAGGTGTCTTACTGCCCCCGATAACCATTTGCTCTGGAGTCTGTGTCCTGGAGCTCTGAAGACAAACTTTCAGGCAAGGCCTGTATCCATCACGGTGCAAACTGTCAGGATTCTTCTCTCCCTGAATAACCATTCACTCCAGAGTCTGTATCTTAGAACTCCAGCAGCAAACTTTCAGGTGAGGCCTGATAACCGTGTGCAGAGCAGACTTTCAGAAGACAAAATTCTTAGGAAAATAAAAAATTTAATGGAGTAGAATAGCAGGAGGGCTGGGTAAAGCTGGGTACCTGCACAGAGGTCCCCCAAGCATAGAAAACTACAAACTTTACAGACTTTACACATTGATTCATTCCAATACCAATATTTCACCACCAGGTCCTTTGCTCCCCATTGGATGCTTTTTCTCTAACTCCACGTGGGCCTTTGTTTTGTTCAGTTGTAGACATTGGTTTTGGTCCATATCCTTGAAGGTGCCATTTTGTCTACCAAGTAACATGAATCAAAGAGTATATTAAAAATCATACAACCTTATATCTCTAAACAATTCATTCCATTTAGTATGCATCTACTTAAGCTAAATGATTAATATTGAACTTGAATTGGGCTCATCCACTGACCTGTGAGTAGTAAAACCATTGCCATACAGCTCACTTATTTAGCAGGGAGAGCTCAAAGTGGGCTCATCCAGGCTGTCATATTTATAGAATGAAGTGGTTGACTCATAGTCAAATTGCACACAGTAGGAAAAGTATGCATGAGACTCCCTGCACCCACAAGCCACTGGCGTTCAGTGTGCTGTTCTGCTTCCCTGTGGTTCTCCTGGAAGGGGTTCTTGGCCTGACTGTGACTCAGGCCCTTCCCTCTTCTGGAGTCTGCACCAAACTGCTGCTGGTTTGGCTGGGGGGATGTCAAGTGCATCCGCCACAGCTGGCATATTGCAAGCTTGAGTTTTTGTTACCTAGCTCTAACTTAGTACACCTTGTCATGCTTTAAGCATCTGGTGTTCTAACTGTGCAGGACTAGTGACCTTAAACAATGGCTCAGTTCCTTTATTTGTTATGTGTTCTCCATAAATAATTTTTACCTTTTATTTGGACACAGGCAGAGTGCCCAGTGAGTAACAGTAATCTAGTATATTTTACACAAAGTCGCTTACTAAGCTTTAAAGAGTGGGTATAGTGTGTTCTCCACATCTTCTTTTAAATCAAGACTGTTCCCTGTTTAATATTTTAAGGAAGTCTGTCTCAGGCCTGCAACACAGCGGCATGTGAAGTGCAGGGTGACAGAGCAGCTGCTGTAGTTTTGCTCCAGACAAGTATAAGAGGGTTATTAGGGGCAGTCAGCATGGCTTTACCAAGGGTAAGTCATGCTTGATCAACCTCATAGCCTTTTATGAGAATGTAACAAGGTGGATGGATGATGGCAGAGCAGTGGATGTGGTCTACCTTGACTTCAGTAAAGCCTTTGACACAGTCTCCCACAGCATCCTCACAGCTAAGTTGAGGAGGTGTGGTCTAGACAATAGAGTAGTGAGGTGGGTTACAAACTGGCTTAAGGAGAGAAGCCAGAGAGTGGTAGTCAATGGTGTGGAGTCTAGTTGGAGGCCAGTATCTAGTGGAGTGCCTCAGGGGTCAGTACTGGGGCCAATATTATTCAATATATTCATTAACGATTTGGACGAGGGAATAGAGTGTACTATCAGCAAGTTTGCTGATGACACTAAGCTGGGACAAGTGGCTGACACACCAGAAGGCTGTGCTGCCATCCAGCGAGACCCGGACAGGCTGGAGACTTGGGTGGGGAATAACCTAATGAAATTTAACAAGGGAAAGTGTAGAGTCCTGCATCTGGGCAGGAACAACCCTAGGGGAGCAGTGTAGGGGAAAGGGGCCTTGGGGTCCTGGTGGATAACAGGATGACCATGAGTCAGCACTGTGCCCTTGTGGCCAGGAAGGCCAATGGCATTCTGGGGTGTATTACAAGGGGCGTGGTTAGTAGATTGAGAGAGGTCCTCCTTCCCCTCTACTCCGCCCTGGTGAGACCACATCTGGAATATTGTGTCCAGTTCTGGGCCCCGCAGTTCAAGAAGGACAGAGAACTGCTGGAGAGGGTCCAGCGTAGGGCAACAAAGATGATTAAGGGAGTGGAGCACCTCCCTTATGAGGAAAGGCTGAGAGAGCTGGGGCTCTTTAGTTTGGAGAAGAGGAGACTAAGGGGGGACCTTACTAATGTTTATAAATATATAAAGGGTGAGTGCCATGAGGATGGAGCCAGGCTCTTCTCGGTGGCAAACAATGATAGGACAATGGGTAATGGGATCAAGCTGGAACACAAGAGATTCCACTTAAATTTGAGAAAAAACTTCTTCTCAGTGAGGGTGACAGAGCACTGGAACAGGCTGCCCAGGGGGGTTGTGGAGTCTCCTTCTCTGGAGACATTCAAAACCCACCTGGACATGTTCCTGTGCGACCTCACTTAGGCGTTCCTGCTCCAGCAGAGGGATTGAACTAGATGATCTTTCAAGGTCTCTTCCAATCCCAAACATACTGTGAGACTATGATACTGTGATGTTGTAACAGGACAAGGGGTTATGGTTTTAAAATAGAAGAGGGGAGATTCAGGCTAGGTATGCGAAAGAAATTTTTTACACTGAGGGTGGTAAAACACTGGAACAGGTTGCCCAGAGATGCCTCATCCCTGGAAACATTCAAGACCAGGCTGGATGGGGCTCTGAGCAACCTGATCTGATTGAAGATGTCCCTGCTCATTGCAGGGGGGTTGGACTACATGACCTTTGAAGATCCCTTCCAACCCAAACTATTCTATGAGTCTATGATGCCTCAGGCCAGCAAGGAAGGGATGCAACATACAGATTGGCTCATGACCAAGGGGTGAATTTAACAATGAACATTAGTACACAGGTTATCCATGATTGTGAAACGTGCTGCAATCAAGCAGGCCAAGCTGTTAAAGACTGTGTGGTATGGGGGGTGGTGGTTGAAATCTAAATATGGGGAGGCCTGGCAGATTGACTATATTATACTCCCTAGAACCTGCCAAGGGAAGTGCTATGTGCTTACAATGGTAGAAGCAAACACTGGATGGCTAGAAACATATCCTGTGTCTCATGCCACTGCCAGAAACAGTATCCTGGGCCTTGAAAAGCAACTCCTGTAGCAACACTGCACTCCAGAAAGAATTAAGTCAGACAATGGGATTGATTTTAAAAAGTCTTATAAACAACTGGATCAAAGAACATGGCATTGAATGGATATATCATATCACCTATCATGCACCAGTGTCTGGGAAGATTGAGCAATACAATGGCTTGTTAAAAACTACCCTGAATACAATTGGATGTGGAACCTTTAAAAACTGGGATAAGCATCTGGCACAAGCCACCTGGTTAGTTAACACCAGGGCATCCATCAATCAAGCTGGCCCTGCTCAGTCAGAGCTTTTACATAGGGTAGAAGGGGAGAAAGTCCCTGTGGTGCATGGAAGGAACATGTTAGGAAAACCTGTCTGGGTTATTCATGCTTTGGGTAAAAGCAAACCCATTCATAGGATTGTTTTTACTCAAGGGCCTGGATATACTTGGTGGGTGATGCTGAAGGATGGTGAAGTCCAATGTGTACCTCAAGGAGATTTGATTCTGGGTGAGAATACTCAATTGCAAACTGTGTGAGGGTAGTTGCTGCATGATACTAACAGTGTTCAAGAAGTGTCTTTCAGGTTGATGCAGTGGTGATGATCCCTGAGCTAGCTTCATTGAGTGGCGTCCAGTAACTTCCCTGAGACTGACATGACAGTTATGCAGAGATGGGGTCAGAAGGTCAAAGTGCAGCTGGAGCTGAATTTCGCAAAGGATGCGAAAAATAACAAGAAGGGCTTCTGCAGGTATGTCAACCAGAAAAGGAAGATCAAAGGAAGCGTACCCCCACTGATGAGCAAGACTGGTAAACTTGTATACAATGGACAAGGAGAAGGCTGAGGTACTCAACAACTTCTTTGGCTCAGTCTTCACAGGCAAGCTCTCTTCCCACACTTCTCGAGTGGAAAATGAACTGCAAGAAAGGGACTGGGGGAGCAAAGTCCCACTCGCTTTAAAGTGAAGATGTGGTTCGTGACCACCTAAGGAAACTGAACATGCATATGCCTATGGGACCTGATGAGATGCATCCCAGAGTCCTGAGGGAATTGGCTGATGTAGTTGCCAAGCCACTCTCCATGGTATCTGAGAAGTCATGGCAGTCAGGTGAAGTCCCCAGTGACCCGAAAAAGGGAAACATCACACCCATTTTTCAGAAGGGTAGAAAGGAGGACCCTGGGAACTACCAACCTGTCAGCCTCACCTCTGTGCCTGGGAAGATCATGGAACAGATCCTCCTAGAAGCTATGCTAAGGCACATGGAGGACAGGAAGGTGATTTGAGACAGCCAGCATGGCTTCACCAAGGACAAATCCTGCCTGACCAACCTAGTGGCCTTCTACAATGGCGTAGCTACATCAGTGGACAAAGGAAGGGCTATGGATGCCATCTATCTGGACTTCTGTAAAGCCTTTGACTCAGTCCCCCACACCATCCTTCTCTCTAAATTGGAGAGATATTAATTTGATGGGTGGACTCTTCAGTGGATGAGAAAATGGCTGAATAGTTGCACCCAGAGAGTAGTGGTCAATGGCACAATGTCTGGATGGGCACCAGTGACAAGTGCTGTCCCTCGGGGGTCCATACTGGGACCAGTACTGTTTAATGTCTTCATCAACGACACAGATAGTGGGATGAACTGCACCCTCAGCAAGTTCTTGGATGATACCAGAGTGGTGCAGTTGACACACCTGGGGAAGGGATGCCATCCAGAGGGACCTGGACAAGCTAGAGAAATGGGCCCATGCAAACCTCACGAGGTTCAACGAGGCCAAGTGCAAGGTCCTGCACCTGGGTCAGGGCAACCCCCAGTATCAATACAGGCTGGGGGATGAAGGGACTGAGAGCAGCCCTGTGGAGAAGGCCTTGGGGGTGCTGGTGGATGAAAGACTGGACATGAGACAGCAATGTGCGCTTGCAGCCCAGAAAGCCGATCATATCTTGGGCTACATCAAAGGAGTGTGGCCAGCAGGTCGAGGGAGGTGATTCTGCTCCTGTACTTTTTAGAAGGGCCTGTTGCGATAGGACAAGAGCTAATGGTTTTAAACTAAAGGAGGCTAGATGTGAGGAAGACGTTTTTTACAATGAGAGTGGTCAAATACTGGAACAGGTTGCCCATAGAGGTGGTAGATGCCCCATCCCTGGAAACATTCAAGACCAGGCTGGACAAGGCTCTGAGCAACATGATCTAGTTGAAGATGTCCTTGCTCATCACAGAGGGTTTGGACTAGCTGACATTTGAAGTTCCCTTCCAACCAAAACTATTCTAGGATTCTAAGATCAACGAGCCTGCTCTTTTCCCCTTTATATTAGGGATTCACACAGGTGCAGTTTACCACACTGCTTTTATCTTTGCCTGCAGTAGAGTAGGAATTTCAAGGACGGTCGATAAGGTGCCTCTAAGTCTTTCACAGGCCTATGTTATCTAAACACAGAGGTTCTACTTGTGAAGCACACAAGGCTAAATGACAATTAGTGTGATTTATGTGTTTTTCTACATCCCAGCTACAGTCCCTTGAGCATCCTTACAATTCTTCTCCTCATCAATCTTCCATTATATTCCCACAGGCTCTTCTCTCTTTTTGGTCAAGATTCCCTAAACTCTATGTGTTGTAACTCTTACTGTGATCCACCATCTCAGTTTCAAACTCCCTCCTAAGCACGTTTTTCTTCTGGGTGGGGTACTCATGGGAGCTGAGGATTCAGGAGCTGATCTTACATCAACAAAACCAAATCAACAAAAAATATGGCTGCTGTCTTCCACAACACAGTGACTGACAGACCTAATGTTTTCCTTATCTATCCCTCAGAAGACTGTTCTCAGAGCTTTGGGCAACGCTGTACTACCCCAGGAAATTGCGAGTGGTTTTGTATATTTTTGTATTATTTTCTCTATTTATTAGTAGCATTAGTAAAACATTTTAAACTTTTCCAATTTGCAAGTCTCTCTCCCTTTTTCTCCTGTTACCTTTCCTTAGTGGGGAGGGCAGGGGGTTAACAGAGAGCATCTGCCGTGGTTTATTGTTGCCCTGCAGTAAATGGTGACAATACTTTTTATTTAACTGGCAAAAGCTCAGTTTCATTAGGAAAGAAGAGTAACAACTGGTTGTAATTTTTTGCTTCTGGTACTTCATAGTGGTTGGCTGCCCTTGGCTATTATAAAAATTCTACAATGCTCTTAGGCCCACCTATGGTCCATTTGGTGATTAACTTACTGCTTAGACTAAATAACAGGTTAGATCGGCCAAGGAAGTAGAAAATTTATATTCAGGTCTGTTTTATTGTCCTGCACATCAAACAATTTGACATTTCTTATAGAACAAAACACTGAATTGTGAAGATTTCTCTTGAAACTTCAGACTTGGGCTCAGGTCTATTTAAGAAGTGCAAGTCTTTCCTATTAACTTGTTCTTCCCACATTGCAGCCTTTTCCTCCTGCCACAGAGTCAAAAATGCATACTTCTGAAGTATGACAACAATGAATAGAAATACACCATCAGCTTAACTATGACCATATAGAGCAATGCTACACAACTCAGCAACAAAGCTATTATATCAACTTTATCCCACCTTCCAGAGATGATGTTCTGCATATAAACACTAACAAGAAGCATCAACCCCAAAAAAGGCATCATTGAATACAGCCAAGTGAACAAATCATACAAATAATACCAGATTTGCAACATCTTTTAAATCAAGATAATAACTGCAATCTGCTTTATCATCACCATATGACCCGTGAAGCACACAGATCTATTTTTTTCTCACGCCTCTGAAACTTTCAAAGAAAAAGCTCTCAAGTGAGTTTTCTGAGGTCTCCTTGCACCAGAGGATTAGAACTTGGACCGCTCAAATCATGAGTCCAATGTTCTCTCGCACTACCTGGAAAGCTGTTTAGAAAAACTGTCAGAGACCACTCTTAGCCCTTCTCACTTGCCCTACACTATTTGGGCACCAATAAATCTGTCACCGTTTACTGCAGGGCAACAATAAACTGTGGCAGATGCTCTCTGTTAACCCCCCGCCCTCCCCACTAAGGAAAGGTAATAGGAGGAAAAGGGACTTAAAATTTTGAAAGTTAAAAATGCTTTACTAATGCTATTAAGTAAGAGAGAAAATAATACAAAATATACAAAATCAATCTTGAATTTCCCAGTGTAGCCCAGCCACGACCACAGCGGAGCTGGCATTGCTGCAGCAGCTGCAGGGCGAGTACCTGGAAATCCTGGGCTGGACTCCGCAGTAAACCGGAACTGGATTCAGGGATGCAGGGCCTGGAACTAGGCCTCGGATCACAAGCAGAACTGGCAGGGTCCTCTTCAGATGCTGGCCGTGGTCAAAGAGAGCAAGACCCTTGTGATCTCCCACTTTTATAGGATGTATGACATTTATGGGATGGAATACTTAGTTGGTCAATTTTTGTCACCTGTTCTGTCCGCCCCTCCTTTCAAATACATCCCTCTCACTTACGAGATGTGCAAAATTTATCAGCAACCTTGGCTTCCGTAGCAATAAGTCTAAACCTGGGACTTTTCTGCATACTGTTGCTACCATTATCAGCTCTGGAGTGAAAAGTGTAGTTACTTAGAAGAACTTATCTGAAAGGTAAATTCACTGAAAGAGAACTAGTCTTGTTTTAAAAAAACCAGGACATTTCACCCCTTATTTCATACCATTTATGTCATACCCAAATTACTACTGCTTTTTACCTGTCTTGAAATGTATATACACACATATCACTAGTTCATGATTCATCTTTCTACACAAAATTTTGTTAAGTTAATTTATTTCCTGACTGCATGTCTCTGTCTGTAACAGCAGTCACTAGGCTGTAGCATTCTAGTAGCACTGTGGCTTCCAACTCCTCCTGTTTGTTGCCCATGCTGCATGCATTGGTGTAGAGGCACTTCAGCTGGGCTGTTGGCCACATCACCTTCTTAGAGGAACACCCTGTAATTCCTTTGAAGTATTTCAGAGGTGTTTTCCTG
This sequence comes from Nesoenas mayeri, assembly GCF_963082525.1. Classification (NCBI taxonomy): domain Eukaryota; kingdom Metazoa; phylum Chordata; class Aves; order Columbiformes; family Columbidae; genus Nesoenas; species Nesoenas mayeri. The sequence goes on along the minus strand of NC_137553.1, from coordinate 10,525,249 downwards.
TTGGCCTCTATTACCTCAGGGGTCCCTGGCTCATCTCCATAAGACTTCAAGTGTGCTCCAGTGTGGCAAACACATCTCAAGGCCATCAGCTGAGGGTCCTTACTAACAACCCACCCCTCTATACTTGGTGTCTCATCCCACTGCTTGTCACAGGCAAGCCTGACATCATCCCCCTCCCCCATCATGTCTAGCTCAAAGATGAGTTGATGAGCCCTGCAAGCTCATGTGCAAAGACTCTCTTCCCTCTATGAGAAAGGTGAACTCCATCCTATGGCAGTAAACCCAGTGCCATGTAGGCCATCCCATTATCAAAAAACCCCAAATTGTAGCAGTGACACCAGCCATGGAGCCATGTATTAATAGACTGCATCCATCTGTTTCTTCTGATATCACTGTCCGCAACTGGGAGGCTCTGCTCCTTGGTTCCAGGATATTATTCACATTAAAAACCAGCTTGATATATGCATAAATAGCAGCTATAAATTGGCCCAAGTTGGACATATCTTCGTAAGATGAATGACAGAATGAAATTCATACTTCTTGCCAACCTTCAAACCCAGCCAATTTAACTTGACTCTTATTTGTGGATCTCAAGAAGCAAACCTGTTAACTAAACAGTTAGAGCAGGAATAGGAGTGGATAGATAGGAGTGTCGCGGTTGAGACGGACAAACGACATGGACCGAGTTCTTTCAAGATGAAAGTAATAGGTGCCATTTATTGCTACAAGTGCATTTTTATACAATTCTACCAGTTCATGTGTCTTTTCACTATTGGTTACAAGTTACAGCACTAACATCTCATTGGTTAATTTTGCTATCATCCATGTTATTCTTCTATCCCCTTCTCTCTCACGGGTACATCTCTCCTCTCTCACGGGTACAACTCCATATCTCCGGATACTCCTTTACTCCCATCCTTCTCAAGGGTAAATCTTAATATCTTCAAGGCTGATCTCTACTCCCATATTTTCTGTCAAGGATTCCACAGATCCGCTGCAGTTTCCCACATAGGAGCCTGTGGAGAGTAAGGTTGGAGGACATAGAGAGGAGATTCTTAGTTTATATGAATTTTGGCTCTGGATTGGAATTATCAGAGTCTGGGTTAATATTAATCTGCAGTGGTTGGATGCTTTCTATGCAGTCCTTTGTTCCATGCTTGAGCAAATTAGGGACATATGGTCTCAGTGAAACTAATATGAAGTGAGGTCATAGGTGGTCGAAACCCATCTTACCTATCATCCACTGACTACATGAATGCATATAGGGAATGGGTGAGGATTGGTTTGGTAAATGCAGGAAACAAGATGGGGGCACAGATGCAAGTGAATGTTCATTTATAAAAGAGGCAAATGTTAATCCAGAAAGTTATTAAAAGCAAATCACTTGTTAGAATGAGGATGTTTTTATTTCATACTACCTGGTATTGGTGAGCCCTTCTGGGGGAGGGGACACATTTTCTGAAAGACACAGAAATTGGAGATAACGTTAAAAATACGGATGATAAGCAGTTTAGAAAACATGACCTCCAAATCAAGTATGAAAGACTGTAGCTTGTTTAGTCTGGAAAAGAGAAAAATGAAGAAGGGATATGATAACAGGCTTCAAATACATAAAAGGTTATTACAAAGAAGATGGTGATCAAGTGTTTTCATCCCTGCAGAAGACAGAGTACGAATTAGTTAGATTAATTTGTAGCAAGGGCAATTTATATTCAATATTAGGAAAAGCATTCACATCAAAAGGTGTCATGACCACCCCTGAGAAATGTCTGTAAAATGTCCACATCATGTCCACTGAGTTCATTTAGTCCACAACTTTGGGCTCCATCTGCTATGGTGGACATTCAGGACAGGAGAGGTTCTGTGTTGTATGGAGTTACTGGGCACCAAAGCCAGCTCAAGTCATGTCACTGTTGGATTTGAAGCTCGTAGCTGATATATCTGGCACAGTCCATGCCCATGATCTGCAGGCTGAAGTTGTTGATCTCAAGGAAGTTGCTGGGTGCTAGTTGCTGAAGCCAGTTCTGGTTCCACAATCACTGCACTTTGCTCAGTTTTATCAAAGTTCATTATTCATTTATCTGGGTGATTCTTACTATAATACTGTTGATATGGTATACAGCAACCATAGTAGTGATGACATACAGTATTATGTAGCAATTAACATCATACAGTTCAAATAATTGGCTATACTCACCCAGAATCAAATCCCCTTGAGGTGCGGCGATTAGAAACAACGCATACCAGGAGGCAGACAGAGATTCACACAGAGGCAGAGATCTTGTTCTGGAAGGAGCACAGAGCCTGGCCAGAGAGCTGACCCAGGCCGCCTTCTTTATTCACCATTGACAATTTATAGGATTTACAGGTACGGGCCTGGACTAAGATGTTTACAAAAGGTGCTTTTCCACTGATTGTTATTAAGAACACACTAAACTCATGTGATGTTTGTCTCACTTGTTTTTCCACTCATTCACAGACCAGGCCCAAGGACATTCACACATCCCATGCACCTGGGGGCGGTTATCCGGCCCGAGATACCATTCTCACCAGTCTGGGCTATAACTTTTTACAATTATGAGAAACGTACTTCAAAATAATCTGTCCAAGGCCCTTTATATATTATTATGTTAGTATTATGTCTTTGATCGTCCAGATGGTCATGTTAGTATTGATCTTCTTTTATCATCCAGGTGGCTGGAACCGCACATCTTGCTTTCCCACATTTTACCTCCCAACATTTCCTCCTCTTTTGTTTTAAATATCAAGTTCTCAATGAGCACAGTAAGGACCTTGGCTTTGTTCTTCTTTGCATTCTGTATCATTCTCCAGATGATTCGGAGGAGTACAAGAAAAAACATCACACAAGCATATCCAATTCCCACAAAAACCCAAATATACAGATAGAGAGCTGAAAATGAAGTTTTAGGTTCTAATCACTTTATGCTATTAGATAATGTTAGCCATTTTGTCTTACAGTCCTAACTCTTACAAGCTATGTAATTATTTTGCAGTGTACTGGCTAAATCCTAAATCAGGTCTTGCACATTAGCTAAGACTGTTATTTTACTTCATATCACTCATAAACACTATAATTCAATTTCAACGGTATTACACATATTTAGCACTCTGATAACAGAAAATACAGGTTCAGATATCAGCTAAGGAGATTATTTAAATCCAATATCATAAGAATAATGAGGATCCACAACGTGCATGTAGTCACGCACAAGAAACAAAACTAGAGGCCTTTTACTTCAGGGTACTCACAAGAAACAGTCACTCACTCAAATAAAGAAGTGAGGTGTCATTAATCCCAGGAAGTTTCTATAGATGGTATTCCTGTCTAAGGAAAGGACTCCAGTTTACAGACCCACAGCTCCCAGAAGACCACTCAAAGGGTATCTTCAGCAGGAACCCCGTTTCATTGTTTGGCCAGATGTGGCTGTGGGCATTACAACATAGTCCAGAAGCTTCTCAGCTAGTCTGGGCACCTCCTTTGTTAAGGACCCTGTCAATTGACCGAGGGTCCCACCCCTCCTGACCCATCAGTTGGTAGAGGTGAAGCTGATTGACAACACCTTGGTACCATTCTAGGTGTATATATGTGGGGACAGGCACAGTGGGGCACAGAAGGTGCTAAAGAGCCATCAGTGTCTTCATTGAAGGCTCCAGATTTCAGGGGAATGTGTACTGCCTCACAATCCAGCCTGTGACCACAGTCATCTGACAAACTACTTTGGAGTTGTGCTACAGTCACCTCTTGCCTCCAAAGTCAAAAGGGGGCATTCTGTTGCTGAGTTTGAATGCCCATTGTGGATCATCATACCTTATGTGTCATTTTCTTGTTGCAAATCATTACAAATCAACGTACAATAGAATAGAATAATGCAAATTACAACAATTACGGTTATTAACAAATATTGGAGAAAGCTGGTTAGCCATCCTAATAAGGAAAACAAATGCATTGAAAGTTTTTTTGCCAGTTAGTCCCCAGTCCAAATAATGTAAATCTGTATCATTCTGATACACTAGTGCTTCTTCCTTTGGTCTCTTCTGTTTCTTTGTTGCCCTCTGCTGCAGGGACAGATGCTTTATCTCTGGCATTAGGTCCTGCATCATGTTTGTCCAGCTCATAGTCAGGTTTAACATATTTTGCAGGAAGCCACTTCAGTCCTGTTGAAAGAAGAACACAAGCATATCCCCTCCCCCAGGTGATTAGTTCTACAGGCCCTTGCCACTGACTGTTGTATAGGGGATCCCGGTATAAAACCTTTGGTCTCTGAGACAGTGAATCTGGAACACGGAAGTGTTTTTCCACTGCTGCGATAGAGGAGGGAGGCATAGTACGATTCAAGAAATTTAAAGCATATATCACATTGTCTAGTTGTTCCTGAGATGTCATATTCCTCCTTTTTTGTTTTAATAACATCTGTTTCAATGGGGAATGTGCTTGTTCAATGATAGCCTGTCCAGTGGGAGAATATGGAATACCTGTGCCATGTGAAACACCCCACTGCTGTAAATAATATTGTGTGGATCTAGCAGTGTATCCAGGACCATTGTCAGTTTTAATCTGTTGTGGCACTCCCAGCATAGCAAAACAGCAGGTCCAGTGACACTGAACATCTCTGCTTTTCTCAATTGTATGCGCAGATGCACAAAGCATACCTGAAAAAGTATCTATAGAAACATGTAGATATTTCAAATGGCCAAAAGATGAAACGTGTAACATCAGACTGCAAATGTCATTAGCTGAGAGTCCGCGAGGGTTAACTCCAAGGGAGGGCGAGCTTGTAACCAGACCTTGACATTCTGGGCAAGAGTGCACTATGTTTCTCGCTTGCTTGAGAGTGAGACCAAACATCTTTTTTAAGGCAGCAGCATTCTGATGGAAGAAAGCATGTGAAGCCCTGGCAGACTGGAAGTGGACTGCAGCTACAGTATAAGAATCTGCAACTGCATTACATTCAGTTATGGGTCCTGGTAAATTGTATGAGAGCGTATATGAGTAACAAACAGTGGGGGTTTGCGAAGCTGTAATGCAAAGATACAAACATATCAAAAAGTTGCTGTTGTGAGATTTCTTTAAGAAAAGTGGAGGAGATGCGCTGTAGGACCTTGACTACGTACTCAGAATCATAAACCAAATTTAGAGGTTCCTCCCTAAAAAGCTCTAAGGCATGCAAACCTGCGCCAAGTTCCACTAACTGGGTTGAGCCTTCAACAATTTTAACAGAATGATGCCAATCGTTATCATCACGCCAGACTACAACAGCCTTATGAGACTTCCCTGATCCATCAACAAAAACTGTGCGAGCATTTGGGATAGGACTGAATACAAGTATGGTCTGTGGTCTGATATCAAAGACACACAGATTTTGAAGCAATTTACATTTAGGCATGCCAAAAGCTATGCTGTTAAGAAAATCAGCTAGCACAATTTGCAAGGACAGAGATTGTGAATGAAAAAAATCAAAATCTGCTTTCACAAAAGGTACATATATGACAGAGGGATCACGGCCTACTAAAACCTGAATCTGTTCTCTGCCTTTTTTTTATCAGAGTAACAATCAATTCCAGGGGCTCAGTAATAGTTTTATGAAAAGAACTGGGCAAAAATTCCGTTCCAAGTTGTCAAGGGTTAAGATTGCGGGGTGACAATAAAACCCTGGCAGATGTATTGTTAACCCCCTCTCCCCCACACTTCCCCCTTTTTGCCCCTCCCTCTCCCCCCTTCCACTCAGGAGAGGCGATTGGGAGGAAAAAAGAAGGACAGAGAGAAGAGAGTTGGGAAAAATTAAAGATGTTTTACTAATGCTACTAATAAGAATAGAGAAAATAATACAAAATATACAAAACCAATCTTGAAAGTCTCAGCAACTGCAGAGCCGGCACCCAAAGTCCTGGATTAGACTCCACAGCCAACCAAAGCTGGATTCAGTCTCTCACTAGGCCTCAGTTCGCAGGGACGACTAGCAAAGTCCTCTCCTAATGTCGGCCATAAGCAGAAGGAAAAGGGAAAAGAAGGGCCGAGATCCTCGTGATCTCCCATTTTATATGAAGTATTCACGTGAATGGAATGTTATACACAGTTGGTCAGTTGTTTCTTGTCGCCCCTCTCGCGAGATGTCCATCCATGCTTATCAATAAGTTTGCATTCATTGCTAGGTTTTTACCAAAACATGTGTCTGGTTCTCCAGGAAAATGCAGTTAATATGAAGGCTTTAGCTGACAGGCAAAATTCACTGAAAGAGAAACTTGTTTTTAACAAAACCAGGACATTCCACCCCTTATAATATGCCATTCACTGAATGCTTAAACCTTATCAATACAATCTATCAATACAATCTAATTAATCCCTACTACTATATATATATACACATATGTACATATATACCCAGGAGTAATTAATCTTAATCAGTGGACCATCCTTTGAAAAGTTCATTAAGTTCATTTTGTCACAACAGTCTCCCAGGGCAGGAAAAGATAGTACAAGTGCATTTCATGACCACTGTTTGTGGGTTAAAGACATCAACTTCGAAGAAGTTGTCAGGCGCCACTCAAAGAAGCTAGCTCTTGTTTCATCATCACTGTCTTGATCTGAAAGACACTTATTAAACACCGTTAGTATGACAATTCATATCATGCAGTTCAGTATTGCATATTTTCACCTAAGCTCAAATCCCTTTGAGGTACACACCGAACTTCTCCATCCTTAAGCATCACCCACCAGGTGCTGCCAGGTCCCTGGGAAAAAACAATCCCACAAATGGGCTTGCCTTTGCCTGAGGCAGGAGTAACTCAGACTGCCCTTCCTAACATATTTTTCATGTGTACTACAGGGACTTTATCTCCTTCTACAGTCCGTAGAATTTCTGATTGGGCAGGCTCAGCTCAATTGGTTGATCCCCTAGTGTTGACCAACCAAGTGGCTTTTGCTAAATGTGAATCCCAGTTTTTAAAGGTTCCACCACCAAGTGCCTTTAGTGTAGTTTTTAGCAAACCATTGTACCTTTCAATTTTCCCAGAAGCTGGTGCATGATATGGAATATGATATACCCACTCAATACCATGTTCTTTGGCCCAATTGTCTATAATACTGTTTTTGAGATGAGTACCATTGTCTGATTCATTTCTTTCTGGCGTACCGTGTCGCCAAAGGATTTGCTTTTCAAGGCCCAAGATAGTATTTCGGGCTGTAGCATGAGGTAAAGCATATGTTTCCAACCATCCGGTGGTTGCTTCCACCACTGTAAGTACATAATGCTTACCTTGACGTGTTTGTGGAAGTGTAATATAATCAATCTGCCAAGCTTCTCCATACTTATACTTGAACCATCACCCCCCATACCATACAGGCTTTAACCGTTTTGCTTGTTTGATTTCGACGTAAGTTTCACATTCATGAATAACCTGTGAAATAGTGTCCATAGTTAAATCCACCCCTCGATCGCGAGCCCATTTATATGTTGCATCTCTACCTTGATGCCCTGAAGCATCATGGGCCCACCGAGCTAGGAAAAGTTCACCTTTATGTTGCCAGTCCAAGTCCACCTCAGCTACTTTAATCTTAGCAGCTTGATCTGCTTGTTGGTTGTTTAGATGTTCCTCGGTGGCTCGACTTTTAGGCACATGAGCATCTACATGATGAACTTTCACAGGCAGGCTCTCTAGCCGAGCAGCAATGTCTTGCCACAGTGTGGCAGCCCAAATGGGTTTACCTCTGCGCTGCCAGTTGCTTTTCTTCCATTGCTGTAGCCACCCCCACAAGGCATTTGCTACCATCCATGAGTCAGTATAAAGTATTGGCCACTTCTCTCGTTCAGCAATGTCCAAAGCCAGCTGGATGGCTTTCACCTCTGCAAACTGGCTAGACTCACCTTGTCCTTCAGTGGCTTCTGTAACTTGTCGTGTGGGACTCCACACAGCAGCTTTCCACCTTCGATGTTTTCCTACAAGATGACAGGATCCATCTGTGAACAGTGCATACTGCTTATCAGTCTCTGAAAGAGTATTATACGGTGGTGCTTCTTCAGCACGTTTTACTTCCTCCTCATCTGGAGACATCCCAAAGTCTTTACTTTCTGGCCAGTCTGTAATCACTTCTAAGATTCCTGGACGGTTGAGACTTCCAATTCGAGCTCGTTGGGTGATCAGTGCAATCCATTTACTCCACGTAACTTCGGTTGCATGATGTGGAGAGGGAATCGTCCCTTTGAACATCCAGCTCAGCACTGGCAGTCGAGGTGCTAGGAGCAGCTGTGCTTCAGTACCCATCACTTCTGAAGCAGCTCGAACTCCTTCGTATGCTGCTAGTATCTCTTTTTCAGTTTGAGTATAGTTGGCCTCAGATCCTTTTTATCCTCTACTCCAAAAACCTAAGGGTCAACCTCGGGTTTCTCCTGGTGCTTTCTGCCAGAGGCTCCAGGTAAGTCCATTATCTCTGGCTGCAGTGTAGAGCACGTTTTTAACATCTAGTTCAGTCCGAACTGGTCCAAGGGCCACCGCATGAGTTATCTCACGCTTAATTTGTTCAAAGGCTTGTCGTTGTTCAGGGCCCCACTCAAATTGGTTCTTTTTACGAGTCACTCGATAGTGAGGGCTCACAATCTGGCTGTAGTCAGGAATATGCATTCTCCAAAAACCTACAACACCCAAGAAAGTCTGTGTCTCCTTTTTATTAGTAGGTGGAGACATTGCTGCAATTTTGTTGATCACATCCATTGGGATCTGACGACGGCCATCTTGCCATTTTATTCCTAAAAACTGGATCTCTCGTGCAGGTCCCTTGACCTTGCTTCGTTTTATGGCAAAACCAGCATCCAAATGAATCTGAATTATTCTCTCACCTTTCTCGAAGACTTCTTTTGCTGTGTCGCCCCATACGATGATGTCATCAATATATTGCAAGTGTTCTGGAGCTTTACTTTGCTCCAGCGTGGTCTGGATCAGTCCATGGCAGGTGGTAGGACTGTGTTTCCACCCCTGGGGCAAGCGATTCCACGTGTACTGGATGCCTCTCCAGGTGAAAGCAAACTGCGGCCTGCACTCTGCTGCTACAGGAATAGAGAAAAATGCATTAGCAATGTCAATTGTAGCATACCACTTAGCTGCCTTTGACTCCAGTTCAAATTGCAGTTCTAGCATGTCAGGCACAGCAGCACTCAGTGGTGGCGTAACTTCATTCAGGCCACGATAGTCCACAGTTAGTCTCCACTCGTCACTAGACTTACGCACTGGCCAGATTGGGCTGTTAAAAGGTGAGCGAGTCTTACTGATCACACCCTGGCTTTCCAATTGATGGATCAACTTCTGGATAGGAATCAAAGAGTCTCGATTGGTGGGATATTGCCGGCGATGCACCGTCATGGTAGCACTTGGCACCTGCTGATCGTCAACCATCAGCAGTCCTACAACAGAAGGATCATCTGAAAGACCAGGCAAATGAGACAGCTGTTCAATTTTCTCAGTGTCCACAGCTGCTATACCAAATGCCCACCTATACCCTTTTGGGTCCTTAAAATACCCTCTCTTAAGGTAGTCTATGCCAAGGATGCATGGAGCATCTGGACCAGTCACAATGGGATGCTTTTGCCAGTTTTTTCCAGTTAGGCTCATTTCAGCCTCTACAACAGTCAGTTCCTGGGATCCCCCAGTCACTCCAACAATATTGATGGATTGCGTTCCTTTATAATTAGAAGGAATTATTGTGCACTGAGCACCAGTGTCCACTAAAGCTTTGTACTCCTGGGGGTGTGTTGTACCAGGCCATCGTATTTGTACAGTCCAATAAACTCTGTTATCCCTTTCCTCCACCTGGTTGGAGGCAGGGCACCTCTAATTTCTGTTTTGCACAGTCTCTGGGTGTGAATTAGAGGTTCCTTCAAGAGAATCAGAATCTCTTCTGCTCCTTTTGTAAACTGGAGCAGCCACCTTCCTAGGAGTTTCTCCTTTTATCTCACGTACTCGTTCTTGAAGTTCTGAGGTAGGTCTCCCATGCCACTTATTCATGTTTTCTCCCTGCTCATGCAGGAAGAACCACAGTGAACCTCTTTTTGTGGGCTGCCTCTGTCCTCTCTCTCGAGATTGGAAACGCCTTTTCCTAACAGCTGAAACATAGGTTTGTGCAGGTCGTGAATGGTACATGTCTTCTCTGAGTTCTTTGATTTTTTGCAACAGCTTTTCAAACCAGTCATCAGATTTTTCACACAGTCTCTCCACAGCAGAGACACAAGCCCGTAGAGAACCAGCAAGGCTGTCCTCAAAGTCACGGAGCTGCTCAATCACTTCAGTAATATCTTGTCCAACTCTAGATGACCAGAGCATTCCTGCCAATGACTTAGCATATGCAGGTGATGCACTTTGTACAAATCTGCACCACAGAGGTTGTGAACAATTGATTCTATCTGGGTCTGTTCCCTCTTGGCTGTTTGGTCCAAAATAGATGATCTCTCACACAGCTAATTCTCTCAGGAACTGAATACCTTTCTCCATAGTATTCCATTTCCCTAACTTGGATATACAGTCTTCCTTGTAGGGAAATCTTACTTTCATAGCTGCCAAGAGTCGGGTCCAGAGAGTAGTGGCATTAGACTCTCTTGAAATTGCCCTATCAATGGTGGAATCTCTTGACAGAGATCCCAGCTGCCTGGCTTCACCACCTTCCAGTTCAATTGTATCTGCCCCATTGTCCCAGCATCGGAGCAACCAGGTTAAAATATTCTCGCCTTCACGACGACTAAAGTCTTTTCGCATATCTCTCAGCTCACCTGGAGAAAAGGACCGAGTGGTGGTCACTTCATCTCCTCCCTGTCCTGATGGTGCCCCTTGGGTTGATGTTGGCCCTATGCCCTGGCATCTGCTGCACGGGTAGTCTTTCTAGTGACTTTCTTACAACCAGCAACTGATGCTGATATGGGTTTACCATCATTTGATTCATTTCCAGAGTCTGAAGGACTGTCACAGTGATCGCTATGGTTACAGCGGCAACAGTGCCCAGTGTGTGAAGAAGGGGGGGCTGCCTTTAAGGCTGCAGAATTAGTGTTATCACAAGTGACCTTGGCACTCTGCGGAGGAGCTGTACCTTCAGCCTGCGAAGGCGCCGTGGCGGGGGCAGCAGCTGCAACGGCAGCTTTCACTGTTTTGCTCTTTCTCGAGCGGCTCGGAGTGCTTTTTGCTAAAGCTTCTGAAGACGCACCGCAAATCTCAGGACAACAAAGAGACGCAAACCTCCTGTTAAATGCCATTTCTCTTAACAGAAGCACAAACTGACACACATTCAGCAAACCAGATAACACCATCACAGTTCTATCAAAACTCCAAGGATATTCAAAATTCTCTAAAACATTTGTGAACTGTCCTAGTGAAAAAACGTAAGTATTGTTAGTCAGCCTTTCTAAAGGTTCGCTTGACCAATTAGCAAATACAGAGCCGTACGGCTCTTTAATCTCTCCTGGAGGCTTTTCAAGGTAAAGCAGAAGCGAGTAGAAATTCATTAGCAGCTGCAGTATAATGAAATAAACCAGTGCCAAACCACACAGTATCATCATGAGCATTGTCCAGTTCCTTGTTGTTATATAATGAACACTTCGATTTAAAAAGAAAGCCCAACACAGATATGGAATCAGTGAGCACAATGCAGAAAATAACTGATACAACTTAAGCCATAACATCTTTAAATCAGTGGAATTCACTTTGCCTTAATACCACTAAATAATATCCGAAGCAAACAGACGCACGAGTATCACAACTCTATGAGTTGGCACCGTGCCAAGAAAATTGAAAGGTATGTCAGAGCAGTAGAAAAGCCAAAAATCTCCAGATTTACCCCTTTCTCTTGCCCCAAGTTGGGCGCCAATTATCTGTCGAGGGTTAAGATTGCGGGGTGACAATAAAACCCTGGCAGATGTATTGTTAACCCCCTCTCCCCCCCACTTCCCCCTTTTTGCCCCTCCCTCTCCCCCCTTCCACTCAGGAGAGGCGATTGGGAGGAAAAAAGAAGGACAGAGAGAAGAGAGTTGGAAAAAATTAAAGATGTTTTACTAATGCTACTAATAAGAATAGAGAAAATAATACAAAATATACAAAACCAATCTTGAAAGTCTCAGCAACTGCAGAGCTGGCACCCAAAGTCCTGGATTAGACTCCACAGCCAACCAGAGCTGGATTCAGTCTCTCACTAGGCCTCAGTTCGCAGGGACGACTAGCAAAGTCCTCTCCTAATGTCGGCCATAAGCAGAAGGAAAAGGGAAAAGAAGGGCCGAGATCCTCGTGATCTCCCATTTTATATGAAGTATTCACGTGAATGGAATGTTATACACAGTTGGTCAGTTGTTTCTTGTCGCCCCTCTCGCGAGATGTCCATCCATGCTTATCAATAAGTTTGCATTCCATTGCTAGGTTTTACCAAAACATGTGTCTGGTTCTCCAGGAAAATGCAGTTACTATGAAGGCTTTAGCTGACAGGCAAAATTCACTGAAAGAGAAACTTGTTTTTAACAAAACCAGGACACAAGTATATCAGTCTGTTTGCATTCTCATCATACTGTCTCACAATAGCCACAGGTTGTTTCTATGTTGTAGCTATAAATAGATAAATCTGCAAGTCCTATCGAATGCAGTCAATTTGTAAGGTTGTCATAAATATATTAATCAAAGTTTCTAACTCCATTTTGCCTCTCATATTTATTGGATATTGGTTTCCTTTACTGGATCGAAGTCCTTTTTCATTTCTATCGATGTAGTGTTGGCTTTACCAAATCTTTTCTTGCCCATTCTAGTGGAAATACAGCATTCGAAATTTCCTTGGAGATTTCTCACTTGCAGCAAGCAGATCTGCACCATCCAAGCAGCTTCTTGTAGGACATGCAACTAAACAGAATTCTCAGAAAACGTTATTTGAGTTTACAATTTACTTAACAAATCTTGACCCAAAAGAGGTATAGGGCTTTCTGGCAAATACAAGAATTCAGCTGTTAAAACTTTGTTCCAAATTTAGCATTCCATTGGTTTCAAAAAATGGTCTTTCTTTCTTTCCCACAGTCTCAAAAACTGTCAGGGTGAATTTACTAAGAAGTCTTTTACAACTAGTTACCACAGAATAAGTCTATTAACAAATTTTTGGTTTAATTTCCCAGTTTCATTAGAACTACAGATGCGCTAGGGATGCCTTTAAATTTCGCCCTCAGACTGCTCCATTCAGTATTACAACATTGCTGCAGTTGGAGGGAGAGAAAACCCGCTTTCACTGCCTTGAAAGTGGGCAGCCAGGTTTTTCTTTTTTTTTTTTTTTTTATTTCTTTTTCTTCTTTCTGCATTTTAGATACAGGCAAGGCCATGCAGGTGACGTTAATTGCTGGTGCTAAGTGGGAGCTGCCTGAGAGCTGCCAGGGAGCTAAGTTTATCTAGCACCTTGACACAGGCCTGAAATTTATGTTGAAACAGTACAGCATAGGCCTGGGATATTTTGCTTTTTTATTTTCCCATTTCATTCCAGCCATAATACACTCTATATACAATTCTAATTAACTGAGCAATAGTTACGTTCCTAAGCCCCATGTACCTTTTGCAATTTCTTACAGATGTCAATAAACAGCATATTAACCATCAATCGATTACTTTAATTTGCCTAGATCAAAATCAGGTCATATTCCAGCAACTATTAAATAAAACCTCCTCCGAGTTCTCATCCATCATAGCATTTAGTTTTCTTTCCCATACCTCCAACAAACACACAAATTCAATGCGAATCAGAGTTTAACTACTTAAACTCTTTTCTGGTTTCAAAATTATTAGATAACAATATGAGCAACTACTCTAATGTGTAAGGATGCATCCTAAGGGGGAGCAAGGTGGTATTTTAGTAGCGGAACCGGTTCCCACTTTGTAATTATCTCCCCCCAAAAAATTATTTTGGTACCAAATATAAATATGCAAATTAAAATGCTGAGCTCAGATATGAAAACCAAATACCAAGTTCAAATATGCAGACGGATCACAATTACACTAATTCAAGACAATATCTCAGTTTTAGCATTGCACCTTTGAACTGCCCAGCCAGGTAGAGGTGCCGCTGGCTCTCCCTGACAAAACAGGTCAGTGTGTGCTGGAGCCCAGTCAGAACCCGCCCCCCCGCCGCCACAGCAAGCTGGACAGGGCAAGGCTTTTATTAGCGTCTCATCTGGTGTGCTACAACTGTTATTCCAAAACCAGGATTCTTTACTTGGTGTGCATACAAAAGAGCCAAATCCAGCACATCGAGATGAGACACAGCCTATCACAGAGTTGCGCAAGTCTGACTGTTGGAATAAAGCTAACATGCTAGAACGAAACGTAACAGCTGTCACACACAAAATCTTATCATCACATTCACACAGTAAAGAACTAAATTACTCATGGTCTTCTGTATAATCACAAAATCTTCTGTATAATCACAAAATGTCCATATTGAGTCAACGGATTCTCATGATTTAGCAGTCTGTGAACTTACTGTACCATGTAACAGGCAAAGATTTATTTAAACTGTAATATGCTTAAACAGATACAAAGAAAACAGGTTAATAAGGAAAAGTATCTCACAGAGTTCAGCAAGTTTTCTTTGACTTGTGTGTTAGTTAATTCTCTCTCAGCTTGTTGAAGTTCAAACCATTCCACCTGTAAAACTGTCTGAAATGATTCGATGATCAATGATTTTTGTCCTGCTCTTCTTGCTTTAGAAACAGCAAAGTGTTATACTTTAAGGTTCTGTTCTTCGGACACTTTTCCCAATCATCGAACTTACATATCAGCCACCTTTTATTACAATATTTCACAAGATCTTCCTTCCTCATATTTCCAAGTGCTTTCCTATGTTTTAAACCACCTCCGAATACTAATTTCTTAGGAACATGACTGAAAACAGTCGTTCCCAACCCCATCTCGTAAATAAAAACCATGAGAAGAGGGAGGGAGGAGGGGGAAGCACGGAGTGGCTTGCTGCACGAGTGGGAAAAGTGGGGAGAAGGCTTACAGTGCACTTATACAAACAATATCACAAAGAAACAACTGTAACAACAACCAATAAAACAATGAACTCACATTCTTGACAAGCTGCTTGATTTTCAGAAAGGCAATACACAGAAGCAGGTATTCCGTCATGTTCTGGTGGTTGTTATGGTTTATAACTAACTGGAAAGGTGAAAAAAAAATCGCCATGCTCCATAGCCTTTTCCCGGCATTTCACATCACCCCTTTGTGTTCTGCTGTCTTAGTCATGAAGGGGTTACTGTGTGCTGTATAAGGATCATTAAAATCAGGCAAAGGAGGTGCTGAGGGCAGAGTTTTAGACTCCTGACCCAGCTCCACACAAATTCCGGCCTTATCTTTACACAGCTGTGATGGCATTAATGATGGATATAGAACTGGCTCTTTTTCGAGATCTACAGAGCCTGACTCAAAAGGATGGTGCTGTTAAGACTCAAATAATTAGCAACCTGCTCATTTGTGTTTTTCTGTCCATCCTCCCCTGTTTGCCCTTGCAGAATGTGCTCTGCCAACTGCAACTGCAATAGTGCAGAGTACACAAATCTCCAAGTAATATGTAAACTACTGGGAACTGAATTCTTTTGTGCGTGTAGCTGTTCCCCGACCTGTTTCCAAATTTTACTGTCAAACGTCCCCTCACTCGGAAACCAAGCACAATGCTCTTTCACCCATACCAGGAGCGAAGCTACCTGCTTCTCAGACATACGATACCCAGAAGAACGTAACAGCTGCAGTAAAACCTGCAAATACAATTTATGTTCCTGAGAAGTGGCTTGCCCCATATTAACTCAATCCCGCAGCTCTCTCATTCAACGAGGACTGCTTGCCCCTATCTATACCATAGGGATTAATGTAGCTACAAATAAAATTTAATCACCCATCGGATTGCATGGTCGCCGCCAAACACACTGCTCGATGAAGAGCCTCCAGGGGTCACACACTCACACGGGGCACCATTTGCGGCGATTAGCAAAGATGCATACCAGGACACAGACAGAGATTCATGCAGACACAGAGATCTTGTTCAGGAAGGAGCGCAGAGCCTGGCCAAACAGAGAGCTGACCTAGGCCACCTTCTTTATTCACCATTGACAATTCATAGGATTTACAGGTACGGGCCTGGACTAAGATGTTTACAAAAGGACATTCACACATCCCATGCACTTGGGGGCAGTTATCCGGCCCGAGATACCATTCTTGCAAGTCTAGGCTATAACTTTTTACAGTTATGAGAAACATACTTCAAAATAATCTGTCCAAGGCCCTTTATATATTATTATGCTAGTATTATGTCTTTGACCATCCAGATGGTCATGTTAATATTGATCTTCCTTTATCATCCAGGTGGCTGGAACCACACATCTTGCTTTCCCACATTTTACTTTCCAGCATTGAGGTATGCATTGGACTTCCTCATCCTTCCGCATTACCCCAAAAGCTCACCCAGATCCTTGAGCAAAAGCAATCCTACGCATGGGTTTGCCTTTGCCTGAGGCAGGAGTAACCCAAACTGTCTTCCCTAACATATTATTTCTATGCACTGCAGGGACTTTATTCTCTTCTGTAGTATGTAAAACTTTTGATTGGGCAGGACCAACTCAATTGGTAGATCTCCTAGTGTTGACTAACTAGGTGGCTTTTGCTAAATGTGTATCCCAGTGTTTGAAGGTCCTACCACCCATTGCTCTCAGTATAATTTTCAACAGTCCATTGTATTGTTTGATTTTCCCAGAAGCTGTAACATGATAAGGGATGTGATATACCCACTCAATGCCATGCTCTTTGGCCCAGGTGTCTATAAAGTTTTTTCAGAAATGAGTTCCATTGTCTGATTCAGTGCTTTCCAGGGTGCCATGTTGCCATAAGACTTGCTTTTCAAGGCCCAGGATAGCATGATGAGGAGACCTTGAGTCTCTCCTTTGCAAAAAAGAGAAGTGAATGTGCAAGTACCTGCTTAGCTCCATCTCGTTACAATGTTTTCTTACATTCAAATGCCATTTTCTTTACTCTTATTGAAGAGGCAGCTTTACGCTTTGGAGTGTTCAGGAATAAGCTGAAGAATGGTTGAAAGGTCAGACAGTGAGATTAAAGAATGGCAGTTTACTTCTGTCTCACCTCATTCCTGCTTCTTCAGAGCAGCAACATAACAATCTTTTAAATCTATTAGGTTTGCATTGTTGAAATTTGCTGTTTGATATTGGAATACATTCTTAAATAAATGTGGTTATGTTATACATCATTTTAATGTGCTTTTCTCGCTTGATTTTTTTTTGCTAGTGACTTACTACATGCTGTTTATTTTATATTTATTTTAGATTATGGAAATTATGTTAGGCAAAAAGCAAATCTGAGAGATTTTCATATTCACATAATCACAGAAAATCACAGAATCACAGAATGTTAGGGATTGGAAAGGACCTTGAAAGATCATCTAGTCTAATCCCCCTGCTGGAGCAGGAACACCTACATGAGGTTACACAGGACGGCGTCCAGGCCGGTTTTGAATGTCTCCAGAGTAGGAGACTCCACAACCTCCCTGGGCAGCCTGTTCCAGTGTTCTGTTACCCTCACTGTGAGGGTAACAGAATTCTGTGAGAGGTTGTTTCTGGAATAGAACAAGGTGATGATGAAGAAGAATCAGAGGAGGAAGAAGGGGGCCCTTCTACAGCTCCTAGTACAGCCCTTCTTAAACTCCATCCACTGCTACCCCTGTATTCTATAGCAAAGCAACCAGTGGGTCCTTCTAAAACAAAGCGACCAGCAAAGGACGAGCTAATAGAACGCTCCTTATCTCTGAAGGAGCTGAGGACTGTGAAACAAGACTTTAGCCATTGTGAAAGCAAGCCAATTGTCACTTGGCTCATTTGATGCTGGGACGATGGGGCTAATAGTTTGGACTTAGATGTCAGTGAAGCCAGTCAGTTGGGATCCCTGGCCAGATATGGTGGCATTGATAAGGCAATTGCAAAGAAGAAACAAAGTCAAAGCCTCTGGAGGAGAATTTTGTCAGCAGTAAAAATCAGGTACCCTTTAAAAGATGATATCATATGCCACTCAACCAAATGGACTACTATGGAGAGAGGTATTAGGTATGTGAGAGAACTGGTGTGTACACAATACGCAGGCACGTCACAAGAAGAGCCAGAGGCCACGGATGCATTTGCAAAGAGCAAGTTTTATTTTAGTTACCTCTCTACTGGGGGATCTCCGAAACCACACCTGAGCTCCCAGGCAGAGATGACACAAGCGGGGACGCAGGCGCTGGTCGAGTTCAGCCCTGCTGGACAATCACTGGGCCTGCTGAGCTCGCCTGTATTTCAAGGCTTCAGGCAGGCGCAGCCTCCCACTCTTTCTCACAACAAAGCAGCAATCTCAGACATCTCAGAATCTCTTATAAAACCAGCTGTTATCAAAGAATCCAAAGCCCTGCCTGTAGCATCAGTCTGGTAGCCAAGCATTTATGGACTGGATTCTTCTGTTCCATCCCACGTCATAACCCAAAAATGGAAGGAGGAAAGAGAAAATCACTTGCGCCCCAGACTCTTTCACCAACTGTCCCAAGGCCCTGAAGTCTTTCTTCATTCCCCTCAGACGACAGGATGCATCTTCCTCCCCATCTGTAGTGGGTAGTAGTCCACTGAGTACATCAGACTGGGGAGTGCCCTGATGATATCCTTGATCTAGGCTCCAGGTAGACCACACACTTCCATATGATGAGGGTCAACTCTGCATACTGGGCCCTCTGTTCCTCTCAGAAGGGAATTATCTACTACAGTTACCCTTCTTTCTTTCTTATCAGAGGCAGTCTTGAGGTGTGGAGTCAACTGCTTCTTGCTATGTGACCTCATAGGTGGGCCTTCCACCACATCTTCATCTACCTGTCACTCCAGTCTTCAAAAAGGGCAAGAAGGAGGACCCAGGTAATTATAGACCGGTCAGCCTCACCTCTGTCCCTGGGAAAGTAGTGGAACAGCTTATCCTTTGTGCCATCACAAGGCATATCAAGGATAAGAGGGTTATTAGGGGCAGTCAGCATGGCTTTACCAAGGGGAAGTCATGCTTGACCAACCTCATAGCCTTTTATGAGAATGTAACAAGGTGGATGGATGATGGCAGAGCGGTGGATGTGGTCTACCTTGACTTCAGTAAAGCCTTTGACACAGTCTCCCACAGCATCCTCACAGCTAAGCTGAGGAGGTGTGGTCTAGACAATAGAGTAGTGAGGTGGGTTGCAAACTGGCTTAAGGAGAGAAGCCAGAGAGTGGTAGTCAATGGTGCGGAGTCTAGTTGGAGGCCAGTATCTAGTGGAGTGCCTCAGGGGTCAGTACTGGGGCCAGTATTGTTCAATATATTCATTAACAATTTAGATGAGGGAATAGAGTGTACTATCAGCAAGTTTGCTGATGACACCAAGCTGGGAGGAGTGGCTGACACGCCAGAAGGCTGTGCTGCCATCCAGCGAGACCCGGACAGGCTGGAGACTTGGGTGGGGAATAACCTAATGAAATTTAACAAGGGAAAGTGTAGAGTCCTGCATCTGGGCAGGAACAACCCCAGGTTCCAGTATAGGTTGGGAAATTACATATTAGAGAGCAGTGTAGGGGAAAGGGACCTGGGGGTCCTGGTGGACAACAGGATGACCATGAGCCAGCACTGTACCCTTGTGGCCAGGAAGGCCAATGGCATCCTGGGGTGTATTAGAAGGAGGGTGGTTAGTAGATCAAGAGAGGTCCTCCTTCCCCTCTACTCTGCCCTGGTGAGACCCCATCTGGAATATTGTGTCCAGTTCTGGGCCCCTCAGTTCCAGAAGGACAGGGAACTGCTGGAGAGGGTCCAGCGTAGGGCAACAAAGATGATTAAGGGAGTGGAGCACCTCCCTTATGAGGAAAGGCTGAGGGAGCTGGGTCTCTTTAGTTTGGAGAAGAGGAGACTGAGAGGTGACCTTATTAATGTTTATAAATATATAAAGGGTGAGTGCCATGAGGATAGAGCCAGGCTCTTCTCGTTGGCAAACAATGATAGGACAAGGGGTAATGGGATCAAGCTGGAACACAAGAGGTTCCACTTAAATTTGAGAAAAAACTTCTTCTCAGTAAGGGTGACAGAGCACTGGAACAGGCTGCCCAGGGGGGTTGTGGAGTCTCCTTCTCTGGAGACATTCAAAACCTGCCTGAACATCTTCCTATGTGACCTCACCTAGGCATTCCTGCTCCAGCAAGGGGATTGGACTAGATGATCTTTTGAGGTCCCTTCCAATCCCAAACATACTGTGATACTGTGATACCTGTCCTTCAAGATCCAGGACCTCAAACCTATTATGGAGGGGCACCTGGGGAAGCAAAGCAGGTAGGGAGAGGGGTTGCCCGTGACACCAAACTGGAACTTGTCTTTTTGGTCCCCTACCTCTGCCCAACAGCAACAGGGCAAGGGCTGTCCCAGGTGTCCCCCCTCTGTCCGACAGGGTGGGGGATCCAGCACCTTTTGGGGGGTATCTCCCTGGGGTCTTTCTGGATAGCACACCAAGGAGTTGCTCCACCAGTCAATCTCATTTTCACGCTCCCTGATGGTCCTCAGTCTCTTGACCTCCTCCTTAAGTTCCACCACCATGATGAGCAGATCTTGCACCTGC
The DNA here is from genome assembly GCF_963082525.1 of Nesoenas mayeri. Lineage (NCBI taxonomy): Eukaryota > Metazoa > Chordata > Aves > Columbiformes > Columbidae > Nesoenas > Nesoenas mayeri. The sequence continues at coordinate 10,504,596 of NC_137553.1, read as the reverse complement.
TCACACCTCACACAGGTCTCACACAGGTGGAATGATGGCCTTCCTCCCCCAACAGCAGCAGGCTCTGGCATTCCTTGCAGCCAGAGACTTGAACAGCTACAGTTTGGGGCAGGCCCTCCGTCTGGGTTGCCACAGTCTTTTTGTGACAAGCTCTCTGTCTGGAGGACACCATGGTAAGCTGCAGTCTGAGAGACTGCAAATAGGTGAGATGGTCTACCAAGCAAGGAGGGACAGAACCTCTGCACACTGCTGCACGAGCTACCACACTCGCAGCTGTAGCACAGTGTGGGTGGTACTCACTCGCTTCACACGCTGGTCTCACTTCCCAGTGCCTGGTGGGCAGCAACACATCACTGCCCTCCCTGAGGCTTTTTCAAGGTTGGGACAAGGGTGTGATCGCTTGTGGGAAACTGCAGCGGGTCTGTGGAATCCTTGACAGAAAATATGAGAGTAGAGATCAGCCTTGAGATATTAAGATTTACCCTTGAGAAGGATGGGAGTAAAGGAGTATCCGGAGAGAGGAGAGATATACCCGTGAGAGAGAAGGGGATAGAAGAATAACATGGATGATAGAAGAATTAACCAATGAGATGTTAGTGCTGTAACTTGTAACCAATAGTGAAAAGACACATGAACTGGTAGAATTGTATAAAAATGCACTTGTAGCAATAAATGATGCTCTATTACTTTCATCTTGAAAGAACCTGGTCCATGTCGTTTGTCCGTCTCAACCGCGACAATCGCCATTACCATGGCAATGCCCACAACACATCAACCGCTCTAGCAAGAGCTGCCAGGTGCTGTTGAATCCCACAACCCCCTTCAGGATCTGCTCATGCGCCTCTAAATCACAGAATCACAAGTTCAAAATGGGTCGTAAAGCAGCAGAGACAACTCACAACATCAACAACACATTTGTCCCAGGAACTGCTAACGAACGTACAGTGGGTCAAGAAGTTTCGCAAAGGAGATGAGAGACTTGAACATGAGGACCATAGTGGCCAGCCATTGGAAGCTGACAACGACCAATTGAGAGCAATCATCAAAGCTGATCCTGTTATAACTAGATGAGAAGTTGCCAAAGAACTCAACATCGACCATTCTAAGGTCGTTTGGCATTTGAAGCAAACTGGAAAGGTGAAAAAGCTCGATAAGTGGGTGCTTAATGAGCTGACTGAAAATAAAAAAAATCGTCCTTTTGAAGTGTCTTCTCTTATTTTATGCAACAAAACATTTCTCAATCAGATTATGACGTGGGACAATAAGTGGATTGTATACGACAACCAGTAACAACCAATTCAGTGGTTGGACCGCAAAGAAAATCCATTGCACTTTCCAAAGCCAAACTTGCACCCAGAAATGGTCATGGTCACTGTTTGGTGTTCTGCTGTTGGTCTGATGCACTACAGCTTTCTGAATCCCTGTGAAACCATTCCATCTGAGAAGGATGCTCAGCAAATCCGTGAGATACACTGAAATCTGCAACGCTTGCAGCCATCATTGGTCAATGGAAAGGGCTTGATTTTCCTCCACGACAACACCCAACTGCATGTCGCATGAGCAATGTTTCAAAAGTGGAACAAATTGGTCTACAAAGTTCTGCCTCATCTGCCATATTCACCTGACCTTTTGAGGTAACTAAAATAAATTTGTTCTTTGCAAACTCTATTTGTCCCATGTTTATCCTGCTGTTTATTACCAATACGCCCTACCAAACAGTCCACCTTATCCTGCAGCCCAGAGCATCACTCTGATTGAGATGCAATTATTTCATGCACAATCATCTTTGCCTCTTTTGAAGTCTTGGTTGCATCCTTTAATGTCACAACTTCCTTCTCTAAGTCTGCCACTTTACTCTGTAATACAACAGCTTCATGGTTAAGAGATCTAAGACCAGCAGCAAATAGACATCCCAATCTCCCCGCTAATTTGCGAGAAGACTTACAAGCCACTCTCCATGGAAACTTTAGCATGGCCGTGTCAATTACTTGGGGGGTAACAACTGCCCCTTCATCAATCTCTGGCCATGCCTCTGGCAGAGCCATTTCATATAGGAGAGAAGCCACAGGGGTCCAGGGCTCCGTACTGGGCCATCCCAAAACATGGGGAGTCACCCTCAAGGCCTCCCCTGTCCCCAATGTTTTTTTAAAAAGCCACAGCATGGCTGTTTCTAGCAACTGCCAACCAAATGTGAGCACAGGTGCAGGCGGGTCGCAAGAAGAGCCAGAGACCACAGATGTAACTGTGAAGAGCAAATTTATTTTAGTTACCTCGATACCAGGGGATCTCCGAAGTAGCATCTGAGCTCCCGGCCAGAGGCAATGCAAGCAGGGATGCAGGCACTGAAAATGTTCAGCCCTGGTAGAAGATCACTGGGCTGGCTGCGTTCACCTGTATTTCAAGGCTTAGAGCAGATGGAGCCTCCTGGTGTGCTCTGCTCTTTCTCACAACAAAGCAGAAATCTCAGGCACAACGATAAGGTGCCTTAGAGTTTCTGTCAGGCCTATGTTATCTTACACAGAGATTCTACTTGTCAAGCACACAAGGTCAGTAAAACAATTAGTGTGATGTATGTGTTTTCTTTATACCCCAGCGGCAGGTCACTTGAGCATGTTTACATTTCTCCTCCTCACCACTCTTCCACAGTTTCCATACATACCCTCATTGTAAAAAATGTCTTCCTTATATCTAGTCTGAATCTCCCCTCTTTTAGTTTAAAACCATTACCCCTGGATGGAGTATTACAGGTGGGGTCTCACCAGAGCAGAGTAGAGGGGCAGAATCACTTCCCTTGATCTGCTGGCCATGCTTCTTGTTATGAAGCTCAAGATACGGTTGGCTTTCTGGACTGGGAGTGCACATTGCCAGCTCATGTCCAATTTTTCATCCACCAGTACCCCCAAGTCCTTCTCTGCAGGGCTGATCTCAATCCCTTCATCCCTCAGACTGTATTGATACCAGGAGTTGCCTGGATCTTGCACTTGGCCTTGAGGTTCACATGGGCCCACTTCTTGAACTTGTTCAGGTCCAGGTCCCTCTGGATGGCATCCCTTCCCTCAGGTGTGTCAACTGCACCACTCATCTTGGTGTCATCCGCAAATTTACTGAGGGTGCACTCAATCCTACATGTACATGTACAATTTAAAAGATCTTTTTCTTTATTTCAAAACATTGTTGTAGTCACTTGAATAATTTTCTTGTGGATAAATATCACTTGGATGGAGGAGTCTGCAGGATCACCTTTGGTCTCCTTGAAGTTGCCCAGGCACTTTCAGTTGGACAAACTCTGCACAGCCTAGCTTTTATGAATTATGTTTGTTTTTTATTTTTCCCTTATCAAGATGACCAGTCATATGTTTCATAAGTAGTTTTTTGATTAAGAGTGTGGCAAATGAGCTCCATTCATTCCTTGTTTGGTTCGCCACCCTTCCTGGGTATTAACACTTAATTAGTCATTGTCCAATCTGAGGAATTTGAGTGGCTTGTTGGTTTTGTTTGTTTATTCCATCCCATCAGTAAGTAGAGCAGTGTAAGATGTATCTTCAAACACAACATACTCCTGCTCTGGCAGAGGGATTGGACTAGATGATCTTTCAAGGTCCCTTCCAATCCCTAACATTCTGTGATTCTGTGATGATGTGAAATGTCTGTGTTGTAAAATTGCTCATTATGGGTAACAGAAGTTAAAACATTGCACCATTATTAAATTCATATTGATTGTGCAATGCGAGACAACACTCTTCTAAATTACTTCTCAGAAAAAGAGAGGGACAGATTGAAATTGTAGCTAGGAATATCTCTGAAGTTTGAAGGTGAAATTAAACTCTCTTCTAGGAAAAAAGAAAGTAGGATAAAATTTGAAAATACAATGTATTTAAGCCATTTTCAAATAAAGCTGTCTGAAAATCAACAACTGCAGTTGTATAGGGCTCATGCAACTGTTGTGCTGTCAGCCTAGACATATACTACCCATTCTTCTGAGCATTAGTTTTCTAGTTTGGGTTTCACTGAATAAAAATTAAAAAATAAAATTCAAGTTCTAGAAAGATTTCTATGTAGGCAAAAATACCAGCCTTGTTCCTGTGGACGGGTCTTGATAGATAAAGATCTGTTGCTGAATTAGTCAGGCTCAAAGGTATCTCAAGGCCACTTCGAGAACAGACTCTGCTGTGAGAAAGAGGGGCGTTCCTCAATCACCCAGGTCCTGGTGTGGCATGAATCATCGGACGTATTATCAGTGAGACTCCAGCGCATGGACAGCCCACGATCCTCATTTAACGAATCCATGCTTGGAGCGTGGACGCGTGATTAGAATATAGTTACGTATATAAGGAGACTTGTTTCTGTAATAAATGGCTTAGCGTGATTCACATTGAATCGACTTGTTTTGCTTGGTCCTTATCTCGCTCTACATCTGGTGACCCCGACGTGATACTCTGAACGGCGTACCACTGAAGTTGGGGAAAAGCCTAGAGCGGCCCAGCCGGAGGCGGATCAGCTGGACTGAGAACCGGGCGGAGGCGTACGGACGTTCCGCGTTGTTGAAGAAGTCACCGTAAAAGGGTGAGCGGCTGGGAGCGGGAGGAGGGAAGAGTGAAGTTATGGGGCAAAATAAATCCTTTGAGGAAGAAGCCGTAGTTAAACTCCTCCTGCCTATTCTCTCTATGAGAGGACTTAAATAAGAAGAAAGTAACATATGTGGACTATTAATTCGGTATAGAATTAAAGGCTACCCAGGAGAAAACGAGAAGGCTTTTAAACGTTAACTTTGGGATGATAAAAGGCAGAAATTATGGAATAGGGTCAGCAATGGAGATGATAAAGAAACTAAATCACTAGCAACTAAATGGAAGCTTAAAATTTCCACCTTAAAAGACTTTAAGGCTGAGCGGGCTACCGTTGCCAGAATTTTTCCAGCGTTGCAGCCTGATAACAAACCTAAAAATGACTGTGAAGTTTACCCGGATCGTGTCTTTTGACCCCCTCCCCACTCCATCCCCTGTTGTGCCGGCGGCACTGATTCAGCAATCTGGGGCGGGGGAAGGAAAATTACGGAGTGGATGGCCTCCCATACCATCACACGACCCTAAGGAGACCAAGGAGTCCAAGGAACTGGAGTCAGATAATTTGTCAAAAGAACTGTGTGAAATGTAACAGCTATAGGTCATTTAGGACAGAAAAATGGGGATTCGTCGAGGGGGGCAGGTGTCTCACAACTCCTGGAAGAGACACTAATCGACACACCGCAACTACAGACACGATAAGTTTCTGAAATCCTGAGGCATATCAAGCTATGAGAGAGGTGCCAAATCATTTGCAACTATTAATCAGGGTCCCAATGAGAATTACATGCAATTTATTGACCATCTTCAAGACGCCATCAGTAAGCAGGCCGAAAACTTAGAAGCTAAGGAAGCACTACTCTTGAGATTAGCAGCAGAGAATGCTAATGTTTGCTATCAATGTGTTATTTGCAAGTTTTCCAGTACATATTATGTGCTCCTGTGTATTGCCTCTCTGAAAATCAAGCAGCTTGTCAGGAATGTGAGTTAATTTTTTTACTAGTTGTTTTTAAGTGCGCTGTAAAACCTTATCCCACTTTTCCCATTCTCGCTGCAAGCAGCCCTGTGCCTTCCTCCCCTCCTCCCCCCCCGCTTCTCAAGGTTTTTACTTGCAAGATGGGGTCAGGAATAATTGTTTTCAGTTGTGTTCCTAAAAAATCAGTATTGGGAGGTGTTTTAAAACTTAGGAAAGCACTCGGAATTATAAGGAAGGAAGATCTTGTAAAATATTGTAATTAATGGTGGCTGCGGTATAACTTAAATGATTGGGAAAAGTGTCTGGAAAAAAGAATCTTGTTGCAATTAATGTTGGTTTTGAGGCCAGAAGATCATGACAAAATAAATCCCTACAAGAGATCATTAAATCATTTCAGACAGTTTTACAGGCGGGGTGCTTTGAACTTGAACAAGCTGAGAGAGAGTTAACTGATAACACACAGGTCACAGAAAACTTGTTAAAGTCTGCAAGATGCTTTCCTCATTACCCTGTTTTCTTTGTGGGTATCTGTTTAAGTATGTTGCAATTTTGGTAGGTCTGTGCTATATGGTACGATAAGTTCAGTCTGTTAAATCATGAGAATCCATTGACTCAGAATGTACATTTTGTGATAATATAGAAGATCATGAGTAATTTAGTTCTTTACTGCGTGAATGTGATCGTAAAATTTTGCGTGTAGTAGCTGTTATTTTTTTTTTTTCTCTAGCATGCTAGCTTTATTCCAGCATTCAGACTTGCACAACTCTGTGACAGGCTGTGTCTCATCTTGGTGTGCTGTATTTGGTTTTTCTGTATGCACATCATGTAAAGAATCCTGGTTTTGGAATAACAGCTGTAGCGCACCAGATGAGACATTAAAACAAAAACAAAACAAAACAAAAAAAGGCCTTGCTCAGTCCAGCTCGGTGGGTGCGGATGGGTTTCAGCGCGCAACTGACTTTTTTTGTCAGGGAGACCCAGAGGTACCTCCACCTGGCTGAGCAGTAGGCGGCCCAAAGGTGCAATGCAAAAAATTGAGATGTTGTCTTAAATTGGTGTAACTGTGATCCATCTGCATATTTGAACTTGGTATATGGTTTTCATATCTGATCTCAGTATTTTAGTTTGCATATTCATATTTGGTACGAAAAGAATCTTGTTTGGGGAGATAATTACAAAATGGGAACCGGTTCCACTGCTAACATTCCACCTTGCTCCCCCTTAGGATGCATCTTTACACTTTAGAGTAATTGCTTATGTTGTTAGAAAAGCATTTAAATTGTTAAAATGCTATGATAGCTGTGAATTTGGATGAGGTTGTAATTAAAAGTTGCTAGGATATTAACTGATTTAGATTTAGGAAAATAAAATAATGGATTTATGTTTATTATACTGGTTTATACTGTTTTTTGACATCTCTAAATTGTAACAGGTAAATGGAGCTAAGGAATATAACTATTTCTGAGCTACTTGAAATTGCATATAAAGTGTATTATGGCTGTAATGAAATGGGAAAACAAAAGAGCAAAATATCCCAGGCCTGTGTGCAGCTCATTATAACTGAGATAAGCCAGCTGCGTGACCTTGGTTATATCTGAACTGCAGTAAGAAGAGAAAGAAACAAAAAAAAAAATGGAAAAACCTGGCTGCCTGCTTTTAAAGCAGTGAAAGGGGGGTTCTCTCTCCCCCCGACTGCAGTGATGTAATACTGACTGGAGCAGTCCGAGGGTGAAGTTTAAAGGCATCCTTAGCAGACCCATAGTTCTAATGAAACTGGAAAATTAAACCAAAAATTTGTTGATAGACTTATTCTGTGGTAATTAGTTGTAAGAGACTTCTTAGTAAATTCACCATGCTAGTTTTTGAGGTCATGGGAGAGAACGAAAGAAAGGCCATTTTTTGAGACCAATGGAATGCCAAATTTGGAACAAAGTTTAATATATGAATTCTTATAGTTGCCAGAAAGTCCTATACCTTTCTTAGGTTAAGATTTGTTAAGTAAATTGTAAGCTCAAATACCGTTTTCTGAGAATTCTGTTTAGTTGCATGGCCTACAAGAAGCTTCTTGGATGGCGCAGATCTGCTTGCTGCAAGTGAGAAATCTCCAATGAAATTTCAAATGCTGTATTTCCACTAGTATTAACAGCCAATGTTTCAATAAAGCAAATACTACACTGATAGATCTGAAACAGGACTTCGATCTGGTAAGGGAAAACAATATCCAATAAATATGACAGCCAAAATGGAGTTGGAAACTTTGAGGAATAAATTTATGACAACCTTACAGGCTGGCTGCATTCGATTGGACTTGCAGATTTGTCTGTTTATAGCTACACCATAGAACCAACCTGTGGCTATTGTGGGACAGTATGATGAGATTGCTAGCCAACTGATATACCGACTGTTCTATACCAATTGTCACTCTGATCAAGAAAATGCAGGGAATTAATTTAAGTTTCAATAGGCCATGATCCTTTTGTCATATATGTACCATTTGTGAGATTTAATTCTGATTTTTTTTATTTGTAATCTATGTCTTTATAAATTGCACTAGCTGGTTTTCTTAACAGCACAGCTTTTGACACGCCTAAATGTAAATTGCTGCAGAACCTGCAAGTCTTTAACATCAGGTCATAGGCCATACTTGTATTTGGTCTGATCCTACATACTTGCAAAGTTTTTGTTGATGGTTCTGGGAAGTCTCATAAAGCTGTAGTGGTTTGGTGTGAAGATAACAATTGGCGTCATTCTGTAAAAATTATTGAAGGTTCAACCCAATTAGCAGAACTTGGCACAGCTTTAAATTACTTAGAGCTTTTTAAGGAGGAACCTCTAAATTTGATTTGTGATTTTGAGTACGTAGTCAAGATCCAACGCACATATCTGGTTCTGAATTTTTTTGTTTGTTTGTTTGTTTTAAGAAAAAGGGGGGGAAGTAGGGGAAGCACCACAAAACCAATTGTCAAAAGCATTGTATGTGATGAAATACTTTGCAAGTATGACCCAAAACCATGCTAAATCAGAAAGAACCTACATTAGTTATGGTCAAATCACTAGTCAATTTAAAAGGCCACATCAATTGATAACCTGGGGAAAAGGTTATGTTTGTGTCATTACAGGCCGAGGATTGAAGTAGATTCAACAAAGATTCAACGGATGCAGATGGACAGGAGGGAGATAAGTTGTGAGGACTGTTTCAGATGTAAACCATGGATCCTAATTCAGTGTTACAGATGCTCGCAGACCTGGTGGTCTAGAAGCCTATTAGCAAGCAGGTGGTGTACCTTCTGTGGAGAATGGCAATTTGAACAATCAGCAGGAGATCCAAAAGGGTGATATTATGATTAGATAGTCAATGCATAGATAAGGTAAAATTATGAGATATCTCTATCATAGTAATCTAAGTTCAGCAACTGATAAAGTTTTAGAAGGGATATTAAGGTTAAGCTATTGATCTTTTAAATAGGTTAAGATAACTTTTAAGATATTAATTCAATTATTAGTATATGCTGATGATATTAAGTATGTTACCCTATAAACTGTGCAGTTATAAATCTTTTAGGAATTTAAGAGAATATATTGTATTAACTTGTCTGGTTATTTTGAATCTATTAAAATAGTGTGTTAATAAGGTTGTCATAGTAGAATTAAGGTTTTAAGAATAGGCAGGTAGTTGTTTGATCTTATTACGTAAGGTTTAACTGCATTATATGTAATTGTAATTATGTTGTTAATCACGTGTTCTATGTTGCAGTATATTTCAAAAATGATGCACCGTGCGGTTTAAGGGGCCTGACTAATTCAGGAAAAGAAAGGGGGAAGTGTGGATGTGTCTTGATAGATAAAGATCTGTTGCTGAATTAGTCAGGCTCAAAGGTATCTCAAGGCCACTTCGAGAACAGAGTCTGCTGTGAGAAAGAGGGGCGTTCCTCAATCACCGGGGTCCTGGTGTGGCATGAATCATCGGACGTATCATCAGTGGGACTCCAGCGCATGGACAGCCCACGATCCTCATTTAACGAATCCATGTTTGGAGCGTGGACGCGTGATTAGAATATAGTTACGTATATAAGGAGACTTGTTTCTGTAATAAATGGCTTAGCGTGATTCACATTGAATCGACTTGTTTTGCTTGGTCCTTATCTCGCTCTACATGTTTCCTTTTGTTAAAGTCAACATCTGCTAAGCTTTACAATTTCTGGCTTTACTGTGAATATTTTCAGTTACTGCAAACTAGGTAATGTTTTTTTTTTTCCCCCTTTTACTTAGCATATTTTGCTGTAGCGATAAGAAAAGAGCCAAGTATCAATGTTTTAAAGTACTATTTTGTTTGGATCAATTCAAGCCAAGCCTTGACAGCTTGTATTTGTATGAACTATTTTCTTTCATATTTTTTTTAAATTAAAAGAACTTTAAAATTTTGCTGCTGGAAGCTAAGCCTTTTGGTATCCACTGATAGTGTCCAAATGTGCATAGTTTTTTGCACATTCAAGGATTTATAGCTGCTCTCCAGAAAGATATGCCAAATAACTTCACGCTGCTCACATATATTGCAACTTCAGAGCATATATTGCTCTCTCTCCAGAGAAGGAGACTCCACAACCCTCCTAGGCAGCCTATTCCAGTGTTCTGTCACCCTCACTGAGAAGTTTCTTCTCAAATTTAAGTGGAATCTCCTATATTCCAGTTTGCACCCATTGCCCCTTGTCTTATCATTGGTTGTCACCGAGAAGAGCCTGGCTCCATCCTTGTGACAATCACCCTTTATATATCTGTAAACATTAATGAGGTCACCCCTCAGTCTCCTCTTCTCCAAGCTAAAGAGACCCAGTTCCTTCAGCCTTTCCTCATAAGGGAGATGCTCCACTCCCTTAATCATCTTCGTGGCTCTGCACAGGACTCTCTCAAGCAGTTCCCTGTCCTTCTTTAACTGAGGGGCCCAGAACTGGACACAATATTCCAGATGCAGTCTCACAAGAGCAGAGTAGAGGGGGAGGAGAACCTCTCTCGCCCTACTAACCACCCCCCTTCCAATACACCCCAGGATGCCATTGCCTTCTTGGCCACAAGGGCACATGTACAAACATACATTTTAGGGGATTTGGAGGAAGGAATTAGAGTAATTTATGGAATTCAGCCACATGAAATGAATGCAAGGGCATTCTTGTTAGAAACCTGGCTTCAGCTAGTGTCTGCCTAACCACTTTTGAGTCTAATGAATAGCAGTGGAGCCTGGTGTTAAGTAGTGCAGCAATGAGGAACAATTCATACAGATGCAGACTGAGGCACACAAGCACAGAGTTCTTGGTAGCAGCGAGAGTAGAGCTAGGCAGAGTTGAGCCAGGCTGAGCTGATTTTTATTAACAGTTTTCAATTTATAGGTTTACAGATACGGGGCTGGACCAAGAGGTTACACAGGGTGTTTTTTCAAAAAATGTTATCCCAAACACATCACGCTCATATTGTGACTGTTTTCAGTCACATTCCCATGCATATCTTGTGGGCAGCATTCCGACCCACTCATTCACATGCCCAGGCCCAACATTCACACATCATACATACGGGGGCGGTCTTCCAACCCGAGATATCATTCTCACTGGCCTGGGCTATCACTCCTTACACTCATAAAAAACATACTTCTGTATAACCTGTCAAAGGCTGTTTAGCTGGAACTGCACATCCTGCCATTCCCACAAAGAAGTGCAGGGAATCATCAAAAGTAATAAAACTGAGATTAGACCAAAGCAGCATCTGGGAATGAAGTTTTAAGTAGCAGACAGGAATGTGTACTAATTATTGCATTGTTAATATCTTGCATGTGTTTGTTGAGTACAGGTGGTGTGACTAAGGGAAGGCAGTAGCACAGCCTGTAGCCCTGGATTTTGTCCATCACAGATTCTGTATTAAATCTCCAGCTGCTTTATAACTTTCCTAATACAACATATTCCCATGCAAAATCTGTCTGTCTCACTGAGCACACCACTTCTTTCAGATGTCACCAAATTTATGTAACAGCCTAGGGTTCCTCCTAAACTGGACTGAAAGCTTAGAAGAGTTGGACAGTGTTTCACTGCTACTAAAATATTTGCATTGTGTACATCAGACACTCAAGTTCATCAATGTGCTTTGCTTGTTTCTTTCCTGTATGTACAGGAGGAACATTTAGTTGAGATGATGTTGCAGCATTACCTTCACACAGCATTCCACAGTGTCTTTTATCCTTAGGGAAGACTGTTCTTCAGTCTGTTCTTCCTTTTTATAGATCAGGAGACTTTGAAGCATTGTTTTGTTTTCTGTACAAGGTGTGCCAAAGAAATACAGAGCGAGCATACTTCACCAGCCAAAAAAACCCTCTTCATCCTGAATTTTACATGTATATTATCTGAAGTATCAAAGTTGTGAAATTAAGCATAATACTAATCAACCTGTTGAATGGAATAATATTTAGTGTTTGTACTTCAAGTTTTCAAAGCTATAGTGACATAAGCTAATTAATTTTCTGGAAGCACAGGAAGCAATAAAAATCTTGTAGTGCTTTGAATGTGATGTAGCAGGATAACATAATCACCTTACATGTCTGCATGAGAAACAGTCTTGAATAGTAGCTGGAGTAATAGTGTAGTAAGTGAAGCCATCATTTTTCTCTATGAAGCCTTCTAAATTCGATGCTTTTGCCATCAATATCCGTTTAAAATGCAGAAAATTCACCTGTTATCATCATTGTTGTTTGCATCATTCTCAGTTTATGTCCTGTTCTGCTATTTACTATCAATGAAAAATCATAGGATTATGCCAAGGGAATTTGTCTCTCCCACCTAGTAGCCTTGTGAAGCTCTCATGGATATTTTTTATTTCTCATGTCAGTCTGAATGTTGCTGTCGCGGTTGAGACGGACAAGCGACATGGACCAAATTCTTTCAAGATGAAAGTAATAGATGCCATTTATTGCTACAAGTGCATTTTTATACAATTCTACCAGTTCATGTGTCTTTTCACTATTGGTTACAAGTTACAGCACTAACATCTCATTGGTTAATTTTTCTATCATCCATGTTATTCTTCTATTCCCTTCTCTCTCATGGGTATATCTCTCCTCTCTCCAGATACTCCTTTACTCCCATCCTTCACAAGGGTAAATCTTAATATCTCAAGGCTGATCTCTACTCTCATATTTTCTGTCAAGGATTCCACAGACCCGCTGCAGTTTCCCACATGTTGCCTTCATGTAAGGGAAATATTTTAATTGCTTTTAAGTTGCATGAAATGGAATTTGTCTTTCAAGAGTATTTGTTGGTATCAAATACTTCATGGACAGTCTGCTAATGTAGTTGTCAATCCATGACGAAAATTTTTGGTTAGAGTGAGTGACAAGCAAAGATGCACTGAAGGACCTCACATCAACATCCCTTTGACCTGAGAATGGAATTACATTTATGATTTCATCAAGAGCATATGTCAGGAACAATCACATTTTGTTGTGGCTCCTGTCACAGGGCCATTGAGAAAGAAGGTAGCAGGGTGCAGGCCACCAGCTTGATTACGGTGGTCTGGATGTGCCCTATGACATTTGGGATTTCCTCACCCCCGTCTTAAGCTATCCAATGACCAGATGCTATCACACTAAAGAATTTACATTTGAAAAGAGAAAGGGGAAGTGTACTGTAGCTCTTCTGGGCTTTGTCCATTCTCCTGTATATTATTTTTGCCAGGCTACCAGGACTCTGATTAGGTTTTTCCTATTCTTATTTTGCTCTCAGACTCTAGTAATGAGAAAGTGTGATTTCTTTTCCCTAACTCTGTGGATTTTGAAACATATCTTGTCACAATCTGTTTTGCTTTGTAACATATTTTACTTTGGACACAAACACTCACCCATCTGATTCCAGTGGTAGCAGTGGTTTGGTCAGCCTCCTTGGTGCAGAGTGGGAACACTTGAAATCTTGAAATGTTTCCTGGGCTATAGAGATTGTTTCCCACCCAGCTCTCGCTAGCAGTCACATATTTATCCATGGAATCCCCATATGGCTTTGTGGGTGGTAATGTGTAGAGGGCAGCTTTCCCACCACAACAGTTTTCCCCAATACAGATGTATTTCTCTTTTGCTCTACAGAATTTTCTTAATCACTGCCAAACTTGGGCCTGGTGTTTGCATTTACTGTATGAGGGAATAGCCTATATTGAACCTTACAGCTCCTTGTATACACATTTGTTACTTTTTGTCTTTAAAACTGGATAATTATTCTGAAAGTTTCCTCATCCTGACTAGAGGCAGAAGAGAATGTACAAAAACCTGGCACCAAGACTTGCATTACAAACTCTGGCCTGGAGGCAAATTGGTGACTCAGAGTTGAAAACCTCAGCCATACAGAAAGCAAAGAACCAACAAAAGCAGAGTCCTCTGGCTGACTTCTGTAGATGAGAGCTCTGAAGTGCTCTGTGTACATAGCATGGGGCAGACAGCAGTCAACTTTTAGCATCTTTGTCAGCTCTAAAGTAAGCACTCCTCAGAAATACATGACACAAAAGTATGAGAGCAACAGGGTCACCCTGAAATTGATAACTACCAGTTTGAAAATGTTTTCCATTATATAAAGATTGGACAGAACCAGACCAAGTGTCATATATCTTGCCCTGTTAACTTGTGAGCTGAATCCAGGAATTTGAGATGTGTACCTGTCTTTTGTTATTAATATGCTCCAAGGGGCTGAGAAGTCTTTTAGTCCCAGTCCAGTAGATACAGATCTTAGCTCAGTTAGAAGATGCCTCTCTGGCAAATACCACTTATTATCATCCTTTGAGGAAATATTGTTCTTATATTGTGGGGGAAAAGGGAAAGAATAAGACATAGTTAATATATCCTGTCCTCACTTGATACTTAGGATGTAAGAGGCATTTAATGCACACTGTGGCCTTCCACTGCAGCCTGATCCAAAGTCAAATGTTGTGGCTGCAGATAGCAGGTACTCACCTCTCATTCTCTTGTAAGGTGCATGGAGTATCACTGTCCCACTCCCATCATACTCATGGGGCCTAAGTAGACTGTAGGCATTCCTGAGTTTTTCTTCATTTCATGGTGCTCATTGGAGTCTTCATCCCCTGTCCTGGATTTGGTTAAAGCAAATTCTTTTAGTGAATTTTCCTTTCACCTAAGTTCTTCTAAGTAACTGTATTTTTCTGAAGTTGGCTGCATGTTTTTCAGACAGTGTCCTCTCCAGAGCTGATAACACCTGCTGTTTACAGTTTTACTGAGCTAATGGTAGGAAAGGTATGAAGAAAAGGCCCATGTTTATATTTTATTGATATAGTAACCAAGGTCGCTGATAGACCTCCTATGTTCGACAAATGAGGGGTTGTAAAATCATTTGGGAGATTCAATATGGGTTTTGTATATTTTGCATTCTTTCTCTTGTTATTATAGTAAACCTGTTATAATTGTCCAACTTGTAAGTCTCTTTTCCTTTTCCTCCTTTTCCCTTTCCTTATTGGGGAGGGCAGGGTTAATAGAGAGCATCTGCCACACTTTATTTTTGCCCTGCAATAAATAGTGACATCCCCACAGACCCAAATTATTTTTAAAACAGTAGTTTTTAACAATATTATATGATGATCTTATATGAAATGTAAAAGCCGCTAGAAGTATAGCTGTCTATGCAAAAACCTCACAATGGCACGTCAATGCATATAATCTGTTTCAAGTCTGGATTTTTGTTTTTAATTTTAGGATTGCCTTCAAAGTATTTTTCTCCTTTGACTGCTTAAAAATACATGATCATATGCCTTTTAGTTGGACCTAAATTTGCATCTCACCATGTTTTGTTATTTCATAAATACTACTTCCTAGCATAATGAAAGTACAAACAAAACAGGAAGAAAGATTGGTTGAGTCTAAACTCTATATGGAAGTGTTAAACACTGCCATTCAGATACTGCCATTCAACTTTCTCTGATGGATACTGTTTAAGCAGAAAAAGATTAAACTTTGGTGTACTAAAGTACACCAAAGAAAATCAATAAGTTGTAATTCATAATTAATTTTATTTTAGTTCACATGAATAAGTTATCCCTACATTCACAATCTTTAGAAAACCAAAGCTGTGAATTAAAACTAGGTGTAAGTGTGTGTGTAAGCAAGCACTTAATGAATGCAACTTCCTTTTCTCTAATAAAACAGCCAGTAAAAGAATTTCGTTTACTGCTGCTGCAATCAAAAGAATGATTGCCCTAAATTGTGTATGTTGTTTGCAAGTTAGAGACATTAGATAGGTTCTCATCTATAGTAACATTACAGAACCACAGAATCACAGAATGGTTAGGGTTGGAAGGGACCTCTGGAGATCATCTAGTCCAACCCATCTGCTAAAGCAGGTACACCTAAAGCAGATTGCACAGGAATGTATCGAGGCGGGTTTTGAATGTCTCCAGAGAAGGAGACTCCACAACCTCTCTGGGCAGCTTGTTCCAGTGCTCTGTCACCCTCAAGGTAAAGAAGTTTTCCTCATATTCAGATGGAACTGCTGCTCACCATTGTAGGGAGGAAATTTGTGCTGTCAAAGCTCAATTAGAATTGAATCTGGCCAGTACTGTGAAGGACAATAAAAAAAAGGCTTTTTGAAATATATTAATGGCAAAAAGCACACTAGAAATAACATTGGGCTGTTATTTGATGACTATGGTCACCTTATTAACAGGGACATAGACAAAGTTGAGATGTTTAATGCTTTCTTTGCCTCGGTCTTTGACACTGATGATAGACTTGGAGGCCCCCATAACCCTGGGCTAGAAAACCATGGCTGCAAGAATGATAAACTCCCAAACAATCCAGAACTTGTACAGGTTTTGGTATTCAGACTAGATCCCTACAAGTCAATGAGGCCTGATGGGATTCATCCAAGTGTGCTTAAAGAGCTGGTTGATGTCATTGTGACACTTCTCTCCATGATTTTTCAATGCACCTGGGAATCTGGAGAGGTCTCGGAAGACTGGAAGCTGGCAAACGTTGTCCCAATCTATAAGAAGGGCAACAGGGATGACCTGTGAAGGGTTTGGAGAGGAGCTGTAAAGTGACTTGGTTCATTCAGCCTGCAGGAGATTAAGAGGAGTTACAGACCCAAGCCTGACAGTGTTCAAGAAGAGACTGGACAACACCCTCAGACACGTAGTGTCTGTTTTTCAGAGGGATTTGGACTATTTTCTTCCCTTTCTCAAAAACTTCTTCTGCTGTATTGCCCCACATGATGTTGTCATCATTGTATTGCAGGTGTTCTGGAGCTTCACCCTGTTTAGATGCATTCTTGATCAGTCTTCGGCAATTGGTAGTGCTGGTGTACTGGATGCCCCTCCAAGTGAAAGCAAACTATCACCTGCACTCTCCTGCCGAAAGAACTGAGAAAAATGCGTTAGCAATATCATTTGTGGTATATCACTTGACTGCCTTTCACTCCAGTTCGTATTGAAGTTCTAGCATGTCTAGTATGGCAGCACTTCATTCATGTGACTTCATTCAGGCCAAGATACTCTACTCTTTGCCTCCACTCTCCATTGGACTTCTGCACCGGTGATATGGAACTGGTAAACGGTGAACGAGCCTTGCTGATCACTCCTTGGCTCTCCAGTCAATGAATCAGCTTATGGATGGGAATTAGAGAGTCTCAATTGGTGCAATATTGCTGACAGTGCACTGTCCTGGTAGGAATCAGCATCTGCTGTTATTTGACCCTCAGCAACCCAACAACAGAAGGGTCTTCTGAGATGCTGGGCAAGGTAGACTGTGGGAAACTGCAGCAGGTCTGTGGAATCCTTGACAGAAAATATGAGAGTAGAGATCAGCCTTGAGATATTAAGATTTACCCTTGAGGAGGATGGGAGTAAAGGAGTATCCGGAGAGAGGAGAGACGTACCCATGAGAGAGAAGGGGATAGAAGAATAACATGGATGATAGAAAAATTAACCAATGAGATGTTAGTGCTGTAACTTGTAACCAATAGTGAAAAGACACATGAACTGGTAGAATTGTATAAAAATGCACTTGTAGCAATAAATGGCACTCTATTACTTTCATCTTGAAAGAACCTGGTCCATGTCGTTTGTCCGTCTCAACCGCGACATATGGTGACCCCGACGTGATCCTGCCTGAAGAGGATCTCGCCTAACAAGGTGACAGCAGAAAGCTGTGAACAGCTGAAGAAGAGCTGTGGAGACGGAGCCTGGTACAGCTGATGAGAGCAGCCGAGGAGAGCTGGCGTAGATCCGGATCGATTGAAAAGACACCTCGCTAAGGAGTAGGTGAGCTACCGGGAACAGGGGGGGTGAAACTTATCTAAAGAAGAGGGTACTATATTATCCACATGGAAGCTGCTTCTGAAGAAGCAGGGTGTTAGCCTTCCGGAACTGACTTTAAGAAAAATGTTACTATGGGGCAATCACAAGGTTTAGAGGTTAATCCTGTGACAGCATTTAGTGTGTCACAATGGATGGACTTGGGAGATAAATTGTTTGATAGTGCTACCCAAGGGTCCAAGGAAGCAACTGAACTGTTAACGATGTGGCGCTTGTTATTAGATACTCTGAAAGAGATAAAACAGCAACAGGCAGAGGCGGCGGAGGGGGATGGTCTTCCTGGCTCTTCTGGGCCAGATTCGGAGAAAAAAGCAAGATTAAGTACTGCTCCGACCCGCCCTGTTACTAAGCTTTGTCAAAACTGTCCAAGTCCATATTATCTGACACGGATAAGGATCCACGGCACTTTCTTGGAAAGTTAAAAAGAATAAAGGAGGAGCGTACGTATGTGTGGCCCCGAGATCAGAAAAAAACTATGAAAGAGTCGTATACATATGTGTGGCCCCGAGATCAGATAAAAGCTATGAAAGACTCACATGAAAAAACAGCGTTGGGTTGTGCAGGGTCTCGGGAGGGGCCCTCGGAGCACCGGTCAGAGCAGTACGTTCGGACGATTGCTCCACTGTCATCAATCACGGCTCGAACCTCTCCTCTACCATCATCAACCGCTGTTCTGCTGTCTGCGTCACCGCCATTGATCACAGTTCAACCCTCTGCCCCGCCGCTATCAGTCGTGGAAGAAAAAAATGGACATTTTTTTTTCCCTATTCCCCCTTGCCTGGAGATTTAGGTGGGGAGGACCACCCCGTGGTGAGCCAGACTAAGCCAAATAACGTAATTCCTACAGATTTGGGTCCCCCCAACCTGCCCCCGCCTCCCTCCCACACTGAATTCCCGAGGGTAAGGGTAGAGTTTCAGAGCGTAAACTGAACTTACCAAAAACCTAGGATTTACCCCCAGTTTCGATTACAGTTAAACCACGGGACCCTGTGCGTTTCTGGAAGAGACATGAATTGACACACCACAACTACAGGCACGATAACTTTCTGAAATCCTGAGGCAGTCAACAGACCTCGCATATCAAACTATGATAAAGGTGCCTGAAACCAACAATGCAGCCAAATCATTTGCAGCTATTAATCAGGGTCCCAGTGAGAATTACATGCAATTTATTGACCATCTTCAAGAGGCCATCAATAAAGAGGTTGAAAACTTAGAAGCTAAGGAAGCACTGGTGTTGAAATTAGCAGTAGAGAATGCTAATGTTTGCTATCAACATGTTATTTGCAAGTTTTTCAGTACATATTATTTATTTCTGTGTATTGCCTCTCTGAAAATCAAGCAGCTTGTTAGGAATGCGAGTTAATTGTTTTACTAGTTGTTTTTAAGTGCGCCGTAAAACTCTCTCCCCATTTTTCCCAGTCGTGCTGCAAGCAGCACCCCTCCCTCCCCCTTCTCAAGGTTTTCACTTGCAAGATGGGGTCAGGAATAATTGTTTTCAGTTGTGTTCCTGAAAAATCAGTATTGGGAGGTGTTTTAAAACTTAGGAAAGCACTCGGAATTATAAGGAAGGAAGATCTTGTAAAATATTGTAATTAATGGTGGCTGCGGTATAAGTTAAATGATTGGGAATAGTGTCCAGGGAATAGAATCTTGAAGTATAACACCTTGTTGTAATTAATGTTGTTTTTAAGGTGAGAAGAGCAGGACAACATAAATCTCTACAAGAGATCATTAGATCATTGCAGACAGTTTTACAGCTGGAACGGTTTGAACGTCAACAAGCTGAGAGAGAGTTAACTGATAACACACAGGTCACAGTAAACTTGCTAAAGTCTGCAAGATGCTTTCCTCATTAACCTGTTTTCTTTGTGGGTATCGGTTTAAGCATGTTGCAATTTTGGTAGGTCTTTGTTACATGGTACGATAAGTTCACAGTCTGTTTAATCATGAGAATCCGTTGACTCAAAATGTGCATTTTGTGATCATGAGTAATTTAGTTCTTTACTGCGTGAATGTGATGGTAAAATTTTGTGTGAGGTAGCTGTTATTTTTTTCTCTAGCATGCTACCTTTATTCCGGCATTCAGACTTGCGCAACTCTGTGACAGGCTGTGTCTCATCTCAATGTGCTGGATTTGGCTTTTCCATATGCACACCATGTAAAGAATCCTGGTTTTGGAATAACAGCTGCAGCGCACCAGATGAGACACTAAAAAACAAAACAAAACAAAACAAAACAAAAAAGGCCTTGCTCAGTCCGGCTCGGCGGGTGCTGAGGGCTCCAGTGCGCACTGATTTTTTTGCCAGGGAGACACAGAGGTACCTCCACCTGGCTGAGCAGTAAGCAGCCCAAAGGTGCAATGCAGAAATTGAGATACTGTCTTAAATTGATGTAACTGTGATCCATCTGCATATTTGAACTTGGTATATGGTTTTCACATCTGATCTCAGTATTTTAGTTTGCATATTCATATTTGGTACCAAAAGAATCTTGTTTGGTGAGATAATTACAAAATGGGAACCGGTTCCACTGCTAAAATTCCACCTTGCTCCCCCTTAGGATGCATCTTTACACATTAGAATGATTGCTTATGTTGTTAGAAAAGCATTTAAATTGTTAAAATGCTATGATAGATGTGAATTTGGAAGAGGTGTTTAAAAGCTGCTAGAATATTAACTGATTTGGATCTAGGAAAATAGACTGATGGATTTATGTTTATTATACTGGTTTATACTGTTTTTTGACATCTCTAAATTTTAAAAGGTAAATGGAGCTAAGGAATGTAACTATTTCTGAGCTACTTGAAATTGCATATAAAGTGTAGTTGGAATGAAATGGGAAAACAAAACAGCAAAATATCCCAGGCCTATGTGCGGCTCATTGTAACTGAGTAGTTTCCCAGAGCCTCCCACTTCGTACCAGCATACCAGCTGCATGCCCTTGGCTATATCTGAACTGCGGTGAGAAGAGAAAGAAGAAGAAAAAAAAAAAAAAAAAAAAAAAGGAAAAAACCCGTTTTCCCGCTGCTAAGCAGAGAAAGGGGGGCTTTACTCCCCCCGCTCTGTCTTTTTTTTTTTTTTTCCCTGAAGTATTGTCATCCATTTTTGTTGTGGCACTGTGTTGGTTTTTGGCTTTGAATCAGGGGTTGTTGGTGTTGTTTATTTTTGCTTCTGTCTTGTTTCCTAGGTTTTGGCACATCTGGGGAAAAGAGCTCATAATTTTACCTCCTTGCTGAAGTCAGTCTTTTCACACTGGTCAGCTTTGAGGGGGTCACAGTGTTCAGTGCTTCTCTGGGTCAGACTGGTACTGATTTGAGTGTGGAGTGGAGCCAGATTGGTTTGATGTGGAGTTCAACCTGATGTGTTTTCATGCTGGGCTGTACGTCTTGCCATCTCAGATGGGGGCGAGAGGGAAGTTTTATCCCCCCCCGTGCCCCTCCCCCAAGCAATGTTACTGTTAGAGAACTGTAATACTGCATGAAGGAGTCTGAGGGTGAAATTTAAAGGCATCACCAGTGGATCCATAGTTCTAATGAAACTGGAAAATTAAACCAAATATTTGTTAATAGACTTATTCTGTGGTAATTAGTTGTAAGTGACTTCTTAGTAAATTCACCATGCTAGTTTTTGAGGTCATGAGAGAGAACGAAAGAAAGGCCGTTTTTTGAGACCAATGGAATGCCAAATTTGGAATAAAGTTTAAATACATGAATTCTTATAGTTGTTAGAAACTCCTACACCTCTCTTAGGTTAAGATTTGTTAAGTAAATTGTAAGCTCAAATAACGTTTTCTGAGAATTCTGTTTAGTTGCATGGCCTACAAGAAGCTGCTTGGCTGGCGCAGATCTGCTTGCTGCAAGTGAGAAATCTCCAAGGAAATTTCAAATGCTGTATTTCCACTAGTATTAACAGCCAATGTTTCAATAAAGCAAATACTACATTGATAGATCTGATACAGGACTTCGATCTGGTAAGGGAAAACAATATCCAATAAATAGGACAGCCAAAATGGAGTTGGAAACTTTGAGGAATAAATTTATGACAACCTTACAAGCTGAGTGTATTCGATTGGACTTGCAGATTTGTCTATTTATAGCTACAACATAGAAACAACCTGTGGCTATTGTGGGACAGTATGATGAGATTGCTAGCAGACTGATATACTGCTTGTTACTCTGATCCAGAAAAGCGGAGAATGAATTTAAGTTTCAATAGGCCATGATCCTTTTGTCATATATGCACCATTTCTGAAATTTAATTCTGATTTTTTTATTTGTAATCTATGTCTTTGTAAATTGCACTAGCTGGTTTTCTTAACATTACAGCTTTTGGCATGCCTAAGTGTAAAATGTAAATTGATGCAGAACCTGCAAGCCTTTAACATCAAGCCATAGGCCATACTTGTGTTTGGTCTGATCCTACATACTTGCAAAGTTTTTGTTGATGGTTCTGGGAAGTCTCATAAAGCTGTAGTGTTTTGGTGTGAAGATAACAATTGGCATCATTCTGTAAAAATTATTGAATGTTCAACCCAATTAGCTGAACTTGGCACAGCTTTACATTACTTAAAGCTTTTTAAGGAGGAACCTCTAAATTTGATTTGTGATTCTGAGTACGTAGTCAAGGTCCAATGCACGTATCTGCTTCTGAACTGTTTTGTTTTTGGTTTTGGTTTTGGTTTTTGTTTTTCTTTAAAACAAAAAGGGGGGAGAAGTAGGGGAAACACCACAAAACCAATTGTCAAAAGCATTGTATGTGATGAAATACTTTGCAAGTGTGACCCAAAACCATGCTAAATCAGAAAGAACCTACTTTAGTTATGGTCAAATCACTAGTCAATGAAAAAGGCCACATCAATTGATAACCTGGGGGAGAGGTTATGCTTGTGTCTTTACAGATCAAGGGCCGCAATGGTTGCTGGCACGAAACGTGAAACCTGTGTTATCTTCCTGACAATGATTGTTGCAGCTGCTGTGTTTTGGATGCCCGCACAGACAAAGACTAACATGTGGAGTACTTTAGCCAACATGACTGACCAGGACTCCATATGCCTAGCTATGGCATCTCCGGAAAACCCGTTCCACACATGCTTGGTTGGCATCCTCCTTGATGACTACAGCAGCATCACACAATTGTTTCAAAACAGTGGTCGGTGCAGAGGCCTTGCAACAAACTGTAATAATACTAACATGGCACTTTGAATTAATTGCCTCCCGGAAATAGACATTGAACCACAGGAACTGGAATTGCTGGGATCTATGCCCTTGGATGCTTGTATCCAGCTGGTTTGTGAAAAGTGCCAGGACAATATGCTAAAGCATGAATGGATAAAACTGCAAAATGTTAATACTACCCTTGGTGACTACAGAAATGAAACTCGATGGTGTAATGCCTCGCAGAAGAATCCAAGGGATGTCATTGATAATGTGGGACAGCGACCCCAAAACCTCCTGTATGGTGTATTCTTAATCTGTGGAGATAGAGCCTGACCAGGAATTCCTTCTAATGCTGTTGGAGGACTGTGTATTTTGGGACTATTAACTCTCTTAACGCCCAATGTATCTATGATAATAGATCACAGAAGAGCAAGACGAGAAAAATACTTTTTGCGTGTATATGAGTCAAAATGTGATGATAATGTAGATTTTTGGAGATCAAGGTTAAGGGTTTTAGGATCTCTTGTATCTGGTGTTGGCACAGGTAAAGGCTTTAAATATTTTAGAAAATTAGGATGCTGGCTAGTTAAGCAAACTAACAGAACTTAAAAGGCTTTAAGTGGACTTTTTTTTAGATGTAGATTCTGTAAGACATGCCACATAGCAGAGTAGGGCCGCGATAGATTTTTTGTTATTAGCTCAAGGACATGGGTGTGAAGATTTTGATGGGATTTATTAAATAAATTGCTTAGTGGTTGAGGGTTTTTAGGATGGTTGTTATCAGTAGTGAAAACAGGACTGATCATTTTGATGATTGTTGTGGTTGTGTTACTGATGTTGCCATGCATGATTTCTCTGCTGCAAAGGGCCCTGCAGCGGACGATGAGGGCAGCATTTTTAGCACAAATGAAAAAAGGGGGAATTGTGGGAAACTGCAGCGGGTCTGTGGAATCCTTGACAGAAAATATGAGAGTAGAGATCAGCCTTGAGATATTAAGATTTACCCTTGAGGAGGATGGGAGTAAAGGAGTATCCGGAGAGAGGAGAGATGTACCCGTGAGAGAGAAGGGGATAGAAGAATAACATGGATGATAGCAAAATTAACCAATGAGATGTTAGTGCTGTAACTTGTAACCAACAGTGAAAAGACACATGAACTGGTAGAATTGTATAAAAATGCACTTGTAACAATAAATGGCACTCTATTACTTTCATCTTGAAAGAACCTGGTCCATGTCGTTTGTCCGTCTCAACCGCAACATTAGACAGCTGTTTAATGTCTTCTGTCTCCAAGGCTGCTATAAAAAAAGTCCAACAATACCTTTTTGGGTCCTTAAAATACCCTCTCCTGAGGTAGTCTATACCAAGGATGCACGGAGCCAGTCACAATGGGCTGCTTTTGCCACTCATTCCCAGTTCGGCTCACTTCAGCCTCCAATACAGTTAGCTGTTGGCATGCCCCTGTCACTCCAGAAATACAGATGGATTCTGCCTCTCTACAGCTCAATGGCATTAGGGTACACTATGCACCAGTGTCTACTAGAGCCTTATACTCCTGTGGGTCTGGTGTTCCAGGTCATCAAATCCATGCAGTCCAATAAACCCAGCTGCCCCTTTCCTCCACCTGGCTGGAGGCAGGGCCTATTTGTTACCAATGAATGCCTTTACGTGACACATATGAGTTCAAATCTCATCCTTGATACTCGCTGCTTGTAAATACAAATCAGAATTTCCTTCCATAGTATCAGAAGTGAGATCAGCCCTTCTACTCTGTCTGGGAAATGGCCCACTGAAGACTGGAGCACCAGTTTTTCTGGAAGAACCTTTATTTGTGATTGTTTATCATTGCAACTCATGTACCTGTGCCTCTGGGTGAAGGTAAGTTTTCCATCCCACTTCCTCATGCACTTTACTTGGTCATGCAAGTAAAACCACAG
Source organism: Nesoenas mayeri (assembly GCF_963082525.1). Classification (NCBI taxonomy): domain Eukaryota; kingdom Metazoa; phylum Chordata; class Aves; order Columbiformes; family Columbidae; genus Nesoenas; species Nesoenas mayeri. Next base: position 10,479,627 of record NC_137553.1, on the reverse strand, counting down.
GGTGCCCCGTGGGATGTACCCTCTATATCCCCAGCAGGGAAGAAAACCAGCCTGGCTGAGCAGAGAGCTTGGCTGGAACTCAGGAAGTAAAGGAGAATTTATGACCTTTCGAAGAAGGGGTGGGTGTTGGAACGATAAAGGACTCAGCATTCCGATTCAATGTGAATCACGCAAAGCCATTTATTACAGAAACAAGCCTCCTTATATATGCAACTATATTCTAATCACACGTCCACGCTCCAAGCATGAATTCACTAAATGAGTATCATGGGCTGTCCACGCGCTGGAGTCTCACTGATGATAGGTCCAATGATTCACGTCACATTGAGGCCCTGTACGCCCCTCTTTCTCACAGCAGATTCTGTTCTGAGCTTCTTGAAGTGGCCTTGAGATTCCTTTGAGCCTGACTAATTCAGCAACAAATCTTTATCTATCAAAACCCCTCCACAGGTGGGCAAATCAGGAGGACTACAAGGATGCCACAAAGTTATGCAGGGACAAAATTAAAAGGGTCAAAGCCCACCTAGAGTTGATTCTGGCTACTGCCATAAAAGGCAATAAAAAATGTTTTTATAAATACACGGGCAACAAAAGGAGGGCTAAGGAGAATCTCCACCCTCTGGTGGATGCAGGGGGAAACACAGTGACAGAGGATGGGCGAAAGGCTGAGGTAGTAAATGCCTTCTTTACCTCAGTCTTTAATAGTAAGACCAGTTATTCTAGGAGTACCCAACCCCCTGAGGTGGGAGACAGGGACAAGGAGCAGAATGAAGGCCAAATAATCCAAGGGGAAATGTTTAGCAACCTGCTACACCACTTACATATGCACATGACTATGGGGCCAGATAGAATCCGCACAAGGGTGCTGAGGGAGCTGGTGGAGGTGCTCACCAAGCCACTTTCCATCATTTATCAGCAGTCCTGGCTAACCAGGGAGGCCCCAGTTGAGTGGAAGTTGGCAAAGCATAGAATAGTTTGGGTTGGAAGGGACATTCAAAGGTCATCTAGTGCAACCCCCATGCAATAAGCAAGGACATCTTCAACTAGATCAGGATGCTCAGAGCTCCGTCCAGTCTGGCCTTGAATGTTACCAGGGATGGGGCATCTATCACCTCTCTGAGCAACCTGTTCCAGTATTTTATCACCCTCATTGTAATATGACACCCATCTACAAGAAGGGCCAGAAGGAGGATCCAGGAAATTACAGGCCTGTCAGTCTGACCTTGGTAATGGGGAAGGTCATGGAGCAGATCATCCTGAGTCCCATCATGCCGCACATACAAGACAACCAAGTGATCAGACCCAGTCAACATGGGTTTATTAAAGGCAGGTCCTACTTGACTAATGTGATATCCTTCTATGACAAGGTGACCCACTTAGTGGATGAGGGAAAGGGTGTCGATGTTTTCTTCCTAGACTTTATTGAAGCCTTTGACACTGTTTCCTACAGCATTCTCCTGCAGAAACTGGCTGCTCACGGCTCGGATAGAAATACTCTTTGCTGGGTAAAAAACTGGCTGGAGGGCCAGGCCCAAAGAGTTGTGGTGAATGGAGTTAAATCTAGTTGGCAGCTGGTCACGAATGGTGTTCCCCAGGGCTCAGTATTTGGGCCAGTTCTGTTTAATCTGCTTATCAATGATCTGGACAAGGGGATCGAGTGCAGCCTCAGTGAGTTTGCAGACAACACCAAGTTGGGTGGGAGCATTGATCTGCTTGAGGATAGGAAGGCTCTACAGAGGAATCTGGACCAGCTGGATCAATGGGCTGAGGCCAATTGTATGAGGTTCAACAAGGCCAAGTGCCGGGTCTTGCACTTGGGTCACAACAAAGCCATGCAATGCTGCAGGCTTGGGAAAGAGTGGCTGGAAAGACACCTGATGGAAAAGGACCTGGGGGCGCTGGTCAACAGCCAGCTGAATATGAGCCAGCAGTGTGACCAGGTGGCTAAAAAGGCCAACAGCGTCCTGATGTGTATCAATAGTGTGGCCATCAGGACTAGGGAAATGATTGTCCCCTTTTACTCAGCACTGGTGAGGCCCCATCTTGAATACTGTGTTCAGTTTTGGGCCCCTCATCATAAGAAAGACATTGAGGTACCGGAGCGAGTGCAGAGGGTGATGAAGCTGGTGAAGTGTCTGTAGCACAAGTCTTATGAGGAGCAGCTGAGGAAACTGGGGCTGTTTAGTGTGGAGAAAAGGAGGCTGAGGGGAGACCTTATACCTCTCTACAACTATCTGTAGCATGGAGGGTGTTGGTCTCTTTTCCCAAGTAACAAGTGATAGGACAAGAGGAAATGGCCTCAAGTTGTGCCAGGGGATGTTTAGATTGGATATTAGGAAAAATTTCTTCACGGAAAGGGTTGTCAGGCATTGGAATAGGCTGCCTAGGGAAGTGGCTGAGTCACCATCCCTGGAGGTGTTTCAAAGATGTTTAGATGAGTTTCTTAGGGACATGGTTTAGTGCCCCTGTTAGCTTAACAGTTGGACTCAATGACATTGAGGGTCTCTTCCAACCAAAATGATTCTATGATTCTATCCTCTCTTGAGCATTAATATGCTTGCTCCTAATAGCTGAGATACTGATCCATACAGGCTGGGAATAGGACATACCCTCTTTGAATTGCTGAAACTCCCTGGGCATTTTTCTAAGATGTCATATCCAGTAGTTTCTGAACAGCTGAGACGAGGAAATAAGACAGGTATTCTTCATATTGCTGGAGTTGATGAGCCAATTCCTCTGCCATTGTCACCTGTCTGTCTTTCCAGTTCTGTACTGTCAGTGACTTTCCATACGATAACGGTGGGCTCTGTACAACCTTCCGCCACATGGGTCATGAGCACTGGATTTCATCTGGATCTTTGAGTAACTGCACGTGGTCTAGGTCACTATAAATCGCCTCTAGCACAGCTAATTCTCTCAGGTACTGGATACCTCTCTCCACAGTAGTCTATTTGCCCAGGATTACATATAATATTTTCCTTGAAGTGATACCTTTCCTTTATGCCTGACAGGAGTTGTCTCCAGAGACTGAGGGCTTGTGCCCCTTTTCCAATTGCTTTGTCTATACATTTTGCCCTAGAAAGGGATTTCAGCTGCTTGGCTTCCTTACCGTCTAATTCCAGGCTATTGGCCCCGTTATCCCAGTGTCCTTGTTTTGGTTAAAACAAGACCAGTTCTCTGTTAGAGAATTTTCCTTTCAACTAGGTTCTTCTAAGTAACTGCATTTTTCTGAAGTTGGCTGCATGTTTTTCAGATGCTCCAGAGCTGATAACGCCCATTGTCTACGGTTTTACCAAGCTAACGGTAGGAATGGTATGCAGAAAAGGCCCAGGTTTATCTTTTATTGCTATAGCAGCCAAGGCCACTGATAAACTTCATATGTCACATAAGTGAGAGGGTCATACCTGCAGGGAGGGGCAGACAGAACAGGTGACCCAAATTGACCAACAAGATATTCCATGCCATCCTCATCATACACAGTTTAAAGCTAGGAGATCATGAGGATCTTGCTCTCTTTGTCCAGTGCTGGTGTCTGAAGAGTACCCTGCCCATTCTCCTGCCTGCAGTCCTGATCCTGGTTCCAGTCCATGGATCCCTGAATCCAGTTCCTGTCTACTGCTGAATCCAGTCCAGGACTTCCTGGTGTCTGCCCTGCAACTTCTGGAACAATGCCAGTCCCTGCAGCCAGCCAGTCCTTTCGGCAGGCTGTGCTACTTCAGGAAATTCTGTATTGTTTTTTTGCATTATTTTATGTCATGACTAGTATTATTAAGAAAGCTTTTTTTTTTAACTTTTCAACTTGTAAGTCTCTTTCTCTCTCTTTCCTTAGTGGGAAAAGGTGGGGGTTAATAGAGAGCATCTGCCACATTTTATTGTTGCCCTGCAATAAACGGTGATGCCCAGCATTGGAGTGGCCAGGGGAAAATGTACTCGCCTGGATGAAGGCCGAAATCTTTTTGCATATCTCGAAGCTCTCTCAGGGATAGGTTATTGTCTCCTCTTCTTCCTCTTCCTCCTCCCTTTCTCATGATGGCCCTGCTTTTTTGTCATCCCTTAATAAATAAGCTGACTTTCACTTCCAAGCTTTCTTCTTTTGTATAGGGGTGACTGATATCAACACTGATTGCTCCTCTGGCCCACCTGCAGTGCCTGTTGCAGGGGTTGGAGTAACCACAATGCTTGTCATGCTGTTGTCAGATCCAGAGACCGTCTCTTCCTTTTGAGGGTACGGAATAGTGTTAAACAGGGCTTGGTAGGTATGGGCCAGGCCCCAGCACATTGCAGTGATTTGTGTCTCCCTGGAATTGCCAGGGTGACAGCATACTTCTTTCAAATGTTCTACTAGTTTTTCAGGATTCTGGACCTGTTCAGGGGTGAAGTTCCAAAACACTGGAGGTGCCCACTGTCTTAGACATTTGCCCATGCTATTCCACACACCCTGCCACTCATAACTATCTGGCCTCAGGGCAGATCTCTGGATGATATTCTGAAATTGCTTGCTAACCTTAGACAAAACTGGAACAATATGCAATATGCCCAAGAAATGGCAATAGAAGTATTAGGTTGGTGCAAAAGGAACTGTGGTTTTTGCATTGTTGAAATTTGCCGTTTGATATTGAAATGCATTCTTAAATAAATGTGGTTATGTAATACATCATTTTAATGTGTTTTTCTTGCTTTATGTTTTTTTGCTAATGACTCATTACTTGCTGTTTATTTTATATTTATTTTAGACTATGGGAATGATGTTAGACATAAAGCAAATTCAAGCGATTTTCTTATTCAAGTTCAAAAAGGGTCGTAAAGCAGCAGAGACAACTCACATCAACAATGCATTTGGCCCAGGAACTGCTAACAAACGTACAGTGCAGTGGTGGTTCAAGAAGTTTCACAAAGGAGACAGGAGCCTTGAAGATGAGGAGCATCGTGATCAGATTGTGACATGCGATGAAAAGTGGATTGTATATGACAACCCACAATGACCAGATCAGTGGCTGGACTGAGAAGAACCTCCAATGCACTTCCCAAAGCCAAACTTGCACCCAGAAATGGTCATGATCACTGTTCGGTGGTCTGCTGCTGGTCTGAACCACTATAGCTTTCTGAATCCCTGTGAAACCATTCCATCTGAGAAGGATGCTCAGCAAATCAATGAGATGCACCAAAAACTGCAATGCCTGCAGCCAGCATTTGTCAACAGAAAGGGCCCAATTCTTCTTCATGATAATGCCCGACTGCATGTCGCACAACCACCACTTCAAAAGTGGAACAAATTGGGTTACAAAGTTTTGCCTCATCCACTGTATTCACTTGACCTCTTGCCAACCGACCACCACTTCTTCAAGCATCTCGACAACTTTTTGCAGGGAAAATGCTTCCATGACCAGCAGGATGCAGAAAATGCTTTCCAAGAGTTTGTTGAATCCCAAAGCATGGATTTTTATGCTACAGGAATAAACAAACTTATTTCTCATTGGCAAAAATGTGTTGATTGTAATGTTTCCTATTTTGATTAATAAAGATGTGTTTGAGCCTAGTTATAATGATTTAAAATTCATAGTCCAAAACCGCAATTACTTTTCCACCAACCTAATATTTTAACTACTTAAGGATATTCAGGGTACTGATAAGTTACTGTAATGAAGGAGGAAACATCATGGAAGAAGGAAGCAAAGGTGCCATTCTGTATTTCCTCCATATAAACCTTTCAGAGGAAGAAGTATAATTACTAATTGTCTCCATGAGATGGTGCCTGAAGTACAGTACTGGCTTCAGTACAAAGCTCAAATACTACATTAAGCTCAAGGTCACTAATCTAATAACAAATTTCTCAGGAAAACATCATTAACCAAAAGTCAACACCAGTGAGAGCAGAGCCAGGCAGAGCTGAGCTGAGCCCTCTTGTCATTGTTGTTGCATGGTGCTGTTTCAAATGTGATCTGGCTCAAGTTAAGAAAATTCTCCATATTTACATAAAACACAATAATGTTACCAGTAAAGTGTTTACAACACGGACTGAAACAAACAAATTCATATTTAATTTAATAATTAGAACCAAATAGTAACTTGCTTCTAGGACTGGATTTGAAGAAAGTTTTAACTTCTCCCACAGGTTCATTCACTGCCCAAAACTTAAATTGAACCTTTTCTGTGAGGTTCTGCAAAGTTAATTTAACTAATTCTTCCCAGTACTCCTTATTTCCACTTCTGTCCTTCCTGGTTTAGCCACATTTAAATTTTTCTGTCGCTTTTGTGATATGATGCCTATATTTGCCTAGGAGTTTCTTGCAGTGATCCCCTATGCAGAAAACTCCTTACATGACCTCGCCAGACTTAGGGTATACCTTCTAAGTAAAGATTAAGGCTCTAATTTTGCTCTACAATACTGATATGATCCCTTTTATTCTCATGTAATATAGCTCTGAGCTAGCTATTTGTTTAAAGAAGTAACTAGAGGTAAAACATTTTCAATGAAAGTTTAATGTGTGGCTCTAAATCTATCCATCCTCTCATTCCTACAGCTCTTAGTCAACAGAGTTGATCATGACACTTGTGAGCATCAGTGAGCATTTATGTTGGTCATTACAGTGCATTGGCAAGGTTCATTTTATGTTCTTCTAAAATATATGTAATTTTTTTTCCAAAAAACAACTATATTTGCATTATTATTGTGTTTTTCTCAGTAACTTTGTTTTCTAAATTAAAATAATGAAGTCCTGTTTAGAGATTGTATTTCAAACAGGTAAATATCAATTTATTTCTAATTCCTTCCTGATCTTATTGAGAAAGATATGCCTTGTTCTGAAATCACACTTTATGTCCTATTGCTGAGTCCCCTCATTTATAGTATTAAGGACACAGCTGCTAAAAAACATTCTTCTATCACAGGGCTTGTGCATCCTTTCATTCTCTTTCTATCTTTCACTACCTTTAAAGAAAAGGGATCTGTTGAAGCTTTCTCTGATATGTCTTACATGATTTAATGGTCTCATAATACTAGCTGTGATTGTTGCCTCTGCCTTCAGTGTGTGTGCAGGTTTTTTTTTTCATGTTTCTTCCATCAGACTGAGGAAAAAAATAGCCACATGAAAATCTATACATTTTTTTACTTTATGTTCTTCTGAATCACTCCTTGAAGTCCACCTTTTCAGTAAGGACTACAATCCCATCCTCCCTGAAATGGATTGGAGGTATGCATAATGATATTTTCATGATAAAACTCTCATTTATTTATTGTTTTCTGTCATATTCCACCATTTGAGACAAGAGTAGTTTAATCATACTGGAGTAGCAACATGTCTTCTCTCTTACCTTTTATTGTTTAGTACCTAAAACAATGAAGTTTTGATAACAGCTGTAGCTAGCAATTGTACTTTTCTATGAGTAGTAAGCTGATATCTTCCAAATATACAGAGAAATGGGAACACCTGCCTTAATGACTTTGAAGTACAAGGTATCATAGTATAGATTTGTAAGAGCTGTGAACTTTAGAGATGGACTTTATCAGATGCTGATTAAGCTAACTTCCTACTTAAGTTATAGAAAGTAAGAGGAAGGGATAACATCAGTGCTCCTGTGGGTGGAAAAAAATGAAAACATAGCAAGTTTGGCAGGAAACTACCAGTGATATAAATCTGTGTGTGTGATATTTAAGACTAGAGGGTATAAATATTGTTACATGTTATATACATTACTGTAGAACTAATTTAAGAAAATGGAGTTTGGCCTGTGTAACATACTATATGTTTTGTGATATATCCATATCTTGTTAGAGGTACAGTTAACTGCACGAATAATTTTACCCTCTTCTCCATGTATTTTAATTATGCTGAATCCTTGCCACACTTGCAGTCTAAGCAGTAACAGAACACTCATGAACATTGTATATTTTCTCTGTTCCCTAGAACAGTTCTTCCTTTCAAGGCTTGTATAAAATGGTGACACAGAGTGTGAGAAGAAACTGTGAGTGGCTGAGCTGCCCCCAGTATAAATAGAGGGCTCTCTATAGGGTCAGTCTGTTATTTGATCAACTGCCACACTTATTTTAAAAATGAATGAAAGAAAATATACATGAAATGAACATTACAAATTATTAAGCTGCCAACAGATCAAAGACTTGTATTAAATAGAACAAATGTATATGCTGGTTAATGTATAGTGCTTTTAGTGATAGCTGAAATACGTTAAGGTTCTTGGGCAGTATCCACAAGTAAACTGATATTGGAACATAGCACATTTTCAGGAGGAGTAGATTAATGGAGAGGTTTATTTACTGTGGCATTATTCTTTCAAGGACCACTGAAAAATATAGCAATTATCTATGAAAATTATCTGTTGCTTTAACAAGAAGTTACTAAATGTCAAAAGGAGGTGGATACTAACCTTTGCGTATCTTAACTGTCTGGGTCAGTCTCACTTCCTGCAATCAGTGTGCAATGGAAGCTTGAGTCAGACCCAGATTGCACGTCTCTATAATGGTTAGCAAAAAGGGACCAAATATAATTTTGTTGACATTTCCTGGTCAAGTTTGTGCTCTGCAGAAAAAACTTACACTTGGCTGCTTTTAGTCACTCTGATTTCTTTTAGTTAGAAAGATTTTAGCTGCTTATGTTTCCTTCCTGTTCAACACTGCAACACACAGATGTGATGCATTTGGGGGGAGGGAAATGGATGGGACTGGATGCCTCAGGTTTTTTTTATAGGGTCTTTACATGTTACTGGCTTGAGCTTGAGCCTGTTGGTAATAATTAAAAGTTACAACTGCAGCTGACTGCCTAGTGTTTTATATAGTATCACAGTATCACAGTATGTTTGGGATTGGAAGGGACCTCAAAAGATCATCTAGTCCAATCCCCCTGCTGGAGCAGGAACGCCTAGGTGAGGTTGCACAGGAACATGTCCAGGTGGGTCTTGAATGTCTCCAGAGAAGGAGACTCCACAACCCCCCTGGGCAGCCTGTTCCAGTGCTCTGTCACCCTCACTGAGAAGAAGTTTTTTCTCAAATTTAAGTGGAACCTCTTGTGTTCCAGCTTGATCCCATTGCCCCTTGTCCTATCATTGTTTGCCAACGAGAAGAGCCTGGCTCCATCCTCATGGCACTCACCCTTTATATATTTATAAACATTAATAAGGTCACCCCTCAGTCTCCTCTTCTCCAAACTAAAGAGCCCCAGCTCCCTCAGCCTTTCCTCATAAGGGAGGTGCTCCACTCCCTTAATCATCTTGGTTGCCCTACGCTGGACCCTCAGTTGATGGTTCATAGAAAATATTGCTATAAAGGACCTTGAAAGAGAGCTAGTCCATCCTTCTGTCTGTGGCAGAATCAAAAACCTAAACCATTCCTGATGGCTATTACATGCATAAAACTTTGAAAGGAAGATGTACAGTCTTCCTAATCAATTTACTTTAGAGCCCTTAGTTTTAAGGTTTTTTTCCAGATAGTTATTTAAACTTAGGTTTCTCTTCAGTTTGATAATTCTGTTCTTAAACTATCTGTGGTGAAAACAGGGAGCCTGTCCTATTTGCAGAATCCTTTTACATACATGTATATTTCAGGATAGTTACCATGGCTCCTCTCAAGCATTTGAACATTCCTCAACATAACAGAATAGCCCAACTGGACAGGTATCAAAATCAACACTAACAGTTTTGACTGGTCTCAACATATTTGAAGAACTAATCTAATGGTTCTGGAAATAGATTATTCAGTAGTAGGTGTTCTACCTCAAAGTCAGATGAGGCCAGATGTACAGGGTGGTATGGAAATGCTGTCACATGATGGTCACAAGCATTGTGGCTTTTGAGAAGAGTTCAGCCTCTAGGATTTTCAATCCTGGATTATTTTGCAGAATTTGTTACTGGATACCTCTTTCATTGCAGTTTGATTTAGTAGTTTAATATAAACATTTTGGGCAGAAATGTTTAAGTATTTCTAACATAGCACCATAGTATTTTATTTTCTTGGACACAGATATTGCATGCAGAGTGGAAACTGAGGGTCTGGCTTTCTGGGGTGTGTTATATGTACCATGTCTATGTTACACAAGTGACTTATACATATGCAGTCAGTCTGAATGGAGCTTGGTTGCTGTCACTTTCTGACTCTGAATCAAATTTGCCACTCATTCTACATCTGTACATGTAATCAGGGTCAAGTTTCTTGAGACTTTAATGTGGAGAATGTTTAAGACACTAGAGCGGTCAGGGGGTCAAAGGGCATACCATTGATTCTTGAGAGTTGACTTCCTTGGTCTGGAAGCCCAGGCATTCATTTGCAACTTGATGGTGGCTTTCACTATGAATATAGGCTGAACCTTGCTGCAGGATTTTGTATTGAGGTACTTTAACTGTCCTAACACTGCACCTTCCCACTGCACCTCCCAATTACCATAGAAATGTAATAATTACAGCTATTAGCAAGACTTTTTCTCTCACACTATATCACTCACCTCAGAGCATTTAATAAGCATCATAATAATAGCAGACAGTTTATGGTCACTTAAATATGGAGTGAGCTAAAAGATTCAAGCTTTAGAAGAGACATGGCTCTGCTTACCCTACTAAATGAGTACTTTATCCTTTACCTGACACAGAAAAGATTTAATTAATTAATTCATTTAACCATAGAATAGAATCATAGAATCATTTTGGTTGGAAAAGACCTTTAAGATCATCAAGTCCAACCATTCACCTAGTACTGTCAAGTCCAACTCTAAACCATGTCACTTAGAACCTCATCTATGCGTCTTCTAAACACCTCTAGGGATGGTTACTCCACCACTTCCCTGAGTAGCCTGTTCCAATGCCTGACAACCCTTTCCATGAAGAAATTTTTCCTAATATCCAATCTAAACATCCCCTGGCACAACTTGAGGCCATTTCCTCTCATCCTATTGCTTGCTATTTGGGAGAAGAGACCAACACCTTCCGTGCTACAGCCTCATTTTAGATAGTTGTAGAGAGTGATAAGATCTCCCCTCAGCCTCCTTTTCTCTATGCTAAACAGCCTCAGTTCCCTCAGCTGCTCCTCATAAGACTTGTGCTACAGATGCTTCACCAACTTTGTTGCCCTTCTTTGGACACACTCCAACACCTCAATGTCTTTGTTGTAGTGAGAGGCCCACAACTGCACACAGTATTTGAGGTGCGGCCTCACCAGTGCCGAGTACAGGGGGACAATCACTTCCCTAGTCCTGATGGCCACACTATTCTTGATACACATCAGGACGCTGTTGGCCTTTTTAGCCACCTGGTCACACTGCTGGCTCATATTCAGCTGGCTGTTGACCAACACCCCCAGGTCCTTTTCCATCAGGTGTCTTTCCAGCCACTCTTTCCCAAGCCTGCAGCATTGCATGGCTTTGTTGTGACCCAAGTGCAGGACCTGGCGCTTGGCGTTGTTGAGCCTCATAGAGTTGGCCTCAGCTCATCAATCCAGCTGGTCCAGATCCCTCTGTAGAGCCTCAAAGAGATAAAAGGGAAATCTAAAGTGCTCATACAATTTTGTGACATACATCATGGAAACATGGACACAATGTGAGACTTCAATAATATTTCTAATGCAACAAAGTATGCAAATTACCTGGGCATCATGAAAATAATGGATAAATGAATTGGCTGAATGTTTTGCAACTGACATATATTATCATGTTTGGGTACGTCTCACTGAATAAGACAAGTTTCTGCATCTACAACATTAAATGTAATCTGTTTTTCAGCTATTTATAGCTAGATGAAAAGTGCAGATTCAGGTGTAGACCAGTGTTTGGCCTTTTCCCAGACTTCTGTGAAGACAGCAGATGAAAGGGTTAAAAGTTCCTTGAGCAATTATTAAAACAATTTCATCATTAGAAGTTAATTATAATCATAGAACAACATTTATAACAAGCCACAAAATAGTTTGGATGGTGAAATAGTACACATGGAGCTTGGGTGAATTGCTACACCAAAGATACCCACACACTTTACATTTCAGCAGTAATAAACAACCTGTAATATCTTGATTCTTCATTTACTACGTTATCATAAGGTAAATGGAATCTGAGCTTTGTAAATATAGAATCTGTTTTTTCCAGTGTGGTATATTATCTGTAAACTATCAGTGCCCTAAGTATTTTGCACAGAACTATACAATGGGATACTTCCTGTGCTTTTTTTTTTTTTTTTTTCTTTCAGGTAATGCAATTCTCATAGCCTTGTAGTTGGACAGTGGTCTGATAGGACCTGTATTTCTGATGTTACCAGTTATTCAATTGTTATTTTGCATTAGTAATGCTACTCTATACAATTTCATTAAAGGTCCTGGAGAGGCATTTGAGGAGTGCAAATTCTCTTAATTTATACTGTGTTAACTTAGAGATCAGTGCTCCCTGATCAGTTGCTTGATGCTTAATTGTGGTTTCTCTGTTTTGCCTTTCACAGTAGCATGTTGTTGAGGGTTTTGATTGCGGGATGACAATAAAACCCTGGCAGATGTATTATTAATCTCCTCTCCTCCACCTCTTCCCCTTTTGCCCCTCCCTCTCCCTCCTTCCCACTAAGGACAGGTGATCGGGAGGAAAAGAAGGACAGAGAGAAGAGAGTTGGAAAAATTAAAAATGTTTTACTAATGCTACTAATAAGAAAAGAGAAAATAATACAAAATATACAAAACCAGTCTTGAAAGTCCCAGCAACTGTAGAGCTGGCACCCGAAGTCCTGGATTGGACTCTGCAGCCAACCGGAGCTGGATTCAGTCTCTCACTAGGCCTCAGTTTGCAGGGACGACTAGCAAGGTCCTCTCCTAATGTCGGCCATAAGGAAAAGGGAAAAAAAGGGATGAGATCCTCGTGATCTCCCACTTTTATATGAAGTACTCACGTGAATGGAATGTTATACACAGTTGGTCAGCTTCTTGGTCACCTGTTTCTCGTTGCCCCTCTCACGAGATGTCCATCCATGCTTATCAATAACTTCGCATTCCATTGCTATGTTTTACCAAAACATGTATCTGGTTCTCCAGGAAAATGCAGTTAATATGAAGGCTTTAGCTGACAGGCAAATTCACTAAAAGAGAAACTTGTTTTTTAACAAAACCAGGACATGTTTTCTTTATGTTGTTGGGGTGGGCAAAGGACATACTGTATATTCTTTTCTGGGATTAGTGAGTGAAAAGGCATCAGTCAGGTATCTGAGATTCACTGTGCTTCATTAGAAAATGGCAGCCCCTAAACTTAGTCCAAGAATACTCCTGTATAGTTAAACCTGAGGTTCAAATATTTTTGAGCAGGTAAGCATAACTATAAATCATAATCTGATTGGTCCAAACCAATTAATTTTCCATATTCCATTTCTTGCCCATAATGTGATGGGAAACAGAACTTTTTTTTGCATGTTTGTTATTTGCAGTTGCACTAAAATTGTTTCAATGAGCTTTTTCTCAGAACACCATCAGTAATCATACATTGACTATCTGCAGCAGAAAATGTGTTTATATTATGTGTTGTACTTCTCTTTCTCCAATTTAATAGGAAATTAGGAAGATAAATTCTGCCTCACAATCTAATTTAAGAGAGTAAGTAATGAAACTTGATACTTGAGGAGAGGAGCTGTCTTCCTGCATTAGTTTCAAGATCACTCCTTGAAGCTGTCATGATTGATTTTGTCAACAGAGAAAATCAGTTCCAGCAGGGGCATGAATTACAAATTCGTGCTCATACACTGGTATAATATTTTTGTATTACTGAAGCTTACTAACCTTTAGTGAACTTCATAACCTGAAATATCTTGAATGAAGTCTTATATAAAATTTAACTAGTTTTACATATCTAAAGTTTACTTTAAAAATGTGAGTACATGTTCTTTTTCCTAAACCTCCTTGTTCTTTCATCAAATGTGCTTGCTTTAAATTAATTGTTTTTTCCACTGCATAAACTAGGTGAATTTGAATAATTACAGGAAGAATCTAAAGCATTTGGTTGTTATTAGTGTGGAGATAGCTGTCATACATGCAAAAAAATAGTCTTACATATGTTCAAGTGATTTTTTTTGTTTGTTTGTTTATTTGGTTTAGTTTGGTTTTGTTTTGGAAATATACAGCACCAAACTACATCCTGTAGTACAGCAGATCTTCTCCCTTTTTGTTTTTATTGTGCAGTACCATTTCAAGTTAATAAAACAAATGAGGGACAATACTCTTACTCTCTCTTCCCCACACTTTATTATTTTTATTTAAATATAAAAATATACATAGTTGCTCAGTGATTTTTGTTTCCCTTTTCTTGTTTAAATCCCTCACCCTGTTTTCCTTTTGCTCAGGAATCTGTTATGCTGAGGGTGGCAGAAAATAGAGCTTATGTTCAACAGCCTGTGATACCCTATCTAGAATGTCTGCAGTTTGCTCCCACCACAGTGGGTATCACAGTATGCCAATCATGCAGGAATCATTGATTCCTTCAAGGATTTTTTTGTTTGTTTGTTTCACTGCTATTCATGTCCCAAATGGCTGCTGACTCACTTTGGAAGAGTGATATTTCCTGGTTTTGGTATCTGAGCAGCAAGGTGTTTTGAGTACTGTGATAATGTTTATGCATTATTTTTTCCCCTGACCAACTCTTCTAGGAAATTCTGTCAAAAGAGAATTTCATTTGTACCCTAAATGTTTTTTAAGTGGTCATCCAATACTGCATTTGTTCAGTCTCACACTGAATGCTCACTGCGGGTGGTCTATTATGTCTTGTCAGTTTTAATTATAAATTTCAAATTTTAAACAACAGAAACTTGATTTTATCATGGTAGTTAAGTTTTGCTGACCTTCAATTATATTTAAAATGTTAAGTTCTTATTTCCCTTTCTGGAAAAATCTAATTTGTGAAGAAGCAGGCTGGAGATGAAGTACCATGAAATATAATGTTAGCTGTTAGCTGAAATGTTGTCTCTTGAATGACTTCCTGGTTTTAAACCAGTTGACTTTATTTAAGGACAAGAAATATAATCTGACCATTTTGTATTTTATTGGAAAGATATTATTTTTTGCTTTTTAAAAATGGCTAATATTTAACAGATTAAGATTGAAGTGCTGGTTAAACATTTACGTAAATAAGTTATAGAATTCCAATAGATTCCAATATCACCTGACTTTATAGAGATTAAAATTATCAGAAAGACACATTAAGAAAGGCTCTCCTTTGTACTAAAATACAGTTTCCAAACAATAAAAATAAAACCTTTTTCGCAACAAAAAATATTGAAGATGAAACTGCAGCATCAATATAATCTCATATTTAAAGTATTTAAAACATAATAATATTATATTACTTTTGTTTCTTACTACAGACACCACAAAGGCTATTTATTTAGTGGAATAAAGTGTTTGATGTATTCTTTTCTATTTATCTGCTCTAATAGAATGAATTTCAATATGGTTAGGTTGGTGAGCTATCCAGAGTTCACTAATTTTAGAGTAAAGCAAAGCATAAAACAAATCTTATGTACCTTTAACTGAACAGACTTCACATTATGCTTAAATTTGTTTTACTGCAATTGCTCAAGTTAATGCGGGGGTCTAATAACACTTCATAAAAATGTGCTGGATATTATGTATTATTTTGAGCCTTCAGTTACCATGATGGATATGAAAGGCATGCCAAAGCATCATACGAGCACAGCTTTTTGGTTAGCTCTCATATATAATATACATGTGAGTAGTAATCTCTGATAAATGTATGAGCATGTTTTTGGATCTCCTATCCCTCAGTCCTTACTTAGCCATTATTAGTTGCATTTTCTGAATGTGTGTTAGTTTGTGTTACTGTTAAGAGAAATGAGGTTCAATAAGAGGTGTGTGTCTCTTTTTAGTCCTGAGATTTGCGGTGCGTCTTTGGAAGCTTTAGCAAAAAGCGCTCCTAGCCACTCGAGAAAAAGCAAAACGGCAAAAGCTGCTGCTGCAGCCACTGCCCCTCCAATCGCAGCTGCACAGGTTGAAGCTACAGCTCCTCCACAGAGTTCCTCTGCCAAGGTCGCTGCAGATAATGTTACTTCTCCAGCCTCAAAGGCTAACAAGGCAGACCCCCTTCTTCACACACTGGGCACTGTTGCTGCTGTAACCACAGCAATCACTGTGACAGTCATTCAGACTCTGGAAATCAATCAAATGATGGTGAACCCATATCAGCATCAGTTGCTGGTTGTAAGAAAGTCACTAGAAAGACTACCTGTGCAGCAGGTGATGGCACAGGGCCAACATCAACCCAAGGGGCATCATCAGCACAGGGAGGAGATGAAGTGACCACCACTCGGTTCTTTTCTCCAGGTGAGCTGAGAGATCTGCGAAAGGACTTCAGTCGTCGTGAAGGTGAGAATATTATAACCTGGCTCCTCCGATGCTGGGACAATGGGGCAGAAACAATTGAATTGGAAGGTGGTGAAGCCAGGCAGCTGGGATCTCTGTCAAAAGATTCCACCATTGATAGAGCAATTTAAAGAGAGCCTAACACGACTGTCCTCTGGACCCGACTCCTGGCAGCTATGAAAGTAAGATTTCCCTTCAAGGAAGATTGTATATGCACATAAGGGAAATGGAATACTATGGAGAGAGGTATTCAGTTCCTGAGAGAATTAGCTGTGCGAGAGATCATCTATTTTGAACCAAACAGCCAAGAGGGGACAGACCCAGATAGAATCAATTGTACACGACCTCTGTGGTGCAGATTTGTACAAAGTGCACCTCCTGCATATGTTAAGTCATTGGCAGGAATGGTCTGGTCAGCTGGAGGTGTTAAAAATATTACTGGAGCGATTGAGCAGCTCCAGGACTTTGAGGACAGCCTTGCTGGTTCTCTATGGGCTTGTGTCTCTGCTGTAGAGAGACTGTGTGAAAAATCTGATGACCGGTTTGAAAAGATGTTGCAAGAAATCAAAGAACTAAGAGAAGACACATACCATTCACGACCTGTACGAACCTATGTTTCAGCTATTAGGAGAAGGCGTTTCCAATCTCGAGAGAGAGGACAGAGGCAGCCCATAAAAAGAGGTTCACTGTGGTTCTTCCTACATGAGCAGGGAGAAAACATGAATAAGTGGCATGGGAGACCTACCTCAGAACTTCAAGAACGAGTACGTGAGATAAAAGGAAAAACTCCTAGGAAGGTGGCTGCTCCAGTTTGCAAAAGGAGCAGAAGAGATTCTAATGCTCTTGAAGGAACCTCTAATTCACACCCAGAGACTGTGCAAAACAGAAATTAGAGGTGCCCTGCCTCCAACCAGGTGGAGGAAAGGGATAACAGAGTTTATTGGACTGTACAAATACGATGGCCTGGTACAACACACCCCCAGGAGTACAAAGCTTTAGTGGACACTGGTGCTCAGTGCACAATAATTCCTTCTAATTATAAAGGAATGCAATCCATCAATAGAGTTGGAGTGACTGGGGAATCCCAGGAACTGACTGTTGTAGAGGCTGAAATGAGCCTAACTGGAAAAAACTGGCAAAAGCATCCCATTGTGACTGGTCCAGATGCTCCATGCATCCTTGGCATAGACTACCTCAGGAGAGGGTATTTTAAGGACCCAAAAGGGTATAGGTGGGCATTTGGTATAGCAGCTGTGGACACTGAGAAAACTGAACAGCTGTCTGATTTGCCTGGTCTTTCAGATGACCCTTCTGTTGTAGGACTGCTGATGGTTGACCATCAGCAGGTGCCAAATGCTACCACAACGGTGCATTGCCAGCAATATGGCACCAATCGAGACTCTTTGATTCCTATCCAGAAGTTGACGCATCAATTGGAAAGCCAGAGTGTGATCAGTAAGACTCGCTCACCATTTAACAGCCCAATCTGGCCAGTGCGTAAGTCTACTGACAAGTGGAGACTAACTGTAGACTATCGTGGCCTGAATGAAGTTACGCCACCACTGAGTGCTGCTGTGCCTGACATGCTAGAACTGCAATTTGAACTGGAGTCAAAGGGAGATAAGTGGTATGCTACAAATGACATTGCTAATGCATTTTTCTCTATTTCTGTAGCAGCAGAGTGCAGGCCGCAGTTTGCTTTCACAGTATCACAGTATGTTTGGGATTGGAAGGGACCTCAAGAGATCATCTAGTCCAATCACCCTGCTAGAGCAGGAACGCCTAGGTGAGGTCACACAGGAACATGTCCAGGCGGGTTTTGAATGTCTCCAGAGTAGGAGACTCCACAACCCCCCTGGGCAGCCTGTTCCAGTGCTCTGTCACCCACACTGAGAAGAAGTTTCTTCTCAAATTTAAGTGGAACCTCTTGTGTTCCAACTTGATCTCATTACTCCTTGTCCTATCATCGTTTGCCACCGAGAAGAGCCTGGCTCCATTCTCGTGGCACTCACCCTTTATATATTTATAAACATTAATAAGGTCCTCCCTTAGTCTCCTCTTCTCCAGAGACCCAGCTCCCTCAGGCTTTCTTCATAAGGGAGATGCTCCACTCCCTTAATCATCTTTGTTGCCCTACGCTGGACCCTCTCCAGCAGTTCCCTGTCCTTCTGGAACTGAGGGGCCCAGAACTGGACACAGTATTCCAGATGTGGTCTCACCAGGGCAGAGTAGAGGGGAAGGAGGACCTCTCTCGATCTACTAACCACGCCCCTTGTAATACACCCCAGGATGCCATTGGCCTTCCTGGCCACAAGGGCACAGTGCTGGCTCATGGTCATCCTATTGTCCACCAGGACCCCCAGGTCCCTTTCCCCTACACTGCTCTCTAATATGTAATTTCCCAACCTATACTGGAACCTGGGGTTGTTCCTGCCCAGATGCAGGACTCTACACTTTCCCTTGTTAAATTTCATCAGGTTATTCCCCGCCCAACTCTCCAGCCTGTCCAGGTCCCGCTGGATGGCAGCACAGCCTTCTGGCATGTCAGCCACTCCTCCCAGCTTAGTGTCATCAGCAAACTTGCTGATAGTACACTCTATTCCCTCGTCCAAATCGTTAATGAATATATTGAATAATACTGGCCCCAGTACTGACCCCTGAGGCACTCCACTAGATACTGGTCTCCAACTAGACTCCGCACCATTGACTACCACTCTCTGACTTCTCTCCTTAAGCCAGTTTGCAACCCACCTCACTACTCTATTGTCTGGACCACACCTCCTCAACTTAGCTGTGAGGATGCTGTGGGAGACTGTGTCAAAGGCTTTACTGAAGTCAAGGTAGACCACATCCACCGCTCTGCCATCATCCATCCACCTTGTTACATTCTCATAAAAGGCTATGAGGTTGGTCAAGCATGACTTCCCCTTGGTAAAGCCATGCTGACTGCCCCTAATAACCCTCTTAGCCTTGATGTGCCTTGAGATGGCACCAAGGATAAGCTGTTCCATTACTTTCCCAGGGACAGAGGTGAGGCTGACCAGTCTATAATTACCCGGGTCTTCTCTCCTGCCCTTTTTGAAGACTGGAGTGACATTTGCTTTCCTCCAGTCCTTGGGCACCTCTCCCGTTTCCCAAGACTTGGCAAAGATGATGGAGAGCGGTCTAGCAATGACTTCAGCCAGCTCCCTCAGCACCCGCGGATGCATCCCATCTGGACCCATGGATTTATGGATGTCCAGACTATTTAATTGCTCCCTAACCCAGTCCTCATTGACTAAAGCAAACTCCTCCATTGACCTGGCTTCATCCGGGGTCTCAGGGGTACAGGACTCCCCAGGACAGCCTCCAAAAGAGCAGACAGCGACAAAGAAGGTATTCAGTAATTCTGCCTTCTCTGTATCTTCTGCCACCAGGGCATCCACCACTCATCAGTGGGCCTACATTGCCTCTGGTATTAGTTTTATCTGCTATGTATTTGAAAAAGTTCTTTTTGCTGTCTTTGACCCCCTCTCGCCAGCTGTAATTCTAAGGAGGCCTTGGCTATCCTAGCTGCCTTCCTACATCCTCTAACAGCAGCCTTATATTCCTCCCAAGTGGCCAGCCCCTGCTTCCATGACCTGTAAACTCTCCTCTTCTGCTTGAGCATACCCAACTGATCCCTATTCAACCACACAGGCCTCCTGGCTCCCTTCATTGACTTCCTACGTGTGGGGATGCTCTGATCCTGAGCGTGGAAGAAGCAATCTCTGAATGCAATCCAGCTATCTTGGGCCCCTTTTCCTTCAAGCAGTCTTGCCCATGGGATTTCCCCCAGCAATTGCTTGAAAAGGCCAAAGTTAGCCCTGCTAAAGTCCAGGGTTACAATTCTACTTGCTATTCTGTTCCTGCCACACAAGATGCTGAACTCCACCATCTCGTGGTCACTGCAACCCAGGCAGCCCTCAACCTTTACTGCTTCGACCAGACCCTCCTTGTTAGTGAGGATGAGATCCAGCACTGCACCTCTCCTAGTCGGCTCCTCCACCATCTGCATGAGGAAGTTATCATCAATGCACTGGAGGAACCTCCTGGACTGTGGCTGGCTGGCTGGCTGAATGGTCCTTCCAGCAAACATCAGGGAAGTTAAAATCACCCACAACAACCAGGGCCTGTGACTGTCAGGCCACTCTCAGCTGCCCATAGAAGGCCTCATCAACTTCCTCAGCCTGATTTGGTGGCGTGTAATAGACACCTACAACAGTATCAGCCCTGCCAGCCTGCCCCTGAATTCTGACCCATACACTCTCAACTCGCTCGTCATCCACTCCTGGGCAGAATTTAGTACATTGTAGTTGCTCTCTCACATAGAGAGCAACTCCACCACCACGCCTGACTGGCCTGTCTTTCCTGAAAAGGGCATAGCCATCCATGACCACATTCCAGTCATGTGAACTGTCCCACCATGTTTCTCTAATTGCCACCAGACCATAATCTCCCCACCGAACATAGGATTCTAACTCCTCCTGCTTATTCCCCATGCTGCGCGCATTGGTGTACAGGCATTTCAGGGAGAGAGCAGAGCACACCAATTTCTCCCTAGGGGCATAGGAGGCCACCCGGTCCTCATCAGTTTTAGAATGCTGCCCCACTGGGACAAGCCCAGCTACAACCCCATCCCCCTTCGAGCCTAGTTTAAAGCTCTCCAAATTAGCCTAGCTAGTTCCTGCCCTCAGCTGGAGAGGCATCCAGTACATGTGTAATTGCTCGCCCCAGGGGTGGAAACACAGTCCTACCATCTGCCATGGACTGATCCAGACCACGCTGGAGCGAGATAAAGCTCCAGAACACTTGCAATATATTGATGACATCATCGTATGGGGCGACACAGCAAAAGAAGTCTTCGAGAAAGGTGAGAGAATAATTCAGATTCTTCTGGATGCTGGTTTTGCCATAAAACGAAGCAAGGTCTAGGGACCTGCACGAGAGATCCAGTTTTTAGGAATAAAGTGGCAAGATGGGCATCGTCAGGTCCCAATGGATGTGATCAGCAAAACTGCAGCAATGTCTACATCTTCTAATAAAAAGGAGACACAGACTTTCTTGGGCGTTGTAGGTTTTTGGAGAGTGCTATTTCCTGACTACAGCCAGATTGTGAGCCCTCTCTATCGAGTGACTCGTAAAAAGAACCAATTTGAGTGGGGCCCAGACCAACAACAAGCCTTTGAAAAAATTAAGTGTGAGATAACTCATGCGGTGGCCCTTGGACCAGTTCGGACTGGACTAGATGTTAAAAATGTCCTCTACACCGCAGCCAGAGATAATGGACTTATTTGGAAGTAACCTTAGCTTTTGGAGTAAAGAATAAAAAGGATCTGAGGCCGACTATACTCCAACTGAAAAAGAGATACTAGCAGCATATGAAGGGGTTTGAGCTGCTTCAGAAGTGATCGGTACTGAAGCACAGCTCCTCCTAGGACCTTGACTGCCGGAGCTGAGCTGGATGTTCAAAGGGACAGTTCTCTCTACACATCATGCAACTGATGTTACGTGGAGTAAATGGATTGCATTGATCACGCAATGAGCTCGAACTGGAAATCCCAATCGCCCAAGGATGTTAGAAGTGATTACAGACTGGCCAGAAAGTAAAGACTTTGGGATGTCTCCAGATGAGGAGGAAGTAACATGTGCTGAAAAAAGCACCACCATATAATACACTTTCAGAGACTGATAAGCAGTATGCACTGTTCACAGATGGATCCTGACATCTTGTAGGAAGACATCGAAGGTGGAAAGCTGCTGTGTGGAGTCCCACACGACAAGTTACAGAAGCCACTGAAGGACAAGGTGAATCTAGTCAATTTGCAGAAGTGAAAGCCATCCAGCTGGCTTTGGACATGGTCAGTCTTGCATCTGGGCAGGAACAACCCCAGGTTCCAGTCTAAGTTGGGGAATGACCTATTAGAGAGCAGTGTAGGGAAAGCGACCTGGGGATCCTGGTGGACAGCAGGATGACCATGAGCCAGCACTGTGCCCTTGTGGCATCCTGGGGTGTATTAGAAGGGGGATGGTTAGCAGGTCGAGAGAGGTTCTCCTTCCCCTCTACTCTGCCCTGGTGAGACCACATCCGGAATATTGTGTCCAGTTCTGGGCCTCTCAGTTCAAGAAGGACAGGGAACTGCTGGAAGGAGTCCAGCGTAGGGCAACAAAGATGATTAAGGGAGTGGAGCATCTCCCTTATGAGGAAAGGCTGAGGGAGCTGGGTCTCTAGCTTGGAGGAGACTGAGGGGAGACCTCATTATGGTTTACAGATATATAAAGGGTGAGTGTCACGAGGATGGAACCAGGCTCTTCTTGGTGACAACCAATGATAGGACAAGGGGTAATGGGATTAAGCTGGAACACAAGAGGTTCCACTTAAATTTGAGAAGAAACTTCTTCTCAGTGAGGTTGACAGAGCACTGGAACAGGCTGTCCAGGGGGGTTGTGGAGTCTCCTACTCTGGAGACATTCAAGACCTGCCTGGACGCCTTCTTGTATAACCTCATCTAGGTGTTCCTGCTCCGGCAAGGGGATCGGACTAGATGATATTTTGAGGTTCCTTCAAATTCCTAACGTTCTATGATTCTGTGAGAGAAGTGGCCAATACTTTATAGAGTCATGGATGATAGCAAATGCCTTGTGGAGGTGGCTACAGCAATGGAAGAAAAGCATCTGGCAGCGCAGAGGTAAACCCATTTGGACTGCCACACTGTGGCAAGACATTGCTGCTTGGCTAGAGAGCCTGCCTGTGAAAGTTCGTCATGTAGATCCTCATGTGCCTAAAAGTCGAGCCACTGAGGAACATCTAAACAACCAACAAGCACATCAAGCTGCTAAGATTCAAGGTGCTGAGGTGGACTTGGACTGGCAACATAGAGGTGAACTTTTCCTAGCTCGATGGGCCCATGATGCTTCAGGGCATCAAGGTAGAGATGCAACATATAAATGGGTTCGCGATAGAGGAGTGGACTTAACTATGGACACAATTTCACAGGTTATTCATGAATGTGAAACTTGCGCTTTAATCAAAAAACCGAAACGGTTTAAGTCTGTATGGTAAGGGGGGCGATGGTTAAAGTATGGAGAAGCTTGGCAGATGACTGATTATATTACATTTCCACAAACACGTCGAGGTACGCATTATGTACTTAAAATGGTGGAAGCGACCACTGGATGGTTGGAAACATATGCCGTACCACATGCTACAGCCCGAAATACTATCTCGGGCCTTGAAAAGCAAGTCCTTCATTGACACAGTACACCAGAAAGAATTGAATCAGACAATGGTAGTCATTTCAAAAACAGTATTGTAGACAATTGGGCCAAAGAACATGGTATTGAGTGGATATATCATATTCCATATCATGCACCAGCCTCTGGGAAAACTGAAAGGTACAATGGTTTGCTAAAAACTACACTAAAGGCACTTGGTGGTGGAACCTTTAAAAACTGGGATTCACATTTAGTAAAAGCCACTTGGTTGGTCAACACTAGGGCATCAACCAATCGAGCCAGACCTGCCCAATCAGAAATTCTACGTACTGTGGAAGGAGATAAAGTCCCTGTAGTACACATGAAAAACATGTTAGGAAAGGCAGTCTGGGTTACTCCTGCCTCAGGCAAAGGCAAGCCCATTCGTGGGATTGTTTTTGCCCAGGGACCTGGCAGCACCTGGTGGGTGATGCTTAAGGATGGAGAAGTTCGGTATGTACCTCAAAGGGATTTGATTTTAGGTGAAAATATGCAATACTGAACTGAAGGATGTGAAATGCCGTACTAACAGTCTTTAATAAGTGTCTTTCAGATCAAGACAGTGATGATGAAACAAGAGCTAGCTTCTTCGAGTGGCGCCTGACAACTTCTTGGAAGTTGATGTCTTTAACCCACAAACAGTGGTCATGAGATGCACTAGATGTACCATTTTTTCGTGCCCTGGGAGACTCTTGTGACAAAATGAACTTAATGAACTTTTGAAAGGATGGTCCACTGAATAAGATGAATTACTCCTGTGTATATATGTTCATATGTGTATATATATATATAGTAGCAGTGATTAATTAGATTGTATTGATAGATTGTGTTGATAATGTTTAAGTGTTCCGTGAATGGCATATTATAAGGGGTGAAATGTCCTGGTTTTGTTAAAAAACATGTTTCTCTTTTAGTGAATTTGCCTGTCAGCTAAAGCCTTCATATTAGGTGCATTTTCCTGGAGAACCAGATACATTTTATGGTAAATATAGCAATGGAATGCGAAGTTATTGATAAGCGTGGATGGACAACTCGTGAGAGGGGCAACGAGAAACAGGTGACCAAGAAACTGACCAACGGTGTATAACATTCCATTCACGTGAATACTTCATATAGAAGTGGGAGATCACAAGGATCTTGCCCCTTCTTCTCCTTTTCCCTTTTTCCCTTCTGCTTATGGCTGACATTAGGAGAGGACCTTGCTAGTTGTCCCTGCGAACTGAGGCCTATTGATAGACTGAATCCAGCTCCGGTTGGCTGCAGAGTCTAATCCAGGACTTTGGTTGCTGGCTCTGCAGTTGCTGAGACTTTCAAGATTGATTTTGTATATTTTGTATTATTTTCTCTTTTCTTATTAGTAGCATTAGTAAAACAATTTTAATTTTTCCAGCTCTCTTTTCTCTGTCCTTCTTTTCCTCCCGATCACCTGTCCTTAGTGGGAAGGGGGGAGAGGGAGGGACAAAAAGGGGGAAGGAGTGGGGAGAGGAGGTTAACAATACATCTGCCAGGGTTTTATTGTCACCCCGCAATCAAAACCCTCGACAACATGCTACTGTGAAAGGCAAAACAGAGAAACCACAATTAAGCCTCAAGCAACTGATCAGGGAGCACTGATCTCTAAGTTATCACAAACTAAATTCCTTAATCCTATCCATTCTTCCACAAAGCTTCTCAAGAAATGTCCTTATTCTTGCATGTGCTCCAAGTGCTTCCAATAAATGCTAGCATATCTAAATGTTTATTGGATCATTAGACTTGAATTAAGGTCTTTGATATGTGTTAGTATTCTATAAATAGCTTTCCCCATGAAGATCATTCAACAGATTGTCTCAGATCCCTTAAATACTGTTGCAGAGATTAGAAAAAAAAATTGTGCACACTGGAAATAGCTTCCATCCCATTTGATCCAGCTTGTATCTTTATTATAAATATGATACTGAACTAAATAAAAGTATTTCACGTGCCAGCAATGAGTACAAAACCTTCAAAGGCTTCCCATGCTCTCTTTACAAACAAGCAGCTGTCTGCACTATTTTCTTGCATTTACTCTTGAAGAGAATTACCAAATATTGTTGATGTAAGAGCCTTTGGTTCAACTGCATGAATAAAATAGTTCCTTCATCTATGGCATTACTACCATTGGAAGAAAGTGAGCTGAAGTGTTTTTCCTTCTTGTTTTCCATCCTGTCCTTGTGGCTCCCCTTCCATTCAGGGCCACGAACATTTGCGTTCCATTGTGCTTCCAGTTTAAGGATGCATGTATCTTATATCCATTTTATACTATTCTTTCCTTCAATTTGCAATCACTGTTAAACTCTTTCTGTTAAAAGAAGAAAACAAATGCACACATTCAGAATAAACGTAATCTTTCAGAGTTGCAGCATACTGAAGGTAAATAATTTCAAAAAATGTTTTGGAAGATTTGAGTGATCTGTATGTGGTGCCCTTTTAGGATTCTACAGTGTACGTAAAAAAAAAAAAAAAAGTTTCACTGTGTCCATAGCATTTAAAGCAACATCAGACTGCAAAACGTGAAACCAACAAAAGACATGACTAATTATTCAGTGTCTAATTATAGCAGTAAAATGATATAAATCACTCACAACCAAAATGAAACTTCCCGGTGTTAGATTATGGCAATGATATTAAATCATATTCTCAGTCATAAACCTAAAGTATGAGGTAGCAATTTCAGAATCATTCATCATATTTAAGTTCTAATAAATATAACCCTTAAATATCTTGAACCAAATTATTGATACCATATGTTAAACAAATATGCATGGCATAGGCCTACTTCTTATTTAAAGTAAGATCCTTTACACCACACTGGCTGTGAAAAAAGGGCTTTTTTTGGATGGGTGCAAATCCCTGTTATGCTGCTAAAATGGATGTGAAGACTGTTTACTGACTAAAAAAGAATCATATATGATTCTGTATCTTATTGCCTAAGTAAACTTCAAAGCATTTTTGTGTATGGTACCAGGGATGAAGGTTTTCTATTTTAAAAGGATAAACTGTTGTCAGTTAGAAAGAATAAAAATTAAAACCCTGTAGAAGCATGTAGGGGAAGACTATTTTTCTTTTTCTATAATGTTAAATATTCTTTTATGCAGATCTTCTTCTTTATAATGAAGCCAAGAATGTTTTGTTTTCACAAACAAGTAATTCCTACATATAAAAAACCCAGTTTGATCAAGTTACTTGTGTTCCATTTAAAAAGCTTTTGAAAGTAGGGCATACTTAAATAACAAACAGAAATTAGCATTTTGTTTCTGCTTTTTGGAAAACAAGATGTTATTTCACAGCTCAGGCAGAAGCATATCAGAAACTCAGAGTATGATATACTAACTACATGTGATATTTTAATGTGTCTGTGAACAAGATGAGAAATATTTCTGAATAATAAAAGAATTTTAATGGTAAACAAGAACTTCAGGGATGTTTTATATTTTATTATGATCAAAATCCTCATATATTCAACTAATAAAGATATAAAGTGTCCACTTAATAAAATGGACATGAGTATTTTTAAAAATATATTTTCCATTCCTGTGAATTGAACTTAGAATTTTTAACCTAGTTAATATTCAGTACTTTGATACAGTAAGAATTTTCAGGTCTATAATTAATGTTTTACTTAGTTGCTGCTAAGACTACAGAACATATGCTTCTGTTTTCTGAACAGAATTGTGCATATTCAAACTCAGTTTGGCTCCTAAAATGCACTTCAGTTCTGGAAAAAGTAGTTAGTTGAACAATGACTGTTGGGGAAGACACTATCAAGTGAAGACTCTCTGCAAAATGACCCATGATACTGTCTCTATTCCCAAAGCTACATACACAGAATCACAGAATGTAAGGGATTGGAAGGGACCTCGAAAGATCATCTGGTCCAATCCCCCTGCCAGAGCATCTAGATGAGGTTACACAGGAAGGCATCCAGGCAGGTTTTGAATGTCTCCAGAGAAGGAGACCCCACAACCTCCCTGGGCAGCCTGTTCCAGTGCTCTGTCACCCTCACTGAGAAGAAGATTCTTCTCAAATTTAAATAGAACCTCCTGTGTTCCAGTTTATATCCATTGCCCCTTGTCTTATCATTGGTTGTCACCGAGAAGAGCCTGGCTCCATCCTCATGACACTCACCCTTTACATATTTATAAACATTAATGAGGTCACCTCTCAGTCTCCTCTTCTCCAAGCTAAAGAGACCCTTTCCTCATAAGGGAGATACTTGACTCCCTTAATCATCTTTGTAGCTCTGTGCTGGACTGTCTCCAGCAGTTCCCTGCCCTCCTTGAATGGAGGGGCCCAGAACTGGACAAAATATTTCAGGTGTGGTCTCACCAGGGTGTTGGAGCGATAAAGGACTCAGCAAACAATTTGATTCAATGTGAATCACGCTAAGCCATTTATTACAGAAACAAGCCTCCTTATATATGCACCTATATTCTAATCACGCGTTCACGTTCCAAGCATGAATTCGCTAAATGAGTATCATGGGCTGTCCATGTGCTGGAGTCTCACTGATGATATGTCCAATGATTCACGCCACGCCAGGACCCCACTGACTGAGGAACGCCCCTCTTTCTTACAGCAGATTCTGTTCTCAGCTTCTCGAAGCGGCCTTGAGATTCCTTTGAGCCTGACTAATTCAGCAACAAATCTTTATCTATCAAAGCCCCTTCACACTTCCCACTTCACACTACATATAATGCAGTTAAACCTTACTTAATAAGATCAAACAACTGCCTGTCTATTCTTAAAACCTTAATTCTATTATGACAACCTTATTAACACACTATTTTAATAGATTCAAAATAACCAGACAAGTTAATACCATATATTCTCTTAAATTCCTAAAAAATCTATAACTGCGCAGTTTATAGGGTAACATACTTAATACCATCAGTATATACTAATAATTGAATTAATATCTTAAAAGTTATCTTAACCTATTTAAAAGATCAATAGCTTAACCTTAATATCCCTTCTAAAACTTTATCATTTGCTAAACCTAGATTACTATAGTAGGGATATCTCATAATTTTACCTTATCTATGTATTAACTATCTAATCATAATATCACCCTTTTGGATCTCTTGCTGATTGTTCAAATTGCCATTCTCCACAGAAGGTACACCACCTGCTTGCTAATAGGCTTCTAGACCACCAGGTCTGCGAGCATCTATAACACTGAATTGAGATCCATGGTTTACATCTGAAACAGTCCTCACAACTTATCTCCCTCCTGTCCATCTGCATCCGTTGAATCTTTGTTGAATCCACTTCAATCCTTGGCCTGTAATGACACAAACATAACCTTTTCCCCAGGTTATCAATTGATGTGGCCTT
This sequence comes from Nesoenas mayeri, assembly GCF_963082525.1. Taxonomy (NCBI): domain Eukaryota; kingdom Metazoa; phylum Chordata; class Aves; order Columbiformes; family Columbidae; genus Nesoenas; species Nesoenas mayeri. The sequence goes on along the minus strand of NC_137553.1, from coordinate 10,450,673 downwards.
TTTAATGGACTAGTGATTTGACCATAACTAATGTAGGTTCTTTCTGATTTAGCATGGTTTTGGGTCACACTTGCAAAGTATTTCATCACATACAATGCTTTTGACAATTGGTTTTGTGGTGTTTCCCCTACTTCCCCCCCTTTTTTTAAAAACAAACAAACAAACAAACAAAGTTTAGAACCAGATATGTATTTTGGATCTTGACTATATACTCAAAATCACAAATCAAATTTAGAGGTTCCTCCTTAAAAAGCTCTAAGTAATGTAAAGCTGTGCCAAGTTCTGCTAATTGGGTTGAACCTTCAATAATTTTTATAGAATGACGCCAATTGTTATCTTCACACCAAACCACTACAGCTTTATGAGACTGCCCAGAACCATCAACAAAAACTGTGCAAGTATGTAGGATCAGACCAAACACAAGTATGGCCTATGACCTGATGTTAAAGACTTGCAGGTTCTGCAGCAATTTACATTTATGCATGCCAAAAGCTGTGCTGTTAAGAAAACCAGCTAGTGCAATTTATAGAGACATCGATTACAAATTAAAAAAAATCAGAATTTAATTTCAGAAATGGTACATATATGATAAAAAGATCATGGCCTATAAAGACTTAAATTTATTCCCTGCATTTTCTTGATCTGAGTGACAATTGGTATATAACAGTTGGTATATCAGTTTGCTAGCAATCTCATCATACTGTCCCACAATAGCCACAGGTTGTTTCTATGTTGTAGCTATAAATAGACAAATCTGCAAGTCCAATCGAATGCAGTCAGCCTGTAAGGTTGTCATAAATTTATTCCTCAAAATTTCTAACTCCATTTTGGCTGTCATATTTATTGGATATTGTTTTCCCTTACCAGATCGAAGTCCTGTTTCAGATCTATCAGTGTAGTATTTGCTTTATCGAAACATTGGCTGTTAATACTAGTGGAAATACAGCATTTGAAATTTCCTTGGAGATTTCTCACTTGCACAAGCAGATCTGCGCCATCCAAGCAGCTTCCTGTAGGCCATGCAACTAAACAGAATTCTCAGAAAACGTTATTTGACTTACAGTTTACTTATTAAATCCTAACCTAAGAGAGGTATAGGACTTTCTGGCAACTATAAGAATTCATATATTAAACTTTGTTCCAAATTTGGCATTCCATTCGTCTCAAAAAATGGCCTTTCTTTCGTTCTCTCCCATGACCTCAAAAACTAGCATGGTGAATTTACTAAGAAGTCTCTTACAACTAATTACCACAGAAAAAGTCTATCAACAAATTTTTGGTTTAATTTTCCAGTTTCATTAGAACTATGGGTCTGCTAAGGATGCCTTTAAACTTCACCCTCGGACTGCTCCAGTCAGTATTACATCACTGCAGTCGCGGGGAGAGAGAACTCCCCTTTCACTGCTTTAAAAGCGGGCAGCCAGGTTTTTCACGCAGCTGGGATAATGGCTGGTACGAAGTAGGAGGCTCTGGGAAACTTCTCAGTTACAATGAGCTGCACACAGGCCTGGGATATTTTGCTCTTTTGTTTTCCTATTTCATTTCAACCATAATACACTTTATATGCAATTTCAAGTAGCTCAGCAATAGTTACATTCCTTAGCTCCATTTACCTGTTACAATTTAGAGATGTCAAAAAACAGTATAAACCAGTATAATAAACATAAATCCATTATTCTGTTTTCCTAGATCCAAATCAGTTAATATTCTAGCAACTTTTAAATACAACCTCTTCCAAATTCACATCTATCATAGCATTTTAACAATTTAAATGCTTTTCTAACAATATAAGCAATTACTCTAATGTGTAAGGATGCATCCTAAGGGGGAGCAAGGTGGAATTTTAGCAGTGGAACCGGTTCCCATTTTGTAATCATCTCTCCAAACAAGATTCTTTTGGTACCAAATATGAATATGCAAACTAAAATACTGAGCTCAGATGTGAAAACTAAATACCCAGTTCAAATATGCAGATGGATCACAGTCACACTAATTTAAGAAAATATCTCAATTTTTGCATTGCACCTATGGGCCGCTTACTGCTCAGCCAGGTGGAGGTACCTCTGGGTCTCCCTGACAAAATATGTCAGTGTGCGCTGGACCCCATCGGCACCTGCCCCCCCGACGCTGCAGCGAGCTGGACTGGGCAAGGCTTTTTTTTTTTTCTTTTCTGTTTTCTCTTGTTTTGTTTTGTTTTGTTTTAGTGTCTCATCTGGTGCGCTACAACTGTTATTCCAAAACCAGGATTCTTTGCATGGTGTGCATATGGAAAAGCCAAATCCACCACACTGAGATGAGACACAGCCTCTCACAGAGTTGTGCAAGTCTGAATGCTGGAATAAAGGTAGCATGCTGGAGAGAAAAATAACAGCTACTACACGCAAAATTTTACCATCACATGCACGCAGTAAAGAACTAAATTACTCATGATCTTCTGTATTATCACAAAATGCACATTTTGAGTCAACGGATTCTCATGATTTAACAGACTGTGAACTTATCGTACCATATAGCACAGACCTACCAAAATTGCAACATACTTAAACAGATACCCACAAAGAAAATAGGTTAATAAGGAAAGCATCTTGCAGACTTTAACAAGTTTTCTGTGACCTGTGTGTTATCAGTTAATTCTCTCAGCTTGTTGAAGTTCAAAGCACCCCGCCTGTAAAACTGTCTGAAATGATTTAATGATTTCTTGTAGAGATTTATTTTGTCCTGCTTTTCTGGCTCTAAAAAAAACATTAATCGCAACAAGATTCTATTCTCCAGACACTTTTCCCAATCGTTTAACTTATACAGTAGCCAACACTGATTTCAGTATTTAACAAGATCTTCCTTCCTTATAATTCCGAGTGCTTTCCTAAGTTTTAAAACACCTCCTGTCGAGGGTTTAGATTGCGGGGTGACAATAAAACCCTGGCCGATGTATTGTTAACCTCCTCTCCCAACCCCCCCAACTTCTACCTTTTGCCCCTCCCTCTCCCCCCTTCCACTCAGGACACGCGATCGGGAGGGAAAGAAGGACAGAGAGAAGAGAGTTGGAAAAATTAACAATGTTTTACTAATGCTACTAAAAAGAATAGAGAAAATAATACAAAATATACAAAATCAATCTTGAAAGTCTCAGCAACTGCAGAGCCAGCACCTGAAGTCCTGGATTAGACTCTGCAGCCAACCGGAGCTGGATTCAGTCTCTCACTAGGCCTCAGTTCGCAGGGACGACTAGCAAGGTCCTCTCCTAAGGTCGGCCATAGGGAAAAGGGATGAGATCCTTGTGATCTCCCACTTTTATATGAAGTATTCACGTGAAAGGAATGTTATACACAGTTGGTCAGTTTCTTGGTCACCTGTTTCTCGTTGCCCATCTCGCGAGATGTCCATCCATGCTTATCAATAATTTTGCATTCCATTGCTATGTTTTACCAAAACATGTATCTGGTTCTCCAGGAAAATGCAGTTAATATGAAGGCTTTAGCTGACAGGCAAATTCACTAAAAGAGAAACTTGTTTTTTAAAAAAACCAGGACATTCCACCCCTTATAATATGCCATTCACTGAATACTTAAACCTTATCAATACAATCTATCAACACAATCTAATTAGTCACTACTACTATATATATATATATATACATATGTACATATATAAACAGGAGTAATTAATCAGTGGACCATCCTTTAAAAAGTTCATTAAGTTCATTTTGTCACGACAGTCTCCCAGGGCAGGAAAAATAGTACAAGTGCATCTCATGACCACTGTTTGTGGGTTAAAGACATCAACTTCGAAGAAGTTGTCAGGCGCCACTCGAAGAAGCTAGCTCTGGTTTCATCATCACTGTCTTGATCTGAAAGACACTCATTAAAGACTGTTAGTACGGCAATTCACATCCTGCAGTTCAGTATTGCATATTTTCACCTAAACTCAAATTCTCTTGAGGTACACACTGAACTTCTCCATCCTTAAGCATCACCCACCAGGTGCTGTCAGGTCCCTGGGCAAAAACAATCCCACGAATGGGCTTGCCTTTGCCTGAGGCAGGAGTAACCCAGACTGCCTTTCCTAACATGTTTTTCATGTATACTACAGGGACTTTATCTCCTTCTACAGTCTGTAGAATTTCTGATTGGGCAGGCCCAGCTCCATTGGTTGATGCCCTAGTGTTGACCAACCAAGTGGCTTTTACTAAATGTGAATCCCAGTTTTTAAAGGTTCCACCACCAAGTGCCTTTAGTGTAGTTTTTAGCAAACCATTGTACCTTTCAGTTTTCCCAGAGGCTGGTGCATGATATGGAATATGATATACCCACTCAATACCATGTTCTTTGGCCCAATTGTCTATAAGACTGTTTTTGAAATGAGTACCATTGTCTGATTCAATTCTTTCTGGTGTACCATGTCACCAAAGGACTTGCTTTTCAAGGCCCAAGATAGTATTTTGGGCTGTAGCATGAGGTACAGCACATGTTTCCAACCATCCAGTGATTGCTTCCACCATTGTAAGTACATAACGCTTACCTTGATGTGTTTGTGGAAGTGTAATATAATCAATATGCCATGCTTCTCCATTCTTCAGCCATCACCCCCCATACCATATAGGCTTTAACTGTTTCGCTTGTTTGATTTCGGCACAGGTTTCACATTCATAAATAACCTGTGAAATAGTGTCCATAGTTAAATCCACCCCTCGATCGCGAGCCCATTTAGATGTGGCATCTCTACCTTGATGCCGTGAAGCATCATGGGCCCACCGAGCTAGGAAAAGTTCACCTTTATGTTGCCAGTCCAAGTCCACCTCAGCTACTTGAATCTTAGCAGCTTGATGTGCTTGTTGGGTGTTTAGATGTTCCTCGGTGGCTCGACTTTTAGGCACATGAGGATCTACATGACGAACTTTCACAGGCAGGCTCTCTAGCCGAGCAGCAATGTCTTGCCACAGTGTGGCAGCCCAAATGGGTTTACCTCTGAGCTGCCAGTTGCTTTTCTTCCATTGCTGTAGCCACCCCCACAAGGCATTTGCTACCATCCATGAGTCAGTATAGAGATAAAGTATTGGCCACTTTTCTCGTTCAGCAATGTCCAAAGCCAGCTGGATGGCTTTCACTTCTGCAAACTGACTAGATTCACCTTGTCCTTCAGTGGCTTCTGTAACTTGTTGTGTGGGACTCCACACAGCAGCTTTCCACCTTCGATGTTTTCCTACAAGATGTCAAGATCTATCTGTGAACAGTGCATACTGCTTATCAGTCTCTGAAAGAGTATTATACGGTGGTGCTTCTTCAGCACGTTTTACTTCCTCCTCATCTGGAGACATCCCAAAGTCTTTGCTTTCTGGCCAATCTGTAATCACTTCTAAGATCCCTGGGCGATTGGGACTTTCAATTCGAGCTGGTTGGGTGATCAATGCAATCCATTTACTCCACATAACTTCAGTCGCATGATGTGGAGAGGGAACCGTCCCTTTGAACATCCAGCTCAGCACCGGCAGTCGAGGTGCTAGGAGGAGCTGTGCTTCAGTACCAATCACTTCTGAAGCAGCTTGAACTCCTTCATATGCTGCTAGTATCTCTTTTTCAGTTGGAGTATAATTGGCCTCAGATCCTTTGTATCCTTGACTCCAAAAACTTAAGGGTCGACCTCGGGTTTCTCCTGGTGCTTTCTGCCAGAGGCTCCAGGTAAGTCCATTATCTCCGGCTGCGGTGTAGAGCACATTTTTAACATCTAGTCCAGTCCGAACTGGTCCAAGGGCCACTGCATGAATTATCTCACGCTTAATTTGTTCAAAGGCTTGTCGTTGTTCAGGGCCCCACTCAAATTGGTTCTTTTTTCGAGTCACTCAATAGAGAGGGCTCACAATCTGGCTGTAGTCAGGAATATGCATCCTCCAAAAACCTACAACGCCCAAGAAAGTCTGTGTCTCCTTTTTATTAGTAGGTGGAGACATTGCTGCAATTTTGTTGATCACATCCATTGGGATCTGACGACGGCCATCTTGCCATTTTATTCCTAAAAACTGGATCTCTCGTGCAGGTCCCTTGACCTTGCTTCGTTTTATGGCAAAACCAGCATCCAAACGAATCTGAATTTTTCTCTCACCTTTCTCGAAGACTTCTTTTGCTGTGTCGCCCCATACGATGATGTCATCAATATATTGCAAGTGTTCTGGAGCTTTACCTTGCTCCAGCGTGGTCTGGATCAGTCCATGGCAGATGGTAGGACTGTGTTTCCACCCCTGTGGCAAGCGCTTCCACGTGTACTGGATGCCTCTCCAGGTGAAAGCAAACTGCGGCCTGCACTCTGCTGCTACAGGAATAGAGAAAAATGCATTAGCAATGTCAATTGTAGCATACCACTTAGCTGCCTTTGACTCCAGTTTAAATTACAGTTCTAGTATGTCAGGCACAGCAGCACTCAGTGGTGGCGTAACTTCATTCAGGCCACGATAGTCTACAGTTAGTCTCCACTCGTCACTAGATTTACGCACTGGCCAGATTGGGCTGTTAAATGGTGAGCGAGTCTTACTGATCACATCCTGGCTTTCCAATTGACGGATCAATTTCTGGATAGGAATCAAAGAGTCTCAGTTGGTGCGATACTGCCGGCGATGCACCGTCATGATAGCAATTGGCACCTGCTGATGGTCAACCATCAGCAGTCCTACAACAGAAGGATCATCTGAAAGACCAGGCAAATCAGACAGCTGTTCAATTTTCTCAGTGTCCACAGCTGCTATACCAAATGCCCACCTATACACTTTTGGGTCCTTAAAATATCCTCTCTTGAGGTAATCTGTGCCAAGGATGCACGGAGCATCTGGACCAGTCACAATGGCATGCTTTTGCCAGTTTTTTCCAGTTAGGTTCATTTCAGCCTCTACAACAGTCAGTTCCTGGGATCCCCCAGTCACTCCAACAATATTGATGGATTGCGTTCCTTTATAATTAGAAGGAATTATTGTGCACTGAGCACCAGTGTCCACTAAAGCTTTGTACTCCTGGGGGTGTGTTGTACCAGGCCATCGTATTTGTACAGTTCAATAAACTCTGTTATCCCTTTCCTCCACCTGGTTGGAGGCAGGGCACCTCTAATTTCTGTTTTGCACAGTCTCTGGGTGTGAATTAGAGGTTCCTTCAAGAGCATTAGAATCTCTTCTACTCCTTTTGTTAATATGAAGGCTGTAGCTGACAGGCAAAATTCAGTGAAAGAGAAACTTGTTTTTAACAAAACCAGGACACCTCCCAATACTGATTTTTTAGGAACACAACTGAAAACAATTATTCCTGACCCCATCTTGCAAGTAAAAAACCTTGAGGAGAGGGAGGGAGGGAGGGGGAGGCCTGCTTGTAGTGTGAATGGGAAAAGTGGGGAGAAGGTTTTATGGCGCACTTAAAAACAACTAGTAAAACAATTAACTCACATTCCTGACAAGCTACTTGATTTTCAGAGAGGCAATAAACAGGAGCACATAATATGTGCTGTAAAACTCGCAAATAACATGTTGATAGCAAACGTTAGCATTCTTTACTGCTAATCTCAACACTAGTGCTTCCTTAGCTTCTAAGTTTTCGACCTGCTTACTGATGGCCTCTTGAAGGTGGTCAATAAATTGCGTGTAATTCTCATTGGGGCCCTGATTAATAGTTGCAAATGATTTGTCTGCTTTGTTGGTTTCAGACACCTCTCTCATAGCTTGATATGCAAGATCTGTTGACTGCCTCAGGATTTCAGAAACTTATCGTATCTGTAGTCGTGGTGTGTCAATTAGTGTCTCTTCCAGGAGTTGTGGGATACTTGCCCCTTTCAACGAATCCCCATTGTTCTGTCCTAAATGATCTATAGCTGTTACATTGGATAGGTCTAATTTTGCTTGAGTTTTTCATGGTTCTTATCTGATCTTGGGGCAACTTGTACACATACTTAACTTTTCAAGAAAAATGCTTCAAACTCTCATCCCCTTCCGAGTCATCAGATAACACGGACTTGAATGGTGCTGGAGAATCATTAGTAACAGGGGGGTTCGGAACAGTGCACATTCTCGCCAATACTTTCTAGCATCATAATTATTCATATAACCTGAGTCCCCAAGCGCATCCCTTTTCCCGTCACGATCAGCACGACCGCATTGCTGACTGTTGGATTCACTCGCTAATAGCTGATCTGATCTTTCACACAGTTCTTTTGCCCAGTTCTTATCCAGCGACTCCTTCTGCTCTTTTGTAGGAGTTAGAGGGGTAGAAGGCGGTAAAGGCAGACACGAATCAGTAAAAGGACTGATATTACACTTATTTACGACTTTAGCATTCTCAGCTTTCACCAGTTCTTTTGACAAATTATCTGACTCCAGTTCCTTGGACTGCTTGGTCTCTTTAGGGTCGTGTGATGGTATGGGAGGCCATCTACTGAGTGATTTTCCTCCCCCCACCCCAGACTGCTGTATCATCGGGGGTGCCGACGGCACAATAGGGGTTGAGGCAGGAAGGGAATCAAAGACACGAACCGGGTAAGCTTCACTGTTATTTTTAGAGTTCTTATCAGGCTGCAACGCTGTAAAAATTCCAGTAACCGCAGCCCGTACAGCCTTAAGTTCTTTTAAGGTGCTAATTATAAGCTTCCATGTAGTCGCTAGTGATTTAGCTTCTTTATCTCCGTCGCTAATCTTATCCCATAATTTCTGCCCTATATCGTCCCAAAGTTCATTTTTTAAGGCTTTTTCAGCTTGTGTCGGGTAGCCGTTAGTTCTACATCAAACCAACAGTCTACGGATGTTAATTTCTTCATATTTAAGTCCTCTCATAGAGAGAATATGCAGGAGGAGTTTAACTATAGCTTCTTCCTCAGAGGATATATTTTGCCCCATAACTTCACTTTTCCCTCCTCCTGCTCCCAGCCGCTCACCTTTTCCCGTGATTTCTTCAACAAAATTAATGCGGAACTTCCGTACGCCTCCGCCCGGTTCTCAGTCCAGTTGATCTGCCTCCGGTTGGGCCGCTCCAGGCTTTTCCCCAACCTCAGTGGTACACCGTTCAGAGTATCACGTCGGGGTCACCATTTGTTGGAGCGATAAAGGACTCAGCAAACAATTCGATTCAATGTGAATCATGCTAAAGCCATTTATTACAGAAACAAGCCTCCTTATATATGCAACTATATTCTAATCACGTGTCCACGCTCCAAGCATGGATTCGCTAAATGAGTATCATGGGCTGTCCATGTGTTGGAGTCTCACTGATGATATGTCCGATGATTCACGCCACGCCAGGACCCTGCTGATTGAGGAACGCCCCTCTTTCTCACAGCAGATTCTGTTCTCAGCTTCTCGAAGCGGCCTTGAGATTCCTTTGAGCCTGATTAATTCAGCAACAAATCTTTATCTATCAAAGCCCCTCCACACCAGGGCAGAGTAGAGGGGGAGGAGAACCTCTCTCGACCTACTAACCACCCCCCTTCTAATACATCCCAGGATGCCATTGGCCTTCCTGGCCACAAGGCCGCAGTGCTGGCTCATGGTCATTCTGCTGTCCACCAGGACCCTCAGGTCCCTTTCCCCTACACTGCTCTCTAATAAGTCATTCTCCAACTTATACTGGAACCTGAGACAAGACTCTACACTTGCTCTTGTTATATTTCATTAAATTTTTTCCCTGCCCAACTGTCCAGCCTGTCTGGTCTTGCTGGATGGCAGCACAGCCTTCTGGTGTGTCAGCCACTCCTCCCAGTTTTTATCATCAGCAAACTTGCTGACAGTGCACTCTGTTCCCTCATCCAAATCTCTGATGAATATACTGAATATTACTGATCCCAGTACTGACCCTTGAGTCACTCCACCAGATACGGGCCTCCAACTAGACTCCGTCCCGTTGACCACAGCTCTCTGGCTTCTTTCCTTCAGCCAGTTCACAGTCCACTTCACTACACGATCATCCAGTCCACACTTCCTCAGTTTAGCAGCAAGGATGCTGTGGGAGGCTGTGTCAAATGCTTTACTGAAATCAAGATAGACCATATCCACTGCTTAGCCATCATCTAGTCACCTGGTTATGTCCTCATAAAAGGCTATGAGGTTGGTTAAGCGTGACTTCCCCTTGGCAAAGCCATGTTGACTGCCCCTAATGGCCCTCTTATCCTTGATATGCCTTGAGATGGCACCAACGATAAGTTGCTCCATCACCTTCCCGGGGATGGAGGTGAGGCTGATTGGTCTATAGTTACACGCGTCTTCCTTCTTGCCCTTTTTGAAGACTGGAGTGACATTTGTTTTTCTCCAGTCCTCACACACCTCTCCCGTTTCCCATAGCTTCACAGAATCACAGAATGTTAAGGATTGGAAGGGACCTCGAAAGACCATCTAGTCCAATCAGCCTGCCGGAGCAGGAACACCTAGATGAGGTTACACAGGAAGGTGTCAAAGGTTTGATTGTAGGGTGACAATAAACCATGGCAGATGTACTGTTAACCTTCTCCCCCTCTCTTTCCCCCTTTAGCCCCCCCTCTCCCTTCTTCTGAACATGTATCTAGCGTTCAGAAAAGTGCATTTAGTAAGAAGACTTTAGCTGACAGGGAAATTCACTAAAAGAGAAACTTGGTTTTAACAAAACCGGGACACTTAGCAAAGATGATGGAGAGTGGCCTAGCAGTGTTGTGGTGGGGTTTCTTTGGTTGTTTGTGGTTTGATTTTTTTTTCCCCTGAAGCTAGCAGTAACCCCAAATTTACACAAATACAATTGGAGTACATATGGAAAATTTTCAAAGGATATCCAAATTCTGCTCAGTCAAAGCTTATCTGTTTGCTGATACATGTCTCTGTCTCTCTGTATGGCCCATAATCCTGTGTATTAATTAATACATTCAATTTAAAGCTGGCTACTCTAGAAATTTTCTTCTTGGCAGTCATAGTTTGATAATTTGGTATGCTTCCTCTGTCAGATGAAATTTACAAGATTTTAAGTACGCTTTATTCCCCCAGAATTACTGATAAATGTGGCCATACTGCAGGAAAAACAAACAAACAAACAAACAAATATATATATAAACAAAAAAAACCAAAAAAAAACAACAAACAAAAACACACAAAAAAAAAAAACAAACAAAAAAAATGAAAAACAGCGAAAGATTTTGTAGGACCCTCTCCATTGGCCACTAAATAAGAAACCTGACTTAAGCAGTAACCATGATAAATCCCTAAGCATCTGCTTTGGTAGGATATAAGCCTAACAAGCACAAGGGAGCTTGTGGAGAGGGGGACTGTGGGAACGGCAGGATGTGTGATTCCAGCTAAAGGGCCTTGGACAGGTTATACAGAAGTATATTTTTTATGAGTGTAAGGAGTGATAGCTCAGGCCAGTGGGAATGATATCTCAGGCCAGAAAACCGCCCCCATATATATGATGTGTGAATGTTGGGCCTGGGCATGTGAATGTGTAGGTTGGAAGTCCGCCCACAAGATATGCACGTGAACATGACTGAAAACAGTCACAACATGAGTGTGGTGTGTTTGGAACAACATTTTTTGAAAAAATACCCTGTGTAACCTCTTGGTCCAGCCCCATATCTGTAAACCTATAAATGGAGAACTGTTAATAAAAGTCAACTCAGTCTGGCTTAGCTCTGCTCTGGTCTGCCTGGCTCTGCTCTCACTGCTAACAAGAACTCTGTGACTGTGCGTCTCTGTCTGTGTCTGTATGAATTGTTCTCATTGCCGCAAATGGTTCCCTGTGTGAGCGTCTGACCCCTGTGAGGATCTTCATCAAGCAGAATGTATGTGGCAGTGACCATGTAATCTGATGGGTGAGTAAATTTTTGTAGCCACACGATCCCTGGGTGTAATAGGGAAAGCAGCTCTCATTGAACAAGTGAGTTGAGGGATTGCGTTAGTAGTGGAACAAGCTGCTTCCCCTGTACATAAGCTATATCCGCAAGTTTTACAGTACATATTACATGCTTCTGTGTATTGCCTTTCTGAAAATCAAGCAGCTTGTCAGGAATATGAGTTCGTTGTTTTATTGGTTGTTGTTACAGTTGTTTCTTTGTGGTATTGTTTGTGTATGCGTGCTGTAAGCCTTCTCCCTCCTTCTCCCACTTGTTCTGCAAGCAGCTCTGTGCTTGATCCTCTTCCCTCCCTCTTCTCATGGTTTTACTTATGAGGTGGGGTTCCTAAGAAATCAGTATTGGGAGGTGTTTTAAAACATAGAAAAGCACTTGGAGATATGAGGAAGGAGGATCTTGTGAAATATTGTAATCAATGGTAGCTGCTGTATAAGTTAGATGATTGGGAAAAGTGGCCGGAGAATATAACCTTTAAGTATAATACTTTGTTGCAATTAATGTTTTTAAAGCAAGAAGAGCAAGACAAAAATAAATCTGTGCAAGAGATCATTAAATCATTTTAGACAGTTTTACAGGTGGAACGGTTTGAATTTCAACAAGCTGAGAGAGAATTAACTGATGACAAACGAATCACAGAAAACTTGCACAACAGTTTCAATAAGTCTTTGCCTGTTATATGGTACAGTAAGTTCACAGACTGTTAAATCATGAGAATCCATGGACTCAAAATGTACATTTAGCTCTTTACTGTGTGAATGTGGTGATAAGATTTTGTGTGTGACAGCTGTTATTTTTCTTTTTAGCATACTAGCTTTGTTACAGCATCCAGACTTGTTTAACTCTGTGATAGGCTGTGTCTCATCTCGGTGTACTAAATTTGGCTCTTTTGTATGCACACGAGGTAAAGAATCCTGGTTTTGGGATAACAGTTGTAGCACTCCAGATGAGACGCTAATAAAAGCTTTGCCCAGTCCAGCTTACTAATTAACAGCAGGGGGACAGATGCCGATTGGGCTCCAGCACGCACTGACCTATTTTGTCAGGGAGACCCAGTGGTACCTCTACCTAGCTGAGCAGTAAGCATCTCAAAGGTGCAATGCTAAAATCAATATATTTTCTTGAATAAGTGTAATTGTGGTCTATTTGCATATTTGAACTTGGTACTTGGTTTTCATATCTGAGCTCAGTATTTTAGTTTGCATATTCATATTTGGTACCAAAATTATTTGGGGAGTTAATTACAAAATGGGAACCAGTTCTGCTACTAAAATACCACTTTGCTCCTCCTTCGGATGCATCCTTACACATTAGAGTAACTTTGTGGAGGAATGCTCTGATAAAAGAAAGTTTGAAACAATATTGTATTCACTTGTGGCTTGAATGTGGGATTCTGGGTTACAGTGCTGTATTGCAATCAATGTTGTTCTGCAGAACTTTGGAAAAAATGGGATGCAGTACTCTAAGTTAATTTGCTCTTATTGTTATCTAATAATTTTGAGACCAGGAAAGAATTTAAGTTGTTAAACTCTAATTCGCATTGAATTTATGTGCTAGCTGGCGATATGAGAAAGAAAACTAAATGCTATGATGGATGTGAACTTGGGAGAGGTTGTATTTAAAAGATGCCAGAATATGAACTGATTTGGAACCAGGAAAATGAAAATAATAGATTGATTAATATGCTGTTTATTGATACCTGTAAAAAACTGCAAAAGGAAAATGGGGCTGAGGAATGTGACTATTGCTCAGCTAATTGGAATTGCATATAAAGTGTATTATGACTGGAATGAAATGGAAAAATGAAAAAGCAAAATATCCCAGGCCTGTGCTGTACAGCTTGAACATAAATTTCAGGCCTGTGTCAAGCTGCAAGATAAACTCAGCTCATTATAACCGAGGAGTCTGCCAGAGCCTGGCAGGTCCCACTTGGTATCAGCGATTACACCACCTGTGTAGCCTTGCATGTATCTAAAAAGCAGCAAGAAGAGAAAGAGGGGGAAAAAAAAAAAAAAAAAAAGCAAGCAGTGAAAGGGGGGCTTTCTCCCCATCCCCTGCTGCAGCGATATTGCTGCTGGAGAACTGTAATACTGAATGAACGAATCTGAGGGTGAAATTAAAGGCATCCCCAGCGGATCCGTAATTCTAACGAAGCTGGGAAATTAAACCAAAAACATTTTAATACACCTATTCTGTGCTAACTGGTTGTAAGAGACTTCTTAGTAAACTGTGCTAGTTTTTGAGGTCATGGGAAAGAAAGGGAAGGAAGGAAGGAAGGAAGGAAGGAAGGAAGGCAGGCAGGCAGGCAGGAAGGAAGGCAGGCAAGAAGGCTGTTTTTTGAAAGCAATGGAATGCCAAATTTGGAATAAAGTTTTAACAGATGAATTCTCGTATTTGCCAGAAAGCCCTATATGTCTCTTAGGTCAGGATTTGTTAAGTAAATTGTAAGCTCAAATAACGTTTTCTGAGAATTCTGTTTAGTTGCATGTCCTACAAGAAGCTGCTTGGATGGTGCAGATCTGCTTGCTGCAAGTGAGAAATCTCCAAGGAAATTTCGAATGCTGTATTTCCACTAGTACGGACAGCTGAAGTATCTGGTAAAGCCAACATTACACTGATAGAACTGAAACAGGACTTGGAGCCAGTAAGGAAAAACAATATCCAATAAATATGAAAGCCAAAATGGGGTTAGAGACTTTGATGAACAAGTTTATGACAACCTTACAGGCTGACTGCATTTGATTACACTTGCAGATTTGTCTATTTATAGCTAGAACACAAAAACAACCTCTGGCTATTATGGGACAGTATGATGAGAAAGCAAGTAGACTGATATATTTGGAATGGATTTTTTTTTTCTCAATTCTTTCCATAAAACTATTACTTAGCCTCTAGAATTGATTGTAACTCTGATAAAAAAAAAAGTCAGAGGGCGGATTCAGGTCTTACTAGGCCATGACCCATTTGTTATATGTACCATTTCTGAAATCTGATTTTTTTATATTATTATTCGCAATCTACGTCCTTGCAAATTGCACTAGCCGATTTTCTTAACAGCATAGCTTTTGGCATGCCTAAATGTAAATTGCTGCACAATCTGCATGTGTTTGACATCAGGCCACATACCATACTTGTATTTGGTCCTATTCCACATGCTCTCACAGTTTTTTTGATGGATCAGGGAAATCTCTTAAAGCTTTACTGGTCTAGTGTGAAGATAATGATTGGCATAATTTTGTTAAAATTATTAATGGCTCAACCCAATTAGTAGAACTTGGTGCAGCTTTACGTGCCTTCGAACTTAGAACTTCTAAATTTGATTTGTGATTCTGAGTACATAGTCGAGGTCCTGCATCACATCCCCTCTGCCTTTCTTAAAGAAATCTTGCAACAGCAACTCTTTGAAATGTTTTTATCATTGCAAACTGCATTACAGCTTTGCAGACACCTACTGTTTGTTACTCATATACACTCTCATACAACTTTACCAGGTCCCACAACAGAAGGAAATGCAGTTGTGGACCCTTATACTGTAGCTACAGTCCACTTCCAGTCTGCCAGGGCATCACATGCTTTCTTCCACCAAAATGCTGCTGCTTTAAAAAAGATGTTTGATCTGACACTCAAGCAAACGAAAGACATAGTTCGCTCTTGCCTGGAATGTCAAGGCCTTATTACAAATTTACACTCCCTTGGAGTTAACCCTCATGGGCTCACAGCTAATGCCATTTAGCAGACTGATGTTACATATGTCTCATTTTTTGGTCATTTGAAATATGTACAGGTTTAGAAGAGAAGCTGTCAAATTCATGTATACTGTGATTAAGTTACAAAAGACGTACCCATCGTTAACCAACTGACATGAGACAAATACTTTCTGACCACCTGCAAAACAAGGGGATATTTTTCAAGTTTTAGATCCTTCTGCATGACAAGAGGGAGACAGAAGATTGAGTGATACATTTTTTAGAAGCTCAGTTTATATTTAACTAATAATTCATAGATCTAAGTAAGAAAGTAAACAATTATAATTAACATCATCAATTATTTCTTAGTATAGATGTATTGTATGTCAAATTTTTCAAAAATTGTAATGCATATGTAATAATTATGTGAATATAAGCAATACAAGAGCATCCAGTCTTTAGAGCACTTATGGAGGATGATCCCCAGTGTTCCCCAGCGCTGATAAAATAAAGAATGCCACTTAACAGTATAATTGACTCTGCTGTTAAGTTTATTTCTTCGTTTCAGTTTCTATAGATGCTTTTTCAGGTATGTTTTGTGCATCTGCTTATACTAGTGAGAAAAGCAAGGTTGTTCAGTGCCACTGGCCCCGCTGTTTTGCTATGCTGGGTGTGCCACAACAGATTAAAACTGACAGTGGTCCTGGCTACACTGCCAGATCCATGCAGCGTGATTCCCAGCGAGTCCAGATCCCCAAAGCCCCAGCAGCCATTGCGAGAGAGCGGGTGACGCGGCGGGGGGAGTTCCCATGGTGACAGTGACCACACCCCCTCCCCTTGCCTTGAAAAATCCTTTGGGAGGGCAGCAACTAGTCGCTGCCCACCACGTGCAGGGAGAAGCAACCAGCTTGTGTAGCGGGTGAGTCCCACCCACACTGTGCTGCAGCAGCAGGTGTGGTAGCTTGTGCAGCAGGGTGCAGAGAGCACTTGTTGCTTGTCAGCCCCTCTAACTTATTGCCAGCATCCCAGACTGCTGACGACCATGGTCGCCTCCAGGAGGAGAGCTTGTCTCAAACAGACTGTGGCTACGCATACTGAGGTTCTGTCCCGAACGGTGGCTGTTCAGGTCTCTGGCTGCAGGGAGTGCCAGAGCCTGCTGCTGCCAGGGGAGGGAGGCCAGCACTCCACCTGTGTGAGGTGTGAGCAGGTGCAAGATCTGCTCGACATGGTTGTGAAACTTAAGGAGGAGGTTGAGACGCTGAGGACCATCAGGGAGTGCGAAAGGGAGATCGACTGGTGGAGTAACACCCTGACGTGCCAGTCGGAAAGGTCCCAGGGAGGTACCCCCCAAAAGCAGATGGATCTCCTGCCCTCTCGGACAGAGGCGGAAGTCCTGAGACGGCCCCACCCTTGTTGCTGTCGGGCAGAGGTAGGGGACCTAAAAGACGAGGGTTGGAAGCGTATTCCGGTTCGGTGTCACGGGCAGCCTCCCTCCCTGCCTGCTTTGTCTCCCCAGGTGCCCCTCCATAATAGGTTTGAGGCCCTGGATCTTGAGGAAGAGGTAGGGGAGGAGATGGTGCCAAGCCTGCCTACAAGATCACATAGGAAGAGGCGGTTGACTTCACAACTTAAGACTGCCTCTGATAAGAAAGAAAGAAGGGTGATTGTAATAGCAAATTCCCTTCTGAAAGGAATAGAGTTGACCTTCATCTTAGGGAAGTTTGTAGTCTACCTGGAGCCCGGATCAAGGATATCGCTAGAGAGCTCCCCAAACTGGTGCACCCGACAGACTACTACCTGCTGCTGGTCTTCCAGACAGATGGGGAGGAAGCTGCTTCCTGTAGTCTGAGGGGAATGAAGAACGATTTCAAGGTCTTGGGAAGGATGGTGAAAGACTCAGGGGCTCAAGTGATCTTCTCTTCACTCCTTCCATCTTCAAGTGACGATGTGGGATGGAATAGGAAAATTCATTCTCTAAATGGTTGGCTCCAAGAGTGGTGCTACAGGCAGGGCTTTGGATTTTTTGATAATGGTTGGTTTTATAAGACACCAGTCTGGACAGTGTCACGCAGGAAAGGTTTATCTCGCAGGAGCAAAAGGATGCTGGGGCAGGAATTAGCTGGGCTCATTTGGAGAGCTTTAAACTAGACACGATGGGGGATGGAGTTGTAGCTGGGCTTGTCCCAGTGGGGCAGCATTCTAAAACTGATGAGGACCGGGTGGCCTCCTATGCCCCTAGGGAGAAATTGGTGTGCTCTGCTCTCTCCCTGAAATGCCTGTACACCAATGCACGCAGCATGGGGAATAAACAGGAGGAATTAGAATCCTGTGTTCGGTCGGGAGATTATGATCTGGTGGCAATTAGAGAAACATGGTGGGACAGTTCACATGAAGGGAATGTGGTCATGGATGGCTATGCCCTTTTCAGGAAAGACAGGCCAGTCAGGCGTGGTGGTGGAGTTGCTCTCTATGTGAGAGAGCAACTACAATGTACTAAATTCTGCCCAGGAGTGGATGACGAGCGAGTTGAGAGTGTATGGGTCAGGATCAAGGGGCAGGCTGGCAGGGGTGACACTGTTGTGGGCGTCTATTACAGGCCACCAGATCAGGCTGAGGAAGTTGATGAGGCCTTCTATGGGCAGCTGAGAGTGGCCTCACAGTCACAGGCCCTGGTTGTTGTGGGTGATTTTAACTTCCCTGATGTTTGCTGGAAGGACCATTCAGCCAGCCAGCCACAGTCCAGGAGATTCCTCCAGTGCATTGATGATAAGTTCCTCGTGCAGATGGTGGAGGAGCCGACTAGGAGAGGTGCACTGCTGGATCTCATCCTCACTAACAAGGAGGGTCTGGTCGAAGCAGTAAAGGTTGAGGGCTGCCTGGGTTGCAGTGACCACGAGATGGTGGATTTCAGCATCTTGTGTGGCAGGAACAGAAGAGCAAGTAGAATTGCAACCCTGGACTTTAGCAGGGCTAACTTTGGCCTTTTCAAGCAATTGCTGGGGGAAATCCCATGGGCAAGACTCCTTGAGGGTAAAGGGGCCCAAGATAGCTAGATTGCATTCAGAGATTGCTTCTTCCACACTCAGGATCAGAGCATCCCCACACGTAACAAGTCAAGGAAGGGAGCCAGGAGGCCTGCGTGGTTGAATAGGGATCTGTTGGGCATGCTCAAGCAGAAGAGGAGAGTTTACAGGTCATGGAAGCAGGGGCTGGCCACTTGGGGAGAATATAAGGCTGCTGTTAGAGGATGTAGGAAGGCAGCTAGGATAGCCAAGGCCTCCTTAGAATTACAGCTGGCGAGAGGGGTCAAGGACAGCAAAAAGAACTTTTTCAAATACATAGCAGATAAAACTAATACCAGAGGCAATGTAGGCCCACTGAGGAATGGGGTGGGTGCCCTGGTGGCAGAAGATACAGAGAAGGCAGAATTACTGAATGCCTTCTTTGTCGCTGTCTACTCTGCCGGAGGCTGTCCTGGGGAGTCCTGTACCCCTGAGACCCCGGATGAAGCCAGGTCAATGGAGGCGTTTGCTTTAGTCAATGAGGACTGGGTTAGGGAGCAATTAAATAGTCTGGACATCCATAAATCCATGGGTCCAGATGGGATGCATCCGCGGGTGCTGAGGGAGCTGGCTGAAGTCATTGCTGGACCGCTCTCCATCATCTTTGCCAAGTCTTGGGAAACGGGAGAGGTGCCCGAGGATTGGAGGAAAGCAAATGTCACTCCAGTCTTCAAAAAGGGCAAGAAGGAGGACCCAGGTAATTATAGACCGGTCAGCCTCACCTCTGTCCCTGGGAAAGTAATGGAACAGCTTATCCTTGGTGCCATCTCAAGGCACATCAAGGATAAGAGGGTTATTAGGGGCAGTCAGCATGGCTTTACCAAGGGGAAGTCATGCTTGACCAACCTCATAGCCTTTTATGAGAATGTAACAAGGTGGATGGATGATGGCAGAGCGGTGGATGTGGTCTACCTTGACTTCAGTAAAGCCTTTGACACAGTCTCCCACAGCATCCTCACAGCTAAGTTGAGGAGGTGTGGTCTAGACAATAGAGTAGTGAGGTGGGTTGCAAACTGGCTTAAGGAGAGAAGCCAGAGAGTGGTAGTCAACGGTGTGGAGTCTAGTTGGAGGCCAGTATCTAGTGGAGTGCCTCAGGGGTCAGTACTGGGGCCAGTATTATTCAATATATTCATTAACGATTTGGACGAGGGAATAGAGTGTACTATCAGCAAGTTTGCTGATGACACTAAGCTGGGAGGAGTGGCTGACATGCCAGAAGGCTGTGCTGCCATCCAGCGAGACCTGGACAGGCTGGAGAATTGGGCGGGGAATCACCTAATGGAATTTAACAAGGGAAAGTGTAGAGTCCTGCATCTGGGCAGGAACAACCCCAGGTTCCAGTATAGGTTGGGAAATTACATATTAGAGAGCAGTGTAGGGGAAAGGGACCTGGGGGTCCTGGTGGGCAACAGGATGACCATGAGCCAGCACTGTGCCCTTGTGGCCAGGAAGGCCAATGGCATCCTGGGGTGTATTACAAGGGGCGTGGTTAGTAGATGGAGAGAGGTCCTCCTTCCCCTCTACTCTGCCCTGGTGAGACCCCATCTGGAATATTGTGTCCAGTTCTGGGCCCCTCAGTTCCAGAAGGACAGGGAACTGCTGGAGAGGGTCCAGCGTAGGGCAACCAAGATGATTAAGGGAGTGGAGCATCTCCCTTATGAAGAAAGGCTGAGGGAGCTGGGTCTCTTTAGTTTGGAGGAGACTAAAGGGGGACCTTATTAATGTTTATAAATATATAAAGGGTGAGTGCCACGAGAATGGAGCCAGGCTCTTCTCGGTGGCAAACAATGATAGGACAAGGAGTAATGAGATCAAGTTGGAACACAAGAGGTTCCACTTAAATTTGAGAAAAAACTTCTTCTCAGTGAGGGTGACAGAGCACTGGAACAGGCTGCCCAGGGGGGTTGTGGAGTCTCCTTCGCTGGAGACATTCAAAACCCGCCTGGACATGTTCCTGTGTGACCTCACCTAGGCGTTCCTGCTCCAGCAGGGGGATTGGACTAGATGATCTTTTGAGGTCCCTTCCAATCCCAAACATACTGTGATACTGTGTGTGTGGTGTGTTTGGAATAACATTTTTTGAAAAAGCATCCTGTGTAACCTCTTGGTCGAGGCCTGTGTCTGTAAATCTATAGAGAACTGTTAATAAAAGCTCAGCCTGGCTCATCTCTGCTCTGCTCTCGCTGCTAGCAAGAACTCTGTGTCTATGTGTCTCTGTCTGTGTCTGTATGAATCACTGTCATTGCTGCAGGGGGCTGCGGGTTTACCACAGGATTAAATTTTGATGAACAGGTAATTTCAGCTCTAATTAACAGTAATACACAGTCAAGTGTGGTTTTCAGTAGGTAAGAGTGGGAACTGTGCTGACAACTGCAATCCATTTGGAAAACAAAAAAGTACTTACAGAGTCATAGACCTTTCCTTTCTTTTTCATGGCTAAATAATAGTTTCTCTTAATGGACTTAACTACTGCAACTACAATTTCTACAGATGTTATCTCCAATATGCCTAAAAAAAAAAAAAAAAAAAAAAGAGCTATTTTGTCATTTCATTAGAGGGTTTTCTCACTACAGAAAAGACCAATTAATCTGAAAAATACTAAACCTCTAATATACAAAATCAGCTGACCAGACTTTAGCCATGTTCTCCAAGTCATTGCAAGAATATGCCCAAACATTGTTTCAACTAACGTTTCCTTTGTTAACTCTGCATTTTAAACCACATGAATACTGAAACAGCTGTATTCTTCATAGCATAGATTTTACTGAAATTTATCAGAAGAGACATCTGAGTCAAACCACTAAATTCAATCTATAGCATATGTCAATAAAATGTTAGATTTACCCCAATCTTCCAAAACAATGATGAAGTATTTATTCCCTGTAGGATAGTTAAATAAACTAAATTCCTTGGCTGCGCTGAGCTGATAGAAGTAATTTTTGGCAAGTGTGTTGACATATTGGGATATAGTAAGACTAACTTTAATGGACACATTATCTTTGCCTTTCACAAAGCAGAAACATTTTGCTGTGTTTGTAAGAAATATGATTGTTTTCTTTAAAACAAACTCTTCCTGGGATATTGGATGGCTCAAGGGGTCAGTAAAGGGAGACAAAGCTTGTTATTTCTGTATTTTCTGCCCAAGAGCATACTGATTTGGGAGTAGTAGAAGTTACTACAACTTACATAGTGACATTAGAGATCCCTTTTCAGCTACTACTAGAGTAACTGGATGGCTATGTTGTTTGTGCATTGTGTCTTAATATAGGAGAAATATAGCTCCAACAAAATATCTTCTAAATGGTTTATCCAACCTTTCTTCTGATTTCTGAAGTAGTAGTAGTTAGAACAACAGTCTATCTGACTCAGTGGTCATGACAGGTCTACCACTGGGGAAATTACAAGAGGGGAAAAAGTGTTGAGAAATTTTAAAAACATGCTAGATCAAGCCAACAAACAATGTGATAAATAGATCATCTGGGAAAACACTGATGAGTTGCCAACTGCTTAAAAAAAAGGAATCTGCAATAATTTACTCCTAAATCTGTTCTATGCTTTTTGTTTGAGTGAATGAGCCCAATTCAAGTTCAATATTAATCATTTAGCTTAAGTAGATGCACACCAAATGTAATGGATTATTTA
Organism: Nesoenas mayeri; assembly: GCF_963082525.1. Lineage (NCBI taxonomy): Eukaryota > Metazoa > Chordata > Aves > Columbiformes > Columbidae > Nesoenas > Nesoenas mayeri. The sequence continues at coordinate 10,428,463 of NC_137553.1, read as the reverse complement.
GAGATATAAGATAGTATGATTTTTAGTGTACTCTTTGATTCATGTTTCTTAGTATACTAGATTTGCTAGAATTTTAAGCTGTAAGGTCCTACTTGTATTTACCAAAAGTAACTGCAGACTACACTAAATGCCTGCAAGATAAAGCCTAACTTGCATTTTGCTGGGAAAAATGGAAATGACTGGGAAAACAACCATCCAAGGCTAATGCAGAGACATCACAGACATCTGCAAAGTGGGGCCTATTTTTGCACTTTGCTGAGAAGAAAGGATTTATCCAGACAAAATGGCACCTTCTTGCCACAGTTTAGATATAGCCAAGGCTATACAGGTGGCGTAATCGCTGATACGAAGTGGGAGGCTCTGGCAAACTCCTTGGTTACAATGAGCTGAATTTATCTTGCAGCTTGACACAGGCCTGAAATTTATATTCAAACTGTACAACACAGGCCTGGGATGTTTTGCTTTTTTCTTTTTCCGTTTAATTCCAACCATAATACACTTGATATGCAATTCCAAGTAGCTCAGCAATAGCTACATTCCTTTGCTCCGTTTACCTTTTGCAATTTACAGATGTCAAAAACCAGCATATTAAACATCAATCCATTATTCCATTTTCCTAGATCCAAACCAGTTCATGTTCTAGCAACTTTTAAATACAACCTCATACAATACCAAGTTCACATCCATCATAGCATTTAGGTGTGTGTTTTATTTCTGGTTTTGTTTTGGTTTGGTTTGTTGTTTTTTGTTTGTTTGGTTTGTTTTGTGTGCGTGTGTCTTTTGTTTGTTTGTTTGTTTTCTTCAATGTGAATCAGAGTTTAACAATTTAAATTCTTTTCTGGTCTCACAATTAGCAAATTAACTTACAGTACCATACTTCACCCATTTTTTTACAAAGTTCTACAGAACAACACTAATTGCAATACATCACTAAAACCCAGAATTCCACACTTAATCCACATTAGAGTACAGTATCATTTCAAGTTTTCTTTAATCAGAATATTTCCCTAAAAATTACTCTAATGTGTAAGGATGCATCCTAAGGGGGAACAAGGTGGTATTTTAGCAGCGGAACCAGTTCCCCTTTTGTAATTATCTCCCCAAACAAAATTCTTTTGGTACCAAATGTATATATATGCAAATTAAAATACTGAGATCAGATATGAAAACCAAGTACCAAGTTCAAATATGCAGATGGATCACAGTTACGCTTATTCAAGACAATATCTCAATTTTTGCATTGCGCCTTTTAACTGCTTACTGCTCAGCTAGGTGGAGGCACCGCTGGGTCTCCCTGACAAAACAGGTCAGTGCGTGCTGAAGCCCAATCATCGCCTGCCCGCCCACCGCTGCAGCAAGCTGGACTGGGCAAGGCTTTTATTACTGTCTCATTTGGTGCGCTATGACTATTATCCCAAAAACAGGATTCTTTACCTACTGTGCATACAAAAGAGACAAATTTAGTACACCAAGATGAGACACAGCCTATCACAGAGTTGCGCAAGTCTGGATGCTGTAACAAAGCTAGTATGCTAAAAAGAAAAGTAACAGCTACTACACACAAAATTTTACCATCACATTCACGCAGTAAAGAACTAAATTACTCATGATCTTCTGTATTATCACAAAACGCACATTTTGAGTCCATGGATTCTCATTATTTAACAGTCTGTGTACTCACCGTACCACACAACAAAGACCTACTAAAACTGCAACATGCTTAAACAGATACCCACAAAGAAAACAGGTTAATGAGTCTTGCAGACTTCAGCAAGTTTACTGTGACTTGTGTGCTATCAGTCAACTCTCTCTCAGTTTGTTGAAGTTCAAACCGTTCCATCTGTAAAACTGTCTGTAATGATCTAATGATCTCTTGTAGAGATTTATTTTGTCCTGCTCTTCTCGCCTTATAACCAACATTAATTGCAACAAAGTATTATACTTCAAGGTTCTATCTTCCACTCACTTTTCCCAATCATCTAACTGACTCAGTAGCCACCACTGATCATAATATTTCACAACATCTTCCTTCCTCATATTTCCAAGTGCTTTCCTATGTTTTAAAACACCTCCCAATATCGATTTCTTAGGAACACGACTGAAAACAGTCATTTCTGACCCCATCATAAGTAAAGATCATGAGAAGGGAGGAGGGGGAAAACACAGGGCTGCTTTCAGTGTGAGTGGGAAAAGTGAGGAGAAGGTTTTATGGTGTACTTATACCACAAAGAAACAATTCTAACAACAACCAGTAAAACAATTAACTCACATTCCTGACAAGCTGCTTGATTTTCAGAGAGGCAATACACAGAAGCACGTAATATGTGCTGTAAAACTCGCAGATAACACGTTGATAGCAAACATTAGCATTGTCTACTGCTAATTTCAACACTAATGCGTCCTTAGTTTCTAAGTTTTCAACTTGCTTATTGATGGCCTCTTGAAGATGGTCAATAAATTGCATGTAATGCTCATTGGGACCCTGATAATAGTTGTAAATGATTTGGCTCTCTGGAGCGGCTCTGCAAATTGCCACCCAAACAATACCATTTTTTGTAGCCACCTTAGCAGAGATTCAGGAGAAATATAGTAAGTTAGCCCAAGAAACGGAAACAGAATGTGTTTTAACTGGTGGCAATGGAATTTTTCTCTCAGAGGAGGAAGCACAAGGGTGTTTGGAGCCTGGTGTGCTCCTCACTGCTAATGATCAAAGAGAGTCACCTATTGGGCGGGGAAGCTAGACCCTTTAGAAAGGGGAGACCCAGTATGTATTGAAACCCCCACTGTAAATCACCTAACTGAAAATTTACAGAAGTCTGCCTGCTTCCAGCTAATTCACAACATGAGCTTGGTTCCCCAAGAGCCTTCCCCGGTGTAGGTAAATGCAGATCCTGTCAGCATGACTCCCCTGACCCAGGGGCTTCCTGACCAACTGAAACTGCATGCAGCGTGGCTGGGGGACCTTCTGGGGGATGCGCCGGCTCCACGGGGTGGGGGGTGTGGTCCCTGGGGTGGTTGAGCTGTGGCTTGGGGGGAGGTGCCTCAGGAGCTTAATTATGGCAGCATGGCTCTGATGGGGGGAGTCACAAAAACAATAACTGCTGTACCGAGAGTGAAATAGCAGGTAAATCAACCTCCCCCAAGTGTCTCAGAGACAAAGAAAATCCTATTGTGGGCTGAGGGAATCAAGAGGGGAATTCCCCAAGATGTAATAGATGGAATGTCTACCCTGGACCTGGAAAAGCTTATCAGGGCATGGAAAACACTGCATAAAAATGAACTGCCCACTTGGGGGGTCATGAAAGCAGAGCCCCGAGCTGGTGGGACAGCGATTTTCCCTGAGACGCCCACTGCTCCTGAGGGCGGGTAACAGACCCACAGCTCCCAGTAAGTGAGCCAGGGGGTGGCCAGTGTGTTCGTTTTAAGAGGCTCACAGAAACTGTTAAGGGGGATTTGCTGATTGCCTTTCCCCTTGACTCCTTTAAAAATCAATCCACCACTTTCGGAGTGGTCCAAGACTCAGCCAAAACTGAGTTCAATGGGTTGCCTCCAACTCACTGCTTTCTGTCCCCAAGACCCCTCTATTCTTCCAGGGAAAAAGGACCCGCTGGTTGCTTTGCTGTAGTAGCCTGGGATCGCAGTGGAAGGAGTTTAGAAAGGGCTGTGGGAGGAGGTATAGAAGTGCCCTCTTCTTGCTCCTCTGATTCTTCTTCATCATCACCTTGCTCTATTCCAGAAACAACCTCTCCCTTCTCTGTGGTAGAAGGACCCTCTGCTTCCTCTTCCTCATCTTCCTTCACAATGGATTCCAATTGTGCTTTCTTTTGCTTCCTCTTTGTTGGGGCAACCAATACTGCTGAAGTCTGAATGGCCACATTACATGCTGTGGGGGTCTGAGCAGATGCAGAAACTGATGTTGCAGTTGTAGTGGCTGCTGTATCCAAGTTAGGAACTGGAGTTGTTGCAGAGTCTGTCGAGGGGGGTGCAGTAGCTGTCATGGGCATTGTAGCTTTAAAAGCAGCAACTCGTGCTGCAGGAGTTAGAATCGCTACAGTCCTCCTAAACAGTTTTATCAGCAGCAAAGACTGACACACATTCCAGAGACCCAATAATACCAACAAGCTTCTCTCAAAGGTCCAGGGATATTCAAAATTCCCAAAAGCATCTGTCATTTGCTCTAATGACACAGGCAGAGAATAGTTAAATAGCTCTCCTAAAACCTCACTCCTGAAACTGAGAAAACAAAAGGCATAGGTCTCCTTAATTTCTTCTGTTTCTACCAGAGAATTCCAAAAATGCATTCTCCCGAAGTATGATAACAATGAGTAGAAATACATCATTGACTTAACTAAAATCACATAAATCAGTGATACACAACCCAGGACTACAGCTATTATAACAAATTCATCCCTTCTTCCAAAAGTAATGTTCTGCACAAAAACATAAACAAGAAGAATTAACCCCAAAAAAGGTGTTATTAAATCCAAATAGATTTGCAAAAACATCCTTTAAAATCAAAACCAAAATCAAACCACAGTCTACTTTATGACCCGTAAAGCACACAGATCTATCATTTCCCAAAGTTTCCTCCCACCAGAGGATTCAAACACAGGCCACGCACATCAAAGCCCAATGCTCTCTCAAGCTACCCGGTAAGCTGTTTACAGTAATCGTCAGATACTGCTCATAGCCCGTCTCAGTCAAAACCCCATCCCTGCTCCGGCGCAATAAAATCTGTCACGATTTCTCATGCACATCTGAGTCACGGCACCAATACAACTTGTTGTGGTTTCTCTTATCCCCATACGCTCGCTCTCTCTGTATGATCTCGTCTCCCCATACGGTCTCGTTTCTCCCCGTACGGTCTCAGTTCTTTTCCCCGTACGGTCTCTTTCCCCGTATGGGCCACCAATTAAATCTGTCAAAGTTTAAGGCAAGGTGGCAATAAACCGTGGCAGATGCTCCCTGTTATCTCCTCACTTTCCGCCACCCCTTTCCTTTAGATCGGAAAGATGATAGGAAAGATAAGGAGAAAGGAAGAGAGACTTCAAGTTGGAAAGTTTTAAAGGGGTTTTACTAATGCTACTAATAAATAGACAACATATATACAAAATATACAAAACCAATCTCAAGTGCTCGATGTGGAGTTGGTGTCACTCCAGCAGCAGTGGAGCTGAGTGTGCAGAGCTGGCGGCTCCAGCAGGTGCAGGCCAGACCCCTGGAAGTCATGGGCGGGACTTCACAGCAAACCGGAAACTGGTTGCAGGGATGCAGGGCCTGAGGCCTGTAGATCACAGGCAGACAGACAGGGTCCTCTCTAGATGCCGGCCATGGTCGAAGAGAACTTGACCCTCGTGATCACGCTCTTATATAGGGGGTTATGATGATTATGGGATGGAATACTTCTGTTGGTCAGTTCTAGTCACCTGTTCCATCCACCCCTCCTCAAACACGCCCCTCTCATGATGGAATGTGGGAAAACTTATCAGTCTTTCTTCTCTACCATAGTAATAAATCTAAACACAAGCTTCTTCAGCATTCCGTTGGTCTCTTATCAGCACCAAGTACAGCATCCTAGGAAAAATATGCAGGCTAAAACTCAGAAAAGTACAGCCACCTGGAAGAACTTAGCCGAAAGAAAAATCACTAAAAGAGAACCAGTCTTGTTTTTAACAAAACCAGGACACTTATCTACTGCTTTTATGACTTGAATTTCAGAGCAGATCAAGGACCACTCAACCAACACTCCTCTGCAGACCAAGTAAATGGAAGGGTGGCAGCAATACGGTACATGGGAAGAGAGAACCTCATTAGCAATGCAATAGAGAGAGCAAAGGAGGAGTATAAGTTTTAAGTCCTCCAAGGGAGGACTTTAAGTTTAGCTGCAATAATGGCACGAATCAATTTACACTAGAATACATCTTGACATATAACAGAAACAATTAATTCAGGAGCATGGTTAATCTGCATTTTCCCCTCTAGTTAGTGATGGGAGATAGGCAACTCCAAAGAAGAGTTCTGAACACTACCATTCCTGCCATTAAATGTCCAAAGTTAGATGGGTTAAACTTAAGCAAAAGAAATGCAAGATGTGACTTTGAGGACACATCTATACTGTCCGTTGAGTTCAGATCTACCCTCACCTTGTCTATCACTTTCATCACCAAGTTATCATCTTTCACGTTCGTAATCCTTATGTTCACCTCCTGCATTCTACCATTTGTACAAGTTTAATTGTGAATAACAGCAAAGTGGAAGAAACTGGATGAAGTTAAGGTTGTTCCATTTATTGCTCATCCTAACACACCAGGAATAATATATAGGCAGTGGCACTGCAGAAGAAAGAGTCAAATGCCAGGAGAAGTAGCTATCCATTACCTGCAATCTCAGGAAAGGCAGGTCTTCACTGCTCAGGCAGTCAGCTGCTGCTCAGTCAGAAGCTCCTACCAGATACAGTACAAATATTCACAGATGGGGCATAAATTCTAATTAAATTAAGCCAATGACTACTTAAGCACTGACAGGTATGAGCAGACAGAAGTGAACCTGGATACTAAAGCAGTCAGAGTGTGTACAAACAGATGAAAAAATATATCTGTATGAGACATTGCATGAAAGCTGTGAGACCTATTGTATTGGGTGCGTGCCGTTCCCCAAGAGCCGCCCGCCGCGCGCTGCCCTCCCTCTGAGAGCTCTGAAAAGCCAATGCTGCTGGTATGCCCTGTATCAGACTTGGAGTTTTGGGGAGGCGGCGAGTCGCTTATATCCTCTGCACCCTTTGAGCCATTACCTGCCTCTGGGAACGAACAGCAGCAACCAGCAAGTTTCAACAACCCAGGACAAGTTAATCCAGCTGATGTGCCTCTGCTGGAAAAGTCGATGGAGCACTGCGACGGACAACAAAATTACCCTGACTTCCGGGATGAGGGACACTTGCAGAGTCTGAAGGACTTGTTGAGACAGCAGGAGGCGCAGATGCAAGAAGTGTTACAAGCAATGAAGCGGTTAGATGGGGGTGCGAGTAAAATTCGCGGCTAATAGCATACAAAAAGGCGTCAGATGCAATTAAGGATGGGTTGGAGGCAATTGGCTGGGAATGTGAAAAATGGGGGAAACAGGAATGGGAGGGGGCAGAATTGGACCTCACTCCTGAGGAGCTACAAATAAAAAAGGAGCGAATACAAAAATGGGCAAAGCAATGTGTAGAAGACGGGATGTGGTTGCTGAGGGAAACGGATGAATATATGCGAGCGCGATATGGAAAAAGGCTAGAGACTGGGTCAGCAGATCGGTTCATGGATATGCGTCAACTCACTGATCCGCAGGGAAACACATGGGAATTGTATAGTAGTAACAGTGATGACAATTCGGGTGCTGCTCCTGTGCATCACGGTAGAGATATTCCTCAAGATCACTCTTATAATGCAGGGAAACACTGGCGAAGGGTAATCAGGGACGCAACCATTGAAGGGGTTATGTTACCTGGCAGTATTACAGCAATGCCGGTGTATGTGGATAATAGGGGACAAAGGCAATGGTCTCCTTTTGACTGGAAAACAGTTAAGCAGCTGCAGAGTGCAGTAATGCAGTATGGTATGGATAATAAGCATGAGATGCAGCTAATAAATTTTCAAGGGGCAGGTACTAACTCTGATGGATATTCGGGCATTAATGGAGTTATTACTTCCCCCAACGGGGTATCTGATGTTCTTAGACAAGTGGCAGGGGAAGGTGGAACTGGCCGTATTAGAAAATGTTAATTTACCAGCTGATGATCCATTACGATTAGCTAGCATGGACCAATTACTGGGTCGTGGCCAATATGCGGATGGTACCATTCAGGCAGCGCTTCATCCAAGGATTTTACATCAAACGCAAGGGTTTGCCCTGGCGGCAGTGAAAGAATCAACAAATATAGGTATGCGAGGGCGAAAAATCATGGACTCCACACAATCCAATATGAATTCAAGCGAAGCCATTTATTACAGAAACAAGCCTCCTTATATATGCAGTTATATCCTGATCACACATCCACACTCCAAGCATGCATTAGCTGATTGGATATTGTCTATGCTCACGAGCTGTCCACATGCCCGAGTCTCACTGCTAATAGGTCTGTTGATTTACGTCATGTTTACAGCTTTCCAAGGTGGCCTTGAAATTCCTTTGGGCCTGACTAGTTTAATAACAAATCTCCATCTAATAGAAACCCATCCACACATTAACTTCAAGAAAATCCCTCAAATCTCCCACAATTCCCCCTTTTTGTTCATGAACCAGCCAGGCCTTGTTTGCAATGCACTAAATCATCTTTGAAATACACTGCAACATACAATAACATGATTAACAACATAATTACAATTACATATAATGCAGTTGAGCCTTAATAAGATCAAAAAACTACCCACCTACTCCCAAGCTTTTAAACCATTTGTCAAACCCTAATTCTACAATGACAATCTTATTAACGTGCTATTTTAGTTTGTCTAAAGTTCTGTGCATAGATTCAGAAGGATCAGACAAGTTAATACAACACATTCTCTCAGATTCTTCACAACCATGACCTAGTATTAAAAGTAAGAGATCTATAACTGTGTGATTTTGTAGAGTAGTATGCCTAATACCATCAACATCTACTATTAATTGAGTTAGTATCTCAGAAGTTAGATTAGTCTGTTTAAAAGACCAATAGCTTAACTTTGATATCTCTCCTAAAGCTTTACCAGCTGCTAGATCAGTGAGAAAGAGTGCAGTAGGTACTATGGTAGGAACGTCCCATAATTTTACCTCCTTTTTGCATTGACTAAGTGTAATATCGCCGTTTTGGCTCTCCTGCTGTTTGTTCAAATTGCCATTCTCCACAGAAGGTACACCACCTGCTTGCTATTGGGCTTCTAGACCACCAGGTCTGTGAGTATCTATAACACTGAATTAGGATCCATGGTTTACATCTGAAATAGTCCTCCCAACTTATCTCCCTCCTGTCCGTCTGCATCCGTTGAATCTTTGTTGTCTTTGTTCATCCATGGCTTGACCCTTTTCACGGGAATCCACTTCGATCCTTGGCCTGTAATGATACAAGTATAACCTTTTCTCCAAGTTATTAATTGCAAAGGACCCTCCCATTCACCTGTAACACCATTGCACACTTTGACCTGACACTGGTTTTCCCTAAGGTCTGTCAGATGGCATTTTAAACTTGTTCCATGGCGAATCATAGGTGGAATATTGAACCCTTGGGGGAGGCGTAAAAAATTCAAAACATACAATGCTTTGCTCAGTCTGTCATGTGGAGTAGTGCAGTCACTTCCCCATTTTTGTTATTTTTTTCTAAAAAAACCCAAAAAAAAAAAAAAAAAAAACAAAAACCCAACCAACCAAACAAAAAAAAAACAAAAAACAGTTCGGAATCAGATACTTGCATTGGACCTTGACTATGTACTCAGAATCACAAATCAAATTTAAAGGTTCCTCCTTAAAAAGCCCTAAGTAATGTAAAGCTGTGCCAAGTTCTGCTAATTGGGTTGAACCTTCAATAATTTTTACAGAATGATGCCAATTGTTATCTTCATACCAGACCACTACAGCTTTATGAGACTTCCCAGAACCATCAACAAAAACTGTGCAAGTATGTAGGATCAGACCAAATACAAGTATGGCCTATGACCTGATGTTAAAGACTTGCAGGTTCTGCAGCAATTTACATTTAGGCATGCCAAAAGCTGTGCTGTTAAGATCACCTAGTACAATTTACAAGGACATAGACTGCAAATAAAAAATCAAAATTAAATTTCAGAAATGGTACATATATGACAAAAGGATCATGGCCTATTAAGATTTAAATTCATTCCCTGCATTTCTTGATCAGAGTAACAATTGGTATATCAGTTTGCTAGCAATCTCATCATACTGTCCCACAATAGCCACAGGTTGTTTCACAGACAAATCTGCAAGTCCAATCAAATGCAGTTAGCTTGTAAGGTTGTCATAAATTTATTCCTCAAAGTTTCCAACTCCATTTTGGCTGTCATATTTATTGGATATTGTTTTCCCTTACCAAATCGAAGCCCTGTTTCAGTTCTATCAGTGTAGTGTTTGCTTTATTGAAACACTGGCTATTAATACTAGTGGAATACAGCATTCAAAATTTCCTTGGAGATTTCTCACTTGAAGCAAGCAGATCTGCACCATCCAAGCAGCTTCTTGGAGGACATGCAACTAAACAGAATTCTCAGGTAACGTTATTTGAGCTTACAATTTACTTAACAAATCTTAATCCAAGAGAGGTATAGGGCTTTCTGGTAAATACAAGAATTCATCTGGTAAAACTTTTTTTCCAAATTTGGCCTTCCCTTGGTTTCAAAAAATGGCCTTTCTTTCATTCTTTCCCATGACCTCAAAAACTAGCACGGTGAATTTAAGAAGAAGTCTCTTACAACTAGTTACCACAGAATAAGTCTATTAAAAATTTTTTTTGGTTTAATTTCCCAGCTTCATTAGAACTATGGATCCACTTACGATGCCTTTAAATTTCACCCTCAGACTCCTTCATGCCGTATTACAGTTCTCTAGCGGTAACATATTGCTGGAGGGGGGGCAGGGGGGAATAAAACCTCCCTCTTGCCCCATCTGAGATGGCAAGACCTCCAGCCCAGCATGAAAACAAATCAGTTTGAACTCCACATCAAACCAGCCAGGCTCCACTCCACACAAAATTAGTACAAGTCTGACCCAGAGAAGCACTGAACACTCTGACCCCCCCTAAAGCTGACCTGTGTGAAAAGACTGACTTCAGCAAGGAGGTAAAATGATGAGCTTTCTCCCCAGATGTGCCAAAACCTAGGAAACAAGATGGAAGCAAAAAGAAACAGCACCAACAACCCCTGATTCAAAGCCAAGAAGCAATGCGGTGCCACAACAAGGATGGATGACAACACTCCAGGAAAAAAAAAAAAATGGATGGGGGGGAATAAAGCTCCCCTTTCTCCGCTTAGCAGAGGGCAACCAGGTTTTTCTATTATTTTTTTTTTTCTTTCTCTTCTTTCTGCAGTTTAGATCTAGCCAAGGCCACACAGGTGGCGTAATCGCTGGTACAAAGTGAGAGGCTCTGGCAAACTCCTCGGTTGCAATGAGCTGAGTTTATCTTGCAGCTTGACACAGGCCTGAAATTTATGATAAAGCACAGGCCTGGGATATTTTGCTTTTTTGTTTTCCCATTTCATTCCAAACACAACACACTTCATATGCAATTCCGATTAGCTCAACAATCATTATGCTCCTCAGCCCCATTTACCTTTTACAATTTACAGACGTCAAAAAACAGTATATTAAATATCAATCCATTATTCCATTTTCCTAGATCCAAATCAGTTCATATTCTAGCAACTTCTAAATACAACCTCATACAATACCAAGTTCACATCCATCATAGCTTTTAGGTGTGTGTTTTGTTGTTTTGTTGCTTTTTTTTTTTTTTTTTTGTAATGTGAATCAGAGTTTAACAATTTAAATTCTTTTCTGGTCTCAAAATTACTAGATAACAATATAAGAAATTACTGTAATGTGGAAGGATGCATCCTAAGGGGGAGCAAGGTGGTATTTTAGCAGCGGAACCGGTTCCCATTTTGCAATTATCTCCCCAAACAAAATTCTTTTGGTACCAAATATAAATACGCACATTAAAATACGTAGCTCAGATGTGAAAACCAAATACCAAGTTCAAATATGCAGATGGATCACAGTTATACTAATTCAAGACAATATCTCAGTTTTTGCATTGCACCTTTGGCTCGCTTACTGCTCAGTCAGGCAGAGGTACCGCTGGGTCTCCCTGACAAAACAGGTCAGTGCGTGCTGGAGCCCAATAGGCACCTGCCCCCCCGCTGACACAGCAAGCTGGACTGGGCAAGGCTTTTATTAGTGTCTCATCTGGTGTGCTACAACTATTATTCCAAAACCAGGATTCTTTACTTGGTGTGCATACAAAAGAGCCAAATCCAGCACATCCAGATGAGACACAGCCTATCACAGAGTTGCACAAATCTGGATATTGAAATAAAGCTAGCATGCTAGAAAGAAAAGTAACAGCTACTACACACAAAATTTTACCATCACATTCACACAGTAAAGAACTAAATTACTCATGATCTTCTGTATTATCACAAAACGCACATTTTGAGTCCATGGATTCTCATTATTTAACAGTCTATGAACTTACTGTACCATATAACAGACAAAGACCTATTAAACTTTAATATGCTTAAACAGATACCTACAAAGAGAACAGGTTAATGAGGAAAGCATCTTGCAGACTTCAGCAAGTTTTCTATGACCTGTGTGTTATCAGTTAATTCTCAGCTTGTTGAAGTTCAAACTGTTACTCCTGTAAAGCTGTCTGAAATTATTTAATGATGTCTTGTAGAGATTTATTTTGTCCTGTTCTTCTCACCTTAAAAACAACATTAATTGCAACAAAGTATTATACTTCAAGGTTCTATCCTCCGGCCACTTTTCCCAATCATTTCACTTATACAGCAGCCACCATTGACCATAATATTTGAAAAAATCTTCCTTCCTCATATTTCCAAGTGCTTTCTAATATTTTAAAACACTTCCCAATACCGATTTCTTAGGAACACAACTGAAAAAGTCATTCCCGACCCTATCTCGTAAGTAAAAACCATGAGAAGAGGGAGGGAGGTGGGAGAAAACACAGGGCTGCTTTCAGTGTGAGTGGGAAAAGTGAGGAGAAGGTTTTATGGTGTACTTATACCACAATGAAACAATTCTAACAACAACCAGTAAAACAATTAACTCACATTCCTGACAAGCTGCTTGATTTTCAGAGAGGCAATACACAGAAGCACGTAATATGTACTGTAAAACTCACAGATAACACATTGATAGCAAACATTAGCATTGTCTACTGCTAATTTCAACACCAGTGCTTCCTTAACTTCTATGTTTTTCAACCTACTTATTGATAGCCTTGGGTGCCAGCTCTGCAGTTGCTGGTACTTTCAAGATAGGTTTTGTATATTTTGTATTATTTTCTCTATTCTTATTAGTAGCATTAGTAAAACATATTTAATTTTTCCAACTCTCTTCTCTCTGTCCTTCTTTCCCTCCCAATCACCTGTCCTTAGTGGGAAGGAGGGAGAGGGAGGGGCAGAAGGGGGGGGAAAGGGGGTTAACAATACATCTGCCATGGTTTTATTGTCACCCCGCAACCAAAACCTCAACAGAAAATTGCTGCCCAATGTGGGGCTCGAGAAAGGGTTAAAATTTAGCACTAAAAAGGGGTACATTTGGAGATCTTTTGCTTTCCTACTGCTCTGATGTACCTTTTCATTTTCTTGGCACAGTGCCAACTCATAGAGTTGTGATACTTGCGGGTCTGTGTGCTTCGTAAATTATCTAGTGGCATTAAGGGAAAGTGAATTACATTGGTTTAAAGATGTTGTGGCATAAGTTGTATCAGTTATTTTCTACATTGAGCTCAGTGGTCCCCTATCTCTATTGGGCATTCTTTGTGAATCGAAGTATTCATTATATAACAAGAAACTGGACGATGGTTATGATTATACTGTCGCGGTTGAGACGGACAAATGACATGGACCAGGTTCTTTCAAGATGAAAGTAATAGGTGCCATTTATTGCTACAAGTGCATTTTTATACAATTCTACCAGTTCATATGTCTTTTCACTATTGGTTACAAGTTACAGCACTAACATCTCATTGGTTAATTTTTCTATCATCCGTGTTATTCTTTTATCCCCTTCTCTCTCATGGGTACATCTCTCCTCTCTCCGGATACTCCTTTACTCCCATCCTTCTCAAGGGTAAATCTTAATATCTCAAGGCTGATCTCTACTCTCATATTTTCTGTCAAGGATTCCACAGACCCGCTGCAGTTTCCCACATTATACTGTGTGGTATGGCACTGGTTTATTTCATTATACTGCAGCCACTAATTAATTTCTACTCATTTCTGCTTTTTCTTGAAAAACCTCCGGGAGAGATAAAAGACCAATAAAGCTATGTGTTTGCTAATTGGTCGAGCGAATCTTTACAAAGGCTGACTAA